>NC_035107.1:22513523-22885189 GCF_002204515.2 Aedes aegypti
TATACTAAAAATTGTGCACAAAGTCAGGTCCTGGTACAGCTCAATTCCTCGTATACCGCGTAGCCTCACGTATATCCTGAGCGGCTACCACGACCGTTGTTTCCAATTCCATTACACTCTCTCTCTCTTCTGTTAACCACATCACATAGCCGTTGTGTTCGTTGGGACTTTCACATAAATTGGCCCAAAATTGTGTAACGTCGCCGATCTCCGGAAGTCCCTCGCCATAGTCGATCTTGTCATTTCAGATGTGGTTGTAAAACTCCCTCTCGTTCATGTTGAACTTCCGGCTTTGTTCCTTCTGCTTCGAACATCCTTCACTTTCCAGTCACAATCGTTTCAGAAGAGCACTCAACAGCTGTACATGGGTGTCGAGGATCTCAGTAATGTCGATTTCTCTGAGATCTCCGAGCTCTGCGGGCCTAACAATTTTAGCAACATGACGAACTAGCCTCGTTGATCGGTTCCCTTGTTTGTACTGTGTTAATCGACCAACCTTTGACCGCATTGTGGCGATCCGGCTTTCAAGGCGTCGCATCCATGCGGGTTTCTGTGCGTTGGGGCGTGTGCCATCTTCTCTTTGCGGGCGCGTTCGCAATCCCAACAACGTAACTAGAGCTTCTGCAGCTGAATACACGATAAACTGCAGATCCTCAAGGTTCTCCGCGGCTTCTAAGTACTGTGGCAGAATATCCTGATTTAGGATGCTTACTGCACTCGTCATCGGGTACGAATACCGCAGCTTTGATATCCGACTATGGTTTTTATTATTATTATTGTTATTATTATCTCCCCTAGCTTGGTTTTGATATTGTCCTCGGTAATATCTAGACCGGAATTCTCAAATTCTCTCTTCTGGAAGTCCTGGAGGAGCAGAGTGCCGACCCACTCTTTGAAGATTTCAATCCTTCCCCACGTAGCTGGTGTGCGGTGGAACGATTTGATTGACATAGTTGCAACTATGTCCACACTGTCACATGTGGCAAGGTTGGTCCTGATATGGTCACAAGAGTGGACGCATCCGTTCCTCGATGGCGGCGGATTTCCACGTGGACCAGTTGTCCCGGCCAGTGACTCGATAGACGGAAGACTGCTGACTAGACCTATTCATATATTCAAAAATGTCTGGAATCTCCTTAGTCAACCAATACTATGATTTTTCATTGCAAAATGAACTTCTGGTTAAAATTTCACTCAATTTAGAGTAAATTTAGGTTTGCTTCAAATCAATTATGTGTTTTTGGGCGATTTTCAAGCTTTAAACAATCATAGCTACCGAAAGAAACATCAAAATTCATCGGAAATACCTCTACATAGTAGTTTATCCAATTCTACGAGCTTTTACCGAACACGATTTTAAGATTGGAGCAAGTTTTAACATAGTTTGGTTGAGGTTTGTATCTCAAGGTTCTTGAAAATCTCTTTTTTCGGGAAGTATTTTCACTGCAAAGCATGCCCGCATGAAAATTTCGGAATTTTAATTTCCAGACTTGATGACTATGTATATTTTAAAGTCAATCTCGTTCAAAGATACCATTTATCTTACGAAAATAAATCGTAAAAAATAGGTAATTATGAAGCACATTTGTAAATCCACTGTGGGTGAGCCAAGAGCACCACCGTGAGCTTCAAACAATACAAAAAATGAACACGTTAGCACTGCCTTTTCTAAGTTGTTGATGATGATTGTTTTCAAATCGTTCTAAATGATCAGTGAAATGCGATCAAAACAATCATCACTCGGAAAGAAAAAGCAATGCTAACTTGTTCAATTCATTCGTTTTCGGTACATGTGTCATACATGATTTAACTATCATCAGGTTGCGATGCGGTGTTCGATCTTTGGGCGTTTATTGTAATGTATTGCCTTAAGCAACATGTAAGCTGTTGATGGTCAATGAATTCATAAATGTGTTATGTTTGATTCCCGTTGACCAGGGCCTGAAAAAATAATGTCAATGGGTGTTTTATATATCATGTATCTTGAGAAAACTGTAAATTCTAAGTACTGTGGAGAACAAATTTGGATCAAACAATGTTAAAACTCAATTTAATCTTATTAGCGTGTTCGACAAACTTTAACAGAACAGAATTAGGTTTCAAATAGTGGTAATAGCAAGTGGTTTTGATTTTCCACACGCTAGTTATGATTTTTCAAACCTTTAAATAAGCCCAAAAACACATTTTCAACTTGAAGCATACTTAAATCTTCATCAAATGAGCTGAAAATTTGACCAAACATTGTTCTTGGTATGATAATTCCGAATACTGCTTGACCCGTAGATTTCCAGACATTTTTATAAATATGAACAGGTCTACTGCTGACGGTTGAGATTTGATACGGGACTTGATGTGGCTGCTGCGCGCCTTACGAAACTGATTGAGGATCACTTGCTCCATTTTCAGTGGACATCGCGAAAATTTCTTCTGCTGGGCTCACAACCTTTTGAATGTAGCCGTAAATTAAACTACTCTGTTTGACGGTTGTTAGGGAAGTGAAAATTTATTAACATAGAAAACCTTAGTGTTGGGTCCCAATTGTTATCACAACACCATGGAAACAACCAATCTCAAAATTGTATATTTTTAATCACAGCAATCCTTGTATGACTATATAAGGGCACCGACTGACACCTCAGTCTTCATTAGTTATTTCACGGCATAAAAAAATAACAAGGCAGGCTCTTCACTGATGTAAACATCAAGTTTGGTTGAAATCATGTGACGTCACTCCTATCGTACCATATACCATCCGGACCACTAGATCAATTTTTTTGAAAATTTGTTCGAGGTGGATAGGAATGACGTCGTCAAGTAGCTGTCAGTTTTCGGAATATATCACCTTCTTAAATATAGTACACCGTGAGTTATTTGACTTCCAATAAATTAACATTTAATTATAGCAGTAAAGTCAAGCTCTTTTCATTCCGGAAATAATCCGGGCATAACAATTTGGCGACGAAGATGGGATTCAACGAAGCGTTGGAACCCAACCACTATCCGCTTCCAACACCGGAGGAAATCTTCGCCCAACTCAACGGCAGCAACGTCTTCAGCGTAATAGACCTCTCCGATGCGTACCTGCAGCTCGAGGTGGATGAAGAGTCCAAAAAGCTGCTCACCATCAACACGCATCGTGGGTTGTTTCGTTTCAATCGCCTGGCACCCGAAGTGAAATCAGCACCTGGTACATTCCAACGTGTGGTGGATGGAATGATTGCGGGCATGCCTGGCGTCCGCGCTTTCATCGACGATGTCATCGTGTTCGGAAAGAACATGAAGTCACACGCAGCTTCACTCAACCTACTCTTCCAGCGACTAAAGGAGTATGGCTTCCATGTCAAAGCCGAGAAATTCCACTTCTTCCAAACACAACTCGGTTATTTGGGGCATATCGTGGACCAACGAGGCATCCGTCCAGACCCCGAAAAAGTGAAGGTTATCGTTGCACTCCCACCGCCAACCAATGTCTCCGAACTTCGATCGTACCTGGGTGCGATTAACTTCTACGGCAGGTTCGTGCGCAATATTCACGAACTGCGTCATCCGATGGACCAGCTGCTGAAGAAGGACGTGAAATGGCGATGGACTCCGGAATGCCAGAAATCTTTAGATCAGTTTAAGGCGACGCTTCAATCAAATCTGCTCCTGATGCATTATGATCCCAAGCTTCCAATCGTCGTGGCAGCGGACGCATCAAGCACTGGCATCGGGGCAGTCATCTTCCATCAATTCCCTGATGGCAGAATGAAGGCGGTGCAACACGCTTCGAGAATGCTCGCCCCCGCGAAGCGTAACTATGGACAACCTGAGAAGGAGGCTCTCGCGTTGGTATAAGCGGTGACGAAATTCCACAAATATTTGTTGGGACGACATTTCACACTGCTGACCGACCACAAACCACTCCTGTCCATCTTCGGTTCCAAGAAGGGCATTCCGCTACACACTGCGAATCGACTTCAACGATGGGCTCTCACTATGCTGAACTACGACTTCGAGATTCAACATGTGTCTACAAGCGAGTTCGGATGTGCAGACCTGTTGTCCCGGCTGATCGACCGAACCAAGCAACCCGAGGAAGAATACGTCATTGCAACACTCAGCCTCGAGGAAGATCTGGTAAGCATCCTTTCCGACGCCGCCGAGAAGGTACCTGTTTCTTTCGCAGTGCTGCGGAAGGCAACATCAACGAACGCCACACTCCAAACCGTCGCAAAATACATCCGTGACGGTTAGCCCAGCTGCTCCAAGAATCTTCCCGCTGCAATTCAATCCTACTTCCAACGCCGAGAATCGCTCAGCGTTGTCGACGGTTGCATCATGTTCGGCGACAGAGTCGTCGTCCCCGACGAGTTACGACGAAGGATTCTGCAACAGTTCCATCGAGGACATCCGGGAATGGTCCGGATGAAGGCGATTGCACGAAGCTTTGTGTACTGGCCCGGCATCGATAGCGAAATTGAAGATTTCGTCAAGCGCTTCAACCCGTGTTCTACTGCAGGCAAGACTTCTACCAAGACGACACTGGAATCCTGGCCCGTTCCTTCCAAACCCTGGTCGAGGATCCATATTGACTATGCAGGTCGAGTAGATGGGGTCTACTTCCTGGTAATAGCGGATCCTTATTCCAAGTGGCCCGAGGTGCACGTAACCAAATCGACGACAACGAAAGCCACGATCAAACTGCTGAATCAAACCTTCGCAACATTCGGCATTCCAGAGGTAACCGTTTCGGACAACGGCACCCAGTTCTCAAGCCACGAATTCCAGAGTTTCTGTACCAGTCAAGGTATCCGCCACATTCGCATCGCTCCGTATCATCCACAATCGAATGGCCTAGCCGAAAGATTCGTGGATACCCTGAAGAGAAGCCTTCGGAAAATCCGTTCAGGGGGAGATACACTAGAAGAAGCTTTGGTCACATTCCTGCAGGTATACCGCTCCACTCCAACCAGTGACCTGGACGACAAATCACCGGCCGAGATGATGTTCGGCAGACCGCTACGCACCGTTTCATCATTACTCAAGCCAAGCAGAAGCGAAGGAGAAATCATATCCAGAGACAAGGCGAAGCAAAACGACGCTTTCAACCGGAAGCACGGCGCAGTCAAGAGAGGTTTCCAGCACGGAGATACCGTGTTCGCCAAGGTTTATCAGGCAAACTCCTGGCAGTGGGAACCAGCAACCGTTATCGAGAAGATTGGATCTGTAAACTACAATGTGTTCCTTGAGGAGAGAAATCGCTTGATACGGTCGCATGCCAACCAGCTAAAGACACGTGTTCAGGAAAGCAGTTCAGCAAGTCAGCCTTCTCCACTATCGATATTCTTCGATGGTTTCGGACTCCCAACTCCGGTAGAGACATCGCCAACCGGCATTCAGGACGAACTTCCAGTGCCGCAGCAGTTCGAAGAACCACTGATGGCCAGTCCAGATATATCCTACCCGACGGAAGATTTCTCAGAGGATGAAGCCGGAAGCAACGACGGGTGCATAGGCGAACCAGCCGTGGACGCAACTCCGAATGCAGCTCCAGTTGCAACGGATGTAGCAGCCCGACCGACTACACCAATCCTGGAGAGAGGACGGCGCATGATTCAACTTCCAGCCCGGTTCAAGCCATATTGGATGATGAAACCTTAAGGGGGTAAATGTTGGGTCCCAATTGTTATCACAACACCATGGAAACAACCAATCTCAAAATTGTATATTTTTAATCACAGCAACCCTTGTATGACTATATAAGGGCACCGATTGACACCTCAGTCTTCATTAGTTATTTGACTTCCAATAAATTAACTTTTAATTATAGCAGTAAAGTCCAGCTCTTTTCATTCCGGAAATAATCCGGGCATAACACTTAGCCTTCTATGATTGTTTTGTGCTAGACTGGACGCATGGCGCCTACTTTTTCCGACAGAATCCTATGGATTCGCTCCTCTAATAGAAAAGCATCGTTCTCGAGATTGTTCTCTCGGAGAGGTTTTTTTTTTTATTTATTTATTTTATAGGCACTCCGTGCTCGTGGCCACTACTGTGCCGGACTCAGTTGATCTGTAGCTTCTTTATCGATACAGATCTATTTTCAACTTATCTATATTTACATCTAGTTTCACTCTCTCCTACTCTTTTACTCTCACACCGAGCAGGTAGGAGAGAGCTCTGCTATTAGTGAGGCTAGCTGCCTGCGAAGAGGATCAGTTTGTCTCAGTCACCATCTGATACTGACGGAGGATGGATGTGCTCCCCAAAGCACGGTCCTCCATGAGGCGTCTTCTGGTGGCTGGGCGGGTTTTTTGTGGAGGGGCTGGGAATCGAACCCATGACCTTCCGCTTATGGAGCGAAAGCGTAACCTCAAGGCTACAGACCCCCCTATCTCGAAGGGGTTCGCCTCTAGAAAAAGGAATCTTTCTTTTTATTCGTCTCTTTAAAATCTTTTTTTATCCTCTCGAACAGAAAGAACCGGTTCGCGTAGAATCGCCAAACGGATTCTTGTAGATTTTAGAACGGATTATTTGTGAGACCCCCGGAGAGAAATCCATGAGAGGATTTTAGAATCCAGGAGAGAATTTTCGTCATTTCCCGGGATGGATTCTTTCAAATTCTGTAGAAATCTTGGAAGATCTGCGAGAATCTAGCCGAAGTTTAAATGTTGTTTTGTAAAGTATATTACAGTCTCTCGTCTCCATGGAAACCAAGGATTCTTATGAAAATTCTCCAAAGAACAAAAATCCTCGTCGTAAAATTTAAAACTTATAAATAAATAAGCGGAATTCTCACAAGATTCCTACAGAAGAAAATAAGAGTTTGTCATCACTTTTGAGCTATAGATGCAGCCCACTGCTAAGTAGCCATGTTTTTGTAGTGAGTATAGATGGACATGTTTAAGTTGCCGAACATCGAAACATTGCTAAGCGTAGCAATACATGACTTCAAAAATTTTGTCTTCATAAATTAAAATGACCTTTTGCTAGCCATCCTTTTCAGACAATGGGCCGTATGAATAAAAATGTAGTAAAGTGAGTTTACTACATGATCGGTAGTAAACGCTAGATGTGGAACACGAGTGGAACATGTTTGTGTCATTTCTCTTTCTACACCTTTCGAACATACTACAAACAACGCGTTGCTATGAATAAAGGTAGCATTTACTACAAAGCTACTGGTAGTTTGCTTTAGAGGTTGCTACTCATGCTTTGAGATTGTTGAAATGAATGGAATAATTAAAATTTGAGTAAATGTCATGGGAAAACGATGTCAGTTTTGATATTTCGAAAGGTATTTTAAGATTTCCGTAAAAAAATTGATATTTCGAAAAGAATTTTAAGATTCCGATAAAGAATTTTTAATTTATTTGAGAGACCTGGTATTCTTTCTGACGTTAAGTCCCAACTGGGACAGAGCCTAATTCTCAGCTTAGTGTTCTCATGAGTACTTACACAGTTTTTAACTGAGAGCTTTCAATGTCAATTGACCATTTTGCATGTGAATAATGTGTGGCAGATACGAAGATACTCATTACGATTATTATGTTCAATCTGGCATTACGATAATTATGTTGTTTCTTAGGAATTCTCGGATGTCGGATGGATTTCAGCTAATTATAAAGTAATTCTTAATTTTATGTAAAAATCCTGACATCCCAGATTCTCTGATTTCCTTTGGAATTCTGGAATACCTATAGTAATTCTGGGTTTCCGATATGCATTCTAGATTTGTTATAACTATCCTGGGATTCTGTAAGCCATTCTGGGATTCTTTTGGGAATATTGTAAATCCGGTATTTGATCTGGCTATTAATCTCTTGAAATTATTCGGGTATCTTTAAGACGGTATTTCTGTAAGAACCTCTGAAATTTCAGTGAGATTCCTGCAAACTCTGGTCCGAATCTTTGGAATTCTTGTAAACTTTAGATCCCTTTGATTTCCAGTTCCGTTGGGATTTCGGAGGAAATCTTCAATTATAGTATAAACCTTTGAGTGTCTGAATGTAAAAATGTAAAAGAAAATCCTTAATTCAACCACTATTGTGAGAATTTATTTTCATTTCTAAGAATTCCAGGGATACTACCAGGAAACGTACCGAAATAACGAGAATACCACAGAAATAATAAGAATCCCATATCCATCATCGGAGCTCAACATGCTGTTTTTCTTAATTCACAGAGGAAGCTCAAAATTCTACCGCTATTTCATTAAATTCTCAATACTGGAATCTTGAAAATGTTAGGAACTTTTTAATGTCACAATTGCTGTAATCTCAAGATTCTTTCATAGGATACAGATTTCTAGCTAAAATCCTAAAATTTTCAGAAAAATCCTTGTTTTTAAAATCATAAAATTCACATGCACATAAAGGGAATGGTGTAAAGTTACATAACCAACATGAATTTGTGTTCATGATCGATTACGCGATTCATAGCGGGAATGTAGTAATATTCATATTTTCACATGATTTGTCGTTTATGCATCGACAAATTTGGCATATATGCATGATTTTATTGATTTTAAGTGTCACTCTGAATGGAATTTTCTTAACGTGCAGCATCACTCTGCACTCTGAATATAATTTTCTTAACGTGCAGCATCAGTCACTGCTCATGTTCGAAAGTAGTAGGTACTACATGTTCGAAAGGTATTTTATTCATATCAAAAGTGTAGTAAACTTTGTGGATTTTGTTTTTGAGTAGATGCTACATGTAGTAAAGTTCAATGCTTTTTATTCATACCGCTCAATATGTATGACTAATGAAAAAAGAGAAAACCCCTTTGAATCAACCACCGGTACAATGCAAATGCATGTAGGTAGTAGTAAAACCATTATCCAACGCAAATCCTATTATTCTCTATTACCTCTAACCACGTGCCCACAGCCTGTGCCTTTTGTTCTATTGTAAACTCTACAAGTTTCAAACGCCGAATAATGGAAACGAATGAGCTTATCCGAACATCGATTCGCATTGCGGAAGCAGAAGACACTGCAGTTAACTAGTCAGTCAGTCGGTTAGTGTCACGAAATCGATCAAACCCGTCTCATCCTCGTCCTCATCCGAGCAGGCGAACCGCGTGTTATCTCCTCCCATCGCCGCCTGCTTGTTAAATTTAAAAAGTCCGCAAAATCCGTTCAACTGATACCTACCGTCGTGTCTTCGATAAGATAAGCTAAAGATAGTCGGAATCGTCGGTGGAGGTCACCAGAATGAATCGTCGTCCTCGAACCGCAATCACTTTCAATCGGAGCTCCCAGCAACAGCAGCAGCAGCAGAACGGCACCGGAATGTCCTCCATCGAGCAAGAATCCAACGCTCCACCCCCTTCCGAGCCCACCCTGGTGACGGTCCGAGCCCTGGAACGGTACGAGAAGTCCTCCCCGGTGAGCAGCAGTTCCGATCGAACCTCGACGACGTACACAACCAACAAGCCGGAACCGAGCACCGGTCGCCAGGATTCGGCCAGTTCCTCGCTGGGGGACAAACGCAAATCGGTCGTCTACAGTGATGCCAACTTCAGCATCACGCTCCACCACTACGACAGCATCATCAGTGAACTGAAATGTCCAGGATGTGCCCAGGCATTGTACGGACCGATCTACTTGTGCCAAACGGGACACAGCATCTGTTCGCAGTGTTCCGGCCGGATCAGCGCTTGTCCGCTCTGCCGGAAGAAGCTGACCGAAATGCGAAACTACACGCTGGAAGCGATTGCGGCCAAGGTGCACTTCCCCTGTACTCATGCGGCGCGGGGCTGCACGGTGCGGTTGCCGCTGGAGCTGCTCTGGTGGCACAAGGATCGCTGTGGATATAAGGTAATTTTGGTCGAATCACTCCATGAGAATATTTTCTATCTAATTCGCATCCTTTTCTACAGCAAATCGAGTGCTTCATGGGTAAGGTGTGGGAGGACTGCTCGTGGCACGGTTGCGAGAAGGACTGGATCGGCCATTGCGTAACCGAGCACCAAGACAAGGTGTACAACCTGCCGGACATTGTACTGACGTGGAACTACGCGGCGGACAGTCAGCGGTGCATTGCGCTGCAGTCGGTTATCGCCTACTACGTGATTCGGGCGTACGGCGAGTACTTCAACGTGTACCAGATCTACGACCAGAACAGTAGGCGTACGATTTGGACGGTGATTTGTGCATCGAAGGAGGCCAAAACGAGCCACCGGTTTGCGTTCGAGCTGGAGCTCTATTCGCCGATTGATAGCTCGAAGCTGTTGGTTCAACGGTTCCCGTGCCACTCGGAAAACGACGCGGACTTCTTGAAGGATGGGAACTGTGCCAAAATTCCACTGGAGGAGGCGATACGGTTCATGACGAAGGATAAGGTAAGTGGCGATTAGATTGGTAAGAAGAATTAAGCTGGAGAGCTTTCTTTGTGGATCAACGTTATCTCAGTCATTGTTACGCGCCCTCCCACTCCAAAACAAATGTCGCATGATACTGTGAATGAGTAATCCGTTGAGAGAAGATAACGACGGGAGGCATCACAAGCTTCGATTGTCAGTTGCAGCCATAAACCACGACATGATTCGTTATCGTCGTAAATGTTGCTTTGATTGAAGTTTCTTATCTTTTTTTTGGAATGTTAGGAACTGCTGCAACGACGACAACATTCCAAGATACCTTAAGATACGGTCGGTTGTCATATAGTTCCAAACAATTACCATCCATTTCAATTTTTTGGTTGGTTATCGCCAAACATCGTCGATTTCATGCAAAATTGACCATTTATCGTAGGCTTCTCTGACATTTTTCACATATTTAGTAAAGGGTAGTTTTGAACAGCTAATGAGAAATCTGTTTTTGACTATATGATATATGTTCATGTAAACGAAATAAATAATTCATGTAAAAATTGATAGTAACCACCTAAGGGTTACCCGAATCTTGTTTGAATAAGGAGTCATGCACAAATTACGTCACGCTCCGAGGGGGGGGGGGTAAGGGGTCAAGCCAAGCGTGACAAGTCTTACAAAAATTTCGGAGGACTCATACAAAAAACGTGACAAAGGGGGTGGGGGAGGGGGTCAAAAAAGTTGAAATTTAGCGTGACATAATTTGTGTACCATCCCTAAGACGTATTTTATCAGGTTATCGGCTATCTAAGTGAGGGTTGTTTGGTTGTTCTCTAGAACCTCTTATAATGCGACGGAATTTTAGGATTTATCAAATCATGCATATGTTTTTCATAGATTTTTTTCCCAATATTTTCACGACTGTTTGAAATTTTGTTTTTTGAATTATAAACTTTAGATAGTGTTAAAGATCGTCGGAGGATTCTGCCAAAATTTTTAGAATAGTAATTCTAACTGTAGTTTAAGAAACAAAACTACACTGTTCTGCCACAACGTGAAGGATGTTTAGCGGGTTTCAAGCTAATTAATTTGCACATTACCAGTGACGAAATTGATCTATGACAAAATTCCTGTTTTTTTGATGATATAATGGGTCGATTTTTAGAAATATTTACGGTGAATTCTTTTGGTCGTTCTTTGTAGATTTCAAGTGATATGATTATTAGTTAATTCAAGGTAAGATCTTTTGTTTATATCATGGACGGAGCTTAATAAATAGCAAATTACATAGGATAACTTTAATTTTTCGTTGTGATTATTTGTATTTTTCTGGTAAAATGATAGCAGTCATTCATATTTGCACAGTCGACGTAAGCGCCAATATGACCAAAATGCATATTTTTCATTGATATGCATTTTTTACCTAATTGGACATACTAATCGCGCTCATTTGTTCGGAAATATTTGAACCATAAAATGAAAACGCATTGAAGTGAGCACATACACCAACTTATCCGGAAAAACAACCGGTTTGCAGAGTGTTTATTCGGATAGTTTTGCGTATAAACCAGGTTGCTGGACAGTGACCTGGTGTTTACGTCAATGCATCCATATAATAGGACGATATTCAAAACTGATGAGGCTCTTTTTCAGGGGTAGTAAAAACGAAATTATGAAGCAAAGAAAGCACCACGGAAAATGCATTAAATGCAAAAAGTTATACCTATAAGCGTAATGTTGCTTGATTTCTAACAACTACTTTTTAGACCCAGTTTCCAAATTGCGAATAATTTACGTTTTTCATTATTTTCCATACGTTTGACAAAAGTGAAAAATTAATCAAAAAATCTCCCAGTCAAATTTTAAATTTCAATCTTTAGTAAATGCACAGACCGAAATTGTTGAAAAAAATCAAAAATGCAGCTTGGAACACAAAAACGCATTTTTACAGTAATGATAGCGCTGGTGGTTACGTCAACCATGCATATATGAGCAAATGAGCATTAAGCAGATACAGTCAACTCTCCCTTACTCGATAATTTAATCATAACTAGTGGTCCCGCAATCTTCGTTTTGCCATCAAGTAGGCTGTTGAAAAACGCCCTGGATCGTCCTGTACGAAATGACAGTTCCTTTCACGCTCGCTTTTCCGACTTTATCGGTATTTTTATCGGAATCGGACGAACTTCGCTTGCATTGTCAGTCAGCAGTTTCAGGCAAAATATTTGGTTTGAGATGCATTAATACAGATATTGGAGCAGTTTTGTAAATTAAACCACACAAGAGGGTCCATAATACGCATTTCGAGGTGAGTCCATAATATGCACGTCGGCAGCGAGCCGGATTACATAGGAATCAAATGGAGGGTCCATAATAGGAAACGTCAAATTTGTAAACATTCCTATTATGGACCCCGGGAGGGTCCATAATAGGCAATCGGACAACAGTTTTCCAAATGCAAATTTCGCTGGAAAAATCGAATGATTTTGTATGTTTCATGTTACAGTATGCATTGAAACCCTACATAGGAACCAGTAAGGAAAATTCGCCACAATAAATCGGGTTGAAGTTCGTAGCTTTGCCTTATGAAACCAAACTTTGAAAACAAAAAAATTGTCTCGCGGCAACCTGGAAAACACATACATAATAATACTAATATGAACCATCAGTGGTACGTCTGTTTGTCTATGCTACTAGTTTAATGATGGTTATTATTTTCTGCAATCATTTATCTGAATATAAAAACTAGTGTCTAGTTCTTAACACATTCATGATAAAAGTGTTCATAATGACTGCGAGTGCAGTAAAATTTATCGAAGTGGTTTAACTTTTCTACTGTAACATTCTTGATCGTAGTGCAAAATTGTAGTTTGATTATTTTTTAATTATTTAGTTATGTTAACCGATAATAAATGGTAACAAAAATGAATTATTATGAATGTAGTGTGATGTAATTTTGATGAAAATGTAGCTGTGAAAGTGAAGTGATATAATGGAAAGTATACATATATTATGTGTATTACAATAGTTAATGAGTAATAATCGTTAAAAACAAAAGTGACGACAGCAAAAGTGTGGTAATTACACTACCCGCCATAAGTATGGAATCGCATCATCTAGTATTGCAACACCTCAATTGAATATTGCAGCACCCCCCAAAAAGTTTAGCATCACCCATAAACTATAACACTAATAACGCAATATCTTGGAAACCTTACTTTCTAGAAAGCTGTGGTCTTCAGCAAAGTTGTTCAGAAGCCTTACGGCGTTCATCAGCTGAAATTTTTAATGCGCCATTTTGCCGCTACTTGGCGCTAGTGTGCATGTAAATTAGTCATATTCTAGCAGGCTCTAGCTCAGTGCTTCCCAAACTTTTCCAACTTTCGCCCCCTTGAGGCCAATATTAATCTGGAATCGCCCCCTGATATGTGATTCAAGTATTTCAATAAGGACAAAAAATGTATTCGACTCGCATATCCAAAGAATCATAATACAATAACTATTATGTACATTTAAAAATATTTTCTTAAATATCGGTAACCTGGGCTGTAAATTATAATTTCGATTTTAAAAATATCTTGCGTACATTACAGGCTACTGATTTAGTCGAAAAAAGTTTGGTCCAGTTTAAACTTAACAAATGTAATGTATTCATAGGCGCCTTGTGACGTAGTTGGGGGCGAAGTTGTCCAAAACTGAACCAAATGCAATGTTTTCCAAGCAAACGCATTTATTTTTACTCGAATACGTCATTGTGAACTGCAATGATTCTGTTCGCAATTGTTCGTTCTCGAAAGATCTCACCCCGTGAATTGTAATTTATCTGCTATTTTTAAAATTATTTTTAAATTAGAATAATTTTCAGAAATTGTGAGTAATAAATGCCTAACGTTTCTAACGCTTTTCTTTAACCAATCAAAAACTCTGAAAATTATATGAAAATCCAGAATGTTTTTCAACTCATTTTTCAATTCAATCTATCAGAAGGGTGTTTTTCTAACACCAAGAAAAACTCGATTTTTTCGGACGTTCTGGAGGTATAAATCCAACACATCTCTGAAATTTCTTCAAATTTATTGAAGGGACCATCGACTTATGGAAATATCGAGTCATGGAACAGCAATGCTATGAAAAGCTGCTTGAAGAGACCATCATAGTAACCATGAAATTTGATTTTTAGTATGGTTCCATGAGTCGATATCGAGTAATGGAACATCGACTCATGGAGGTTTAACTGTAGAGTTTTTTTGTCTTTGGCATCGCTGGAACGCAATTTTTGTAGGCTAAATTTTCCAAAATTTGTTTATAAAATGATTAAAACCATCACAAATGGTACAGTAGATTTTTTTTGTAAAAAGCTGGATGCCAGAAATATTAACTTCCAAACCTTAAAGTTCACATACAAAAAAGACCCTTATATATATCGGGAAACTGCAAAATCGCGTGAAAATCTCAAATGCTGACCATTCTCAAAACTCACATGAGATTTAAAAAGGTCAATGAATAACATAAATATTTTGTGTATGACAACCATGTAATGTTGTCATAATAATTTTAAAATGACCATGATTAGAGATATAAGGATCTAAGGTCTAATAGTCCTGGAAATATTTAAGTTTGGAATTGAATCACCTTCAGATGTGTGTCCTTCAAAGGTTATGAGGAATTATTCTCAAATGCTCCCATGTTAGCTTTTTCGCTCCCCAAATTCTGTTTTGCAAATTTTCGCCCCCTTGAGCCTGAAAATTGCCCCCAGGGGGGCGAATTCGCCCACTTTGGGAATCACTGCTCTAGCTCATGAACCTGACCACTTAAAATGTTCGTGTCTTCAGCAAAGTTGGTCAGAAGCTTAAAAGCAATGTGAGGCAGCACTGATTGGTTAGCAATTTTGACGACGGTGGCTCTGCTTCTAGCGAAATGATGGATCCGAAATTTGAACTGAATGTTGGAAATAACTTTAAATTAAAACTGTGTACGATTCCTTAAGGCATTTAACAAAATGTCAAATTTTGATTATTTTTTTTAACACATAGTAAACAACAAGTACTGACCCGATTTTGTCAGCCCCCGATTTTGTCAGCCTGTTTTGAATTTATCAAAAAATTGTTTTCGCCATGTATTACCACATTTTTATTCAAATTGATGATGATGTTTAATGTCATGCACGCATGGGCGTAGCCAGAGGGGGCAATGGAAGACCAGAGAGCTCCGGGTCGCGATCGGAGTAGGCTAGATCCTCCGTCGGGGACTAGACCGAGTAGAGCGGGCGTAGCGTAGTATCGGTTAATAGTCGTCGGGGCGCCTGCAAACCGGAAGCCATCCTCCAACCGGAATTGCAGAACCGACCCTGGCACTTGGCCGACCAACGTCTAGTCGGAGTAGGCTGAGTCCACCACCGGGGTCCAGCTGAGTAATTCGCGAAATAGCACCGGCAAATGGTCGTCGGGGCGCCTGTGAACCGGAAGTTTCCCGCCACCGGAATCGCAGGGCCGACCTCGGCATCTGCCCGGCCAGCTTCGGAGTAGGCTAAGTCCACCGCCGGGGACTAGTTGAGTAGATCGCGTTGTTGCACCGGCAAATGATCGTCGGGGCGCCTGTGAACCGGAAGCTTCCCTCCACCGGAATCGCAGGACCGACCTCGGCATCTGCCCGGATAGCATCGGTTCGGGAGATCTTCCGCCGCCGGGGAAATCTTCGTCGGAGTAGGATAGATCCACCGCCGGGGACTACTCTGAGTAGTACGTAGCGTATCACCGGCTTGAGTCGTCGGAGCGCCAGCGAACCGGAAGCCATCCTCCAACCGGAATCGCTGGACCGACTTCGGCACTCCACCGGCCTGTATCGAATCATGAAGAAGCGCGTAGCCGGAGTAGGCTAGCTCCACCGTCGGGGACTAAGCCGAGTAGCATCGATCGTCACAAACCAGTTTTGGGTCGTCTGGGCGCCAGTGAACCGGAAGTCATCCTCCAACCGGAATCGCTGGACCGACCTCGGCATCCAACTGGTCAACAAGGAGAGCTCGAACAGCAGCAGCGGAGAACAAGTCGTCGTAGAGCAACGAAGTGCACATGAGCGTCCAGTAGAAGATCAACAGAGCTCTGACGCGAGGCCAGCCCAAGGGAAGTATGCGTCGTCGCACAGAAAGCTGTCCAAAGTCCTGGCGAGATGTTCAACCGCCAATTGGGCAAAACGCTCCAACAGCGAACTAGCAGAACAGTTAGAGGCTGAGATTGAAGAAGTGCATGAGCACAGAAGTGCATGAGCACAGCCCTCCCCCGATGAAGTTGCCTGATGTAGTTCCGGGGGAGATCGAGGCACAGGAGCAGTAGGGAAAGTTTTTTAGTGGTTAAGCACGCCTAACGTGAGTCCCACACCGTGCCAACACACAACAGGCCAGGCTTTTGAAGCTTTTTTGAACCCTACTATAAAAAAAAAAAAAAAAAAAAAAAAAAAGAGGGGGCAATGGGAATGCCTCCTCCCCTTTGGACGATGCTAAAAACAATATTACGGGAATTCATCATGTGTTTGTATTCTTAAAAGATTGTCTCCAGCACTCAAATTTATATAATTGATACATGATGATAGATTGGAAAACTTATGGAGTATACCAAAAAATCAGCCTTTTGAAAAATATTTTGCCATAAATTATTCGAGGGGTTTATCAAATCTGTTGGGAAACTCAAACAGGTTCTACAAAATTTATTGTCAGCAGAATATTATCATTAAAGTAATCGGATAAAACTCCTCGTATTTCCCCCAGGAATTCCACTCGAGATATCATTCATAATCCTCCATGTATTTCTTCAACGTGTTTCTGCAATTAGTCCTGAAATTATTCTATAAATCGTTCCTGGCTGTACCTCAAATTTCTCCAGAGATTCCTCAACAAAATTTAAAGGTGTTTTCTGGAGATGAGTCTAAAAATTCTTCCATAAAAACTCAATTTAGTATGCCAAATATTAAACTTCACTCGAGTCGAGAATTGTCACTTCACGCCACTCGTAGAATTAACCCAAATACTGTTTCAAAAATTAATCTATGGATTCCTGTTGAAACTTTTATTTTCAAAAATTTCCAAGCAATAATTTTATAAATTGTTCCAGAAACATACTGGGTACACCGAAAGGGATTTTCGTCTAAATTAAAATTTCTTTATGCTTGAACTTGAACTCGACCACATACTTCACTCAATTCTAATAGAAAATTTTTATTTTTCAAGTAATTACTTCAATAATTATCTTCTTTTAGTCCTTGTTGAATTCATTCAAAATTGTGTGAAAACTCCGTATGAAACATTCTTTGAATTATACTAAAATGAATTCTAAGAAGAACTTCAAGGAAATTATTTATGCTATTTCGAAGGAGTTTCTAAATCAAGAGGAATTTTAATATGAATTTCTTTAGGAATTTCTGTGTTCTGTGAGAAATTCTTAAATAATTCATCGATAATGTATAACTAGGAACTCAGGTGGATTCCATTTGTCTTACTGGACAAAGCAAAATTGCCGATCAAAGGGACCACAACGAATCGAATCTTTGGAATTTTTCCAATAGGTAAATCTGCAAGACTTTAAATAGACCCGTCACTCAACATTGAAATAAGACGCGTTTAGGACTTTACTTAGCTTACTATGAAAAAATACGGTGGATATCTTGTATAGTTTTATGTTTCATGCAAAAAGAGTGTAATGTATAATGATCGTTTTGTCGTGAAAATCGTGAATGAAATATTAAGAACCGATCTTCTCAATGATGAAAAACCTGGCTACGCCAATGGTCATCGACCCCTTAGGGACCGTTCAAATATTACGTAACGCAACAGGGGGAGGGAGGGGGTCTTACATAGTGTTACGGTTCATACAAAAATTTAAAATTTTCTATACAAAAGTTGTTACGTGGAGGCGAGAGGGGGTCTAAAATTGACAAATTTTGCGTTACGTAATTTTTAAATGAACTTTTAAAAGTCCATGCAAGTTCTTGACGCGGTTCACAAGCAATCATTAACACGTCAAAATTTGAAAAACAGGAACATAATAAAATGACCCGATTTTGTCAGGTTCCCCATTTTATCAGCCTGAAATTCATCGAGGGGCTGACAAAATCGGGTCCTCACTGTATTATATTCCACAATGTTTTGAATTTTGTCTATGTAAACAGGTTCGTAGAAAATGCCTTCTTCTAAATATTTGCTGAGGATACGAACATTCTAGGTGGTCAAGATCATGTGCTAGAGCCCGCGAAAATATAACCAAATCTACCAGCACATCTGAGAGAGAGGAGACAGATGGCTTAGATTGCGACCTCCCAAAAGACAAGGGAACCTGTCATAAACTGCCACTGGAAAACCACACATTTGAAGAGCAAAGCGTAAAATACCTTCAAAATTTAAGTAAAGGTAATTAAATTTTCTAGGTGTTTTTCGATGACTGCACATTTTAAGGCTAAGTAGCCCGTCATTCGTTTTGGCAACAATGATGACTTTTCAGCTTGCATTTCAAAGTGATAATACTCAGCCTTGATAATTTATATCGACTTGAAAAAGTATCACTGTACGCGCCAACATGCATAAAGTATGCTGATACTTTTTCAGGTGTGTCAGTGAGATGAATTAGCAAAAATCATCAATGAGGCGAACAAATTTCAATGACGGCCTACTTCGCCTTAAATAGTTGAATACTTAAATATACACGGGAAAAAATTCTGTGGTGAAAATTATTATTTTAGCTGATTACGCCCATTCTTGAAACTACCATGGGATTTCAGATCAATTTACTATGTTTACGGTACATCCCACCACATTACTGGTACATTTGACAGAAATAATTTACAACAATCTGATTTCAACTACAGACATGGTAAAATCAAGCGAAATGATTGTTGCCTATGGTCGAGGAGATCGTGTTGTCGAGGATGCATTGTATTAGTCTTCGATTGACCATTCGTTCTATGAACTTACTACAGCAGCTGGTCAATGAGAAGGAGCAGTGTCGCCATTGAGCAGGAATGGTTCTGTCTTCCTAAATTCGACTGTATTTTTAGCAAAATTCTAGCAGACTTTTCATTACTGTTACCTAATGCAAAGGACAATTCGGCAAAACAAAAGGGTGTGTTCATTCGATCACCTGGGCAAGTACACGGAATTACTATGGATTTAACGGTAGTCGAAAAATCGTCAAGCTGAGTAAAATCAACACTATAACCGCTTCGAAAGCATAGTTTAACGGAAAACTAACAAGAATGTTCATAATGTTTAGTCACTGGATATGCCGTTCCCGTGTTATTGACAATAGCGTTGATGCCGCCTTTCTCTTGTAACGCGTTCATGCTTTTCCCAGTTTGGAAGATGAGCTGACACTGCTTATACCGTTCAGAAATTCGTCCCGCGTCGTTTGCGCTATGCAGCACGAATCATCTCAAAGCATGCGTTGTTGTGTTTAGAACGGTAGTACGCAGCTAGTGTTTCGACGTTAGGGTGATCTTTCGGAATCCGCTTTACTTGTCTTATGGCTTTCCTCTTCAAGCTGTCTTGAATTCAGGGACAATCATCTTAGCGCCCAGCGTTTTGGCTTGTTTTGGAATGGCTTCAGAAGCTGCAGTAAGGATCGTGCTAATCGACCCTTGGGGTGAGGTATCATCTTCTATAGGGCTGATTTCAATGGTTTTTTTTTTGAAAAGTTGCCAGCTAACGTGATGCGCGTTGAAATCTCCCAGGATCAGGTGAGGTGGAAAAGTTGATCGAGGAAACCGGACAACCTCTGCTCAAGGTTCTTGCAGTCCGAAGTTAGTATATACATGCTGATCCAGTTGTATTGGCCTTGTAGAGTTTGTTTTCCATTATTGTTGTGTTTGATCTATGAATCTTCTGAAGGGCAATTATCAAGGATGTAGACTCTGCTATGAGCAGTTGTAGATCAGCAAGGTTATTGAAATAGCCTTTCATATCCCACTGTATCGCTAACGATGAATGCTTCGTCTTCTTGCCACTCGCGTTGTCTTGGTGTACGGGAGAGATTCTTGTTAGCGTCTGCAAGCTAGTTCAACGGATTTTTAGGGAGTCTCAAGACTGGAAGGAAATCACAGGCATGAGCAGCCAAAGGAGATCTTTCTAGCGGTGAGGATATTGAGTGCGCATGAATGGAGGTCAATGAGGATGAAGGGTCAGCAGCTGGAATAGCGGCGTTGTCGGTTCTGTACATCCATTGGTCATATTTCTGCGCACCCGATCGAGCATCCGGAGGGATAGGGTTATTAAATTGTAACTGAGCTGGCGCACCTCTCTCCTGTCTAGGAGCCAACAAATGCCGGAGGTTGTCCTAACGATCCGATTCACACGAGGTTTTCACGATCGAGGCTTTTTCCTTATTTGTTCTATTTCCTTAGATTCCTCATCGTCCTGGGGAGTATGAAGTTATCATGCGACCCGTTGTTTTTCTTACACGGCAAAGGCTTAACTCCCTCGCTGACCGTTGCAGAGGAGTTCGCCGGAGGTTCTCCACCAGTTCTGATTCACCAAAGTTTTCAGCACTGATGGAGCCCTGGCTATCCGAAACCTTATCCTGCTAGCTTGTTTTTCTTGTTCCGTCGAAGTCCAGGTGGGGGAGTATGAGGTTGCTACGCGACCCGTTTTTTTGGAGTCTGGGTCTTTAGGCATAACATTGTTTCATTAAGAACAAACATCTTTTGAAAGCACTAGGGTAAACAATCTTCGTCTAATCGATATCTTTCTCCGCAGATCCTGTACTACCGGATCCGGATTGTCGAGGTCACACCATGTCGCAGTCGCAGCTTGGTCCTCATAAGCCCATCACATAAACTAATCAACCCTACACCGTCGATCGCTCAGCTGCTACCCATTGATTACAACGTCACCAAAATCGAAAACGTCAACATGAAAGCCGTCCCGGAGACGGATATCATTGTGCGGGGTTCTTCACTGTCTGACCTCAGCAAAATTTCATCCGCCGATCAGGTCACAATCCAATCAACGTCTTCTTCCTCTTCGTCGAACTCATCGACCCTGCGAGATCCAACCGAGGCAGATCTCCCGGAGGAAGATCAGGACCTTGACGCGAAAAATGCCCTGAACCGAGCCAACTCGCTCCCGAAACCTCCCCGCGTCCAGATCCGAGTGGAATCGAAAACCGAACACCAGGAACAGCAGCAGGAGCCACAGCAGTTGGTCCGATGTCGGCTGGTGGAACGCCAGGAGAGCATCAAAATGCAACCCATATATACGGGGAATGGGGCTGCTGCCACGGCTTCGTTGTCTTCCAAGCGTGAATCGAAGACGAAGGCGTCCACCGAGAGTCTGAATTTGAAAGGGTTGTCCAAGTTTTACAACATTACCAGTTACAAGGCGTCCAAGCTGTGGAACAAAAAATCGCCCAAAGCGAGCGATTAAGGACGATTTTGGTTCGTTGCAGTACGAACACTTTCTTGAATAAACTTATGTAATTTATTGTATTAACGAAGACTTAGAGTAGATAAGGTGTTCTGAATAAATTTTCACTGTTGATTATGATGGATTGTTTCTTATCTTTTTAAGACTGTAGGATATACCAAGAGTTAATCATTAATATTAACTTCTTTTTTTCGATCGGCCAGCTATTTGTTCATACATTTATGATTTTTTTGCAGTTTTCAGGAATTCTATTTTAGAAGATCTTCCTGCAATTCTTCAAAGTATTTCGCTAGGAACTTTTCCTGTGAAAGATATTCTTCAATCAGAATTACAGGAATTCGTGGCCTGTTTTGAATGTAAACCCTTTTTTATGAAGAAACCCAAAGTTTGATCCGAATATTGGAACTTAGGTACGTATTTCCAGCAGTAATGTTCTCTTCGCCATGGCGCTAAGGTGCACTTATATGCTAAAAATATTGATGTAAATTTTAAGCCGTATAGGTTTAAGAAAACCAACCATTACGAAGATAAGAAAACTGCCGAAAATACAACAAGTCACCCTATTTTTGTTGGTCAAAACCTCTTTGAGAATTTTAAACCACTTCGGGAATTTTTAGAGGTTTGATGGACGCTGTCGTTTGATAGAAGCGTCCTAGCATAAAAAACTTTCTTCTGCAAAGTTGTTCATTGAAATGTTTCTGACAAATGTCTCGAAGACGCCCATTGTTGTGATTGACGTTTTTTGACATTTAAAGAAATCTTATCATCAAACACGTTTTTGGCAATTTTTTACTGTTTAAACGTGAAAATATTGGTCTTCTTCCTTTGATTTTTTTTTAATTTTCTTTAGGAATTAATTCCGGTATTTACCTAAAGTTTGCTTCAGAAACTCCAAAGATTTATGCTAGTGGTTTATACGAACATTGTAAGGAATAAGAAACTACACAACGTAAAGAGGAGGGTGGACATCCAGAACCAAAGTTCTGCCCAAAACAGCGGGATTCTGTAGGGTTTCAATGCTTCACATTGGGAATTAAATCCCTTTGAAAGGGTTCTGGACAATTTATCTGCTGACCAATTTTTCGCAGTTAACTTCATCACTTTCTCTTGCACTTCACACTGCTCTGCTTGAGCTTAATAGTGTTTCAACTAAACCTTATCGGTTGGTGGTTGCTCGATAAGTTATTATTATTATTATTATTATTATTATTATTTATTATAGAGGTTTTAACTGGTGTCATTCTCCTCTGGTAAAAAAAGAAACAGCTTAACAGATTACTTAAATTCTATCTAGTAATCGAGTTTTCTTCAAGTACTCGATCAATTTCTCCCGCCAAGGAACCGTTGAGTTCTTTATCCTCCGAAGAAAACTATCGTTTGAATTTCGCCACTCGCCTTCCCAGCTGTATCTGATATATTTTTTTACTATTTTCTTTGCTTCCATCGCAGGGATAGGTATATTAGGTTCATTATCTCCGCGCCCGATTGCCGCAAGTTGATCCGCTTTCTCGTTTCCGACAATTCCCACATGCGCAGGAACCCAACATAGTGTAGCGCTTTTATCTTTGGCTAGCATTTCAGCTAGCTGTATCCAGGGATGATTTGACGTGCCGTTATCTACGGCCATTAAGCAACCAGCTGAGTCGGAGAATATCACAGTACGATCATTTTCTTGAGCGACTTGTAATGCTACGACAATAGCGTAGGCTTCTGCCGAAAAAATAGAACATCCATCGGGGAGTCTGCCGTGGAAATCATCAGTGTCTGTTGAAATGCCAAATCCTACCTGTTTGTCTACTACCGAACCGTCCGTGTAGATTTTGGTATAGTCCTTGTACTTTCCAGAGGAGATTTTTGAAAACATTTTCTTTGCAATTAGAGGTTGTGCGTGTGCCCTCAGCTTTGTTTTAATGCTCCAATCAACGGTAGCTCCTCGATCGAACCATGACCTGCATCCTAGACGGTGTTTTTTTGCTATGGGTGGGATGGGCAAACCCGTCAGTTCATGAAAGTGTTTTGATGCTCTTACGACCATTGGTGCCTGGTCGTTCCCCTCTTGCGCCTGCCACTGTATAGCCCTGATTGCAAGAACTTGATACCACACAAATCGGAACGGCAAACTCTCCGCGTTCTGCCATCATAGACGTAATAGGACTCGAGCGAAAGGCCCCGAATATACTTCGGATTGCGCTGTTATAAGCTGGTTCAAGAATTTTTAACACTTGTTCTCCTCCTCTGCTGACGAAGCCAATCCCATGCGTTAGTTTTGGAATTGTTAGACTTCTATGGATTCTTAAAAGAGTGCTTCGTGGCCCGCTGGTCCATCGGCCTCCAATTATTGAAAACAATCGTTGAATTGATGCAACTTTCTGCCGAAGCTCACCAGCGTGCTGTTTGAATGACAACCTGTTGTCAACCACAACTCCTAGAACCTTAGCAGACTTTACTCCCTGCAGAGGTTGATCACGAATTTTAATGCTAGGAACAGCACGATGTTTACGGCGCTTACAGATGTGGATTACCTTTGACTTTTCTGCTGATATATCAAAACCCGTCCGTTTTGACCATGCATCAACTGCTTGGACAGCTCGCTGAAGTTTCTTCCTCACTGAAGCTGGTAGTTTACCGATGGAAAGAAGCACAATGTCATCGGCGTATACGAACAGAACGATGCCTCTTGGAATCACATTAAAAACTTCGTGCATGCTGATTAGAAACAACGTGACAGATAGTACGGAGCCCTGGGGGACTCCATTCTCCTGAAATCGGGGTTTGGACTCCGCTCCTCCAACGGCTACTTTGAATGACCGGCCGGTTAAGAAGCTACTGATGAATCCTATTATGCGACCACGGATTCCCCACGAAACTAGTGTTGCGATAATTTGATATCTCCACGCTGAATCGTAAGCCTTGGACAAGTCTAACAGAGCCACTTCACAGTGTTCTCCGGACGCCAAAGGTTCGTGCAAGGCGTCTTCAAAATCCGCAATGTAACTGTCGAGTCCTTTCCCATTCCTGAAGGCGTATTGTCGTTGGTCCGCTTCGAGCCGTGTAATGAGTCTGCGATTCATTATACGTTCCATCAGTTTACCCACGTAGCTCAGCAGTGATATTGGTCTGTAACTATTTACATCTTTATGGTTTTTTCCCGGTTTGGGAAGCGGAATTACTAATCCCGTTTTCCGCTGGTCTGGTACTGTTTCAGCTCTCCAAATGCGATTAATTATATCAAGAAGAATACATTTTATCGCGAAGGGCAGGTGCCGCAGCATTGGGTATCCGATAGCGTCTATTCCGACTGATTTTCCATTTCCTTTGTCGAGGGCCCATAACAGTTCTTGGACTTGGAATTCACTGTTGATGTTATCAGCTTCCCCACCACTGATGTCGATTGGAATGTTTTCTGCGGCTAGCTTCCTTCTCCTAAAGGCCAGATTGTAATTTTCTGTGGCAGAATTTTCATAGAAATGATCTGCAAAAACTTCAGCCATTTCTTGAGGGTCGTCAACGACGGAGTTCATTCTTTTTAGTGGTGTTTGTCGAAGATTTCGTTGACCCCGGAGTGAATTACCTTTTCGCCAAAGTGAGGCAACCGGCTCTTCTGGGTTGAAGCTAGAGAGAAAATTTTCCCACGACTGTTCTTTGGCCTTTCGAACAGTTTCTCTTGCTGCTATTCTAGCTATCTGGAATTCCCTTAGCGCCAAATCTCTTCTAGAGTCGTCTTTTGGAATGCGTTTCAAAGCTCGTAGTCGCTTCCTTGGTGTTTTAATTGCTACCGCAACTTCGTTGTTCCACCAAGGCAACGCTTTACGACCAGGTTTACCACTTGTGCGAGGGATCGACTGTTCTGCCGCATTACGGATGATGTCCTCGAATTCGTTCAAAGCAACTTCACGATCTCTTGGCGTAGATTCATCGATGATTCTTTCAAAAGATTGCCAATTTGCTTCTGCGTATTTCCAACGGCGTCGCGGAGTTATTTGGGAGGTTTTTATGGAGCTAGTGAGACGAATGGGGAAATGGTCACTCCCACCGGTGTCCCAATGAACGCGCCATTGTAAGCTGGGGACCAGTTGGTTGGAGGTTATCGTTAGATCGATCGCTGATGTATTTCCGGATGCACTATCCAGCCTTGTATGGTCACCGTTGTTTAAAATCGATAGATGATGGGATGCCAAAAGTTCTTCAATTTTTACTCCTTTACGATCTGT
Organism: Aedes aegypti; assembly: GCF_002204515.2. Classification (NCBI taxonomy): domain Eukaryota; kingdom Metazoa; phylum Arthropoda; class Insecta; order Diptera; family Culicidae; genus Aedes; species Aedes aegypti. Next base: position 22,539,436 of record NC_035107.1, read on the forward strand.
TATAGAGCTCCCCCAAACGACGCTGTGTGCATTAAAGTCCCCCATAAGAATGAAGGGATGAGGTAATTCATGAAGTAATGCGCTAAGTTGTTCTTGAAGCTCATCGGCCGTCATTTGTGGTGACAGGTACAATGACACAAATGTTGCGGCTATAGGATGTGTCATGGTTAATGCAACAACGGGCAGCGGTGTTCGGAGGTCCAGAAAGGAAAACGTCGTATCCTGGCGAATAGCTAGACACACAGAGTTTCTGTGCCGTGATAGTGGGTCGGCTCGAAATCTCTAATCGTAGTTCTTTAGCAGATTATGTGCGCGGTTGTCGGATCTCACGAACAACGTTTCTTGGAGGGCGATAATGAGAGGTTGATGCCTTGCTACTTCTATGGTCAAATCGTTGTAGTTGTGCCAGAGTCCCCTGATATTCCACTGTAGGGCAACAGTGGTCGCTTTCGATGCTTGATCGTTGGAAGGTGTGCTGAAACATGAAGATCCATCAGGGAGAGAATATTCGTTTGGTGAGTCATACTTGCCTCGAGGAGCAAGCTGGAAGCCTCCTTCTTCTACTCTGTGCTTCAGTCTGGGACGGTGATGAGATACTGGATGCGTGACTGAGCCAGGAGGTTCATCAGAGGCTTCCAGAGTGCTTATTGCTTGACGTCCCATTGTTGAAGAATCCAGCGAAGAGTTGCTGATATCGTGACTACTGTTGCTTTTACTATTTGCCATTGTAAACGTACTGTATCATCAGCTCCGAAAGGGCGAGAAACTGATCCTCTTTGGACTTACACCTTTTCAAACGGAAGAGTAAATCTCGAGCCAACCCCATAAATTCCGAGATCGTGAATAGTGCTGAAGATACTTCAGACGAACGTTGTGTATTTGATGTTTCTGCGCCGTCTCGAACAACTTGCGAGTAGAGACGCCTTCTTTCGCCTGCAGGTGGGTTCGTTGGTGGTTGAACAGTCGGAGGTGTAGTGCTCTCAGCACGTTGACGATGTTCCCTATCCTGGTGATTGGTTGGTGTTGTTTGATTAGCGGTCTTACGTTTTGCCTTCGTCCTAGCTAGCTGCTGAAGATAAGCTTTCCTTGAGCTGCACCCCTGTATGGTTTCCTCCACAATTTGCACATTTGATTTGTTCTCGCATTGCAGCATTCTGTTCAGCCGAGTTTCCCAACACTGATTTACAGTCGGCAGTTAGGTGTTGCTGGCTACATTTAACACACACAGGTTTCAGGTAACAGAATTTTGAACCATGCCCATAACGTTGGCAACGGTAACATTGCACGGTGTTCCCTGTTTTTTTGGCGAATTTTCTCCACCGTACAACAGAATTGCACACATACCTTATTTTTGTAGATCTTGGAGCTTTACTGTTCCATTAGCGAAATATAGAAGGTATGGGACAACATCCTCATTTGACGTGCTCATAGTTTTGACCTCAGAAGGTTTAACCCCAACTAAGTCAAGCTCTGCCATCAGTTCGTCCGATTCCATCAGATGTAGCCCGGAAAGCACAACTTTCAGAGGAGCTTCACTGCTAATTTGATGAGTAAAGAATTCCAATGAATTTATTTTCATCAGTTCAGCGATTCTTTTGTGGGTCTCAACCTGTTTTGTGATAACTAACACACCTCCTTTCATGCCCTTCATGTGATAGCAATAATCAGGAATGTTTTTTTGCTTCAGTAAACTACGTATCTGCCTAGCATCTTGCCGTAGCACTGTTATAGGCGGGCAGTGAATTTTCTTATTCGAGAGGGATTTAGTGTTCTCGCAGTTTGCAGTATTTGCATTGTCGTCCCCATCGACAGGTGCGTGTGTTAACATTTCGAAACGATTACTTGTTGCTACATTTGCAACCGATGTGTTGCTCCCTTTGTCCGGGTTGGAGATACCTGCCACCGTCTCCTCCTCCATATCCTTTTGTTTGGTATCTCGCTTGCTTCTTTTTGGCTTCTGGAATCCACTTATGGAGCTTTCGCTGGCGGATGAGATTTCATCTTGAGCTGATTTGTTATAAGCCCGCCGGATTAGAATCTGCGACGCGCTCGACCCCGAGGCACTTTGATCGACGTTATCGACCTCCAGCCTTTAACCTGCTTCGGTATTCGGTTTGACCGTAACAAAGATGAACTTTAAGGTATATAATCGACGATATCTAGAACGCGGAGAAAAACGTTCGAACGCTACGCGGTATCGATCACGACTGCTCGATAAGTGAAATGAAGCTTCTTAGGTCTCTGTCCTTAGGCATAAGGTCAGTAACCCAGGCATTTAATGGAATATAGTACCCGTTAGATCGTCCATATTGGTACTCCATTTCATTATCTGTTTTTGGAACCAATAGACTCCGTCTATCTCTCTGGTGGTGGGTGATTATTTTATTTATTTATTTGGTTTTACATCAATTAGCTTGATGAAACCTCGCCAACAATAGTTCGCCAATTCACTCGGTTCATGGCCGCTTCTCTCCATCCTCGACTGCGACCCACGCTCTCCAGGTCCTGGTGCACCTGGTCAATCCACCTAGCTCGCTGCGCCCCACGCCTTCTTGTTCCGACCGAATTCGTAGCGAACACCATCTTTACAGGGCTGTTGTCCGGCATTCTTACAACATGCCCTGCCCAGCGTATTCTTCAAGCTTTAGCTGCCTTCTCGATACTGGGTTCACCGTAGAGTTGAGCGAGCTCGTGGTTCATCCTTCGCCGCCACACGCCGTCTTCCTGCACGCCGCCGCAGATCGTCCTTAGCGCATATTCTTCTTCTTGGAATTAACGTCCCCACTGGAACAGAGCCGGCTTCTCAGCTTAGTGTTCTTATGAGCACTTCCACAGTTATTAACTGAGAGCTTTCGTTGCCTAGGTTGCCATTTTCGCATTCGTATATCTTCGTATATCGTGTGGCAAGTATGACGATACTCTATGCCCAGGGATGTCAAGGAAATTTCCAGTACGAAAAGAACCTGGACCGACCGAGAATCGAACCCAGACAACTTCAGCATGTCTTTGCTTTGTAGCCGCGGACTCGGCTAAGGAAAGCGTCCTTAGAACTCGGCGTTCAAAAAACCCCAAGAACTTGCAAGTCCTCCTCCAGCATAGTCCACGTCTCATGCCCATAGAGGATTACCGGTCTGATGAGCGTTTGGCACATCGTGCATTCGTGCAATCTTTCTTGACCTCAGTTTTTTCTGGAGCGCATAGTAGATACGACTGCCACTGATGATGCGCCTTCGTATTTCCCGACTAACATTGTTGTCAGCCGTCAACAAGGATCCGAGGCAGACGAACTCGTCCACTACCTCGAAGGTATCCCCGAGGTAGCCTCGACTGCGCATTTAAGGCGGGTGAATAAATCAGCCACCGTTTCAAATTTTCTCCCAATAATATCCATGTCGTCCGCGAAGCAAACAAATTGTCCGGATCTCGTGAAAATCGTACCACGACTGTTAAGTCCGGCTCTCCGCATGACACCTTCAAGCGCAATATTGAACAACAGACACGAAAGTCCATCGCCCTGTCGTAGTCCCCGCAAAGACTCGAACAAACTGGAATGTTCGCCCGAGATCTTCACGCAGTTTTGCACACCGTTCATCGTTGCTCTAATCAATTTTGTGAGCTTCCATGGAAAGTTGTTCATGATCTTCCATAGTTCTACACGGTTAATACTGTCGTATGCCGCCCTGAAATCGATGAACAAATGGTGCGTAGAGACCTGGTACTCACAGCATTTCTGGAGAATTTGCCGCACCTAGAAAGATCTGGTCCGTTGTCGAGAGGCCATCGATGAAACCTGCTTGATAACTTCCCACGAACTCGTTTGCTATAGGTAATAGACGACGGAAGAGAATCTGGAATAGCACTTTGTAAGCGGCATTTAGGATAGTGATTGCACGATAATTTTTACACTCCAGTTTGTCGCCCTTTTTGTAGATAGGGCATATAACGCTTTGCTTCCACTCCTCCGGTAGCTGTTCCGTTTCCCAGATTCTGACTATCAGCCGATGCAGACATGCGGCCAACCTGTCCGGGCCCATCTTGATGAGTTCGGCTCCGATACCATCCTTGTCAGCGGCCTTGTTGTTCTTGAGCTGTTGAATGGCATCCTTAAGGTGAAACAGTTAGGAATCAAAATTCAATAATGTACCAAAACTTTGAAAGCACAAATCTCGCGAAAGAACTATCAGACTACAGTGAAATTTCTATTTCAGCTTTGTGCACTAGCAGAAAGCCTAAAATAAGAAGATTAACTGTGTACGTTCATTATTTCAGCAGATTAGTGCCTTTGAAATCGTGAGTAGGGGCACAGGCGGCCATTGTACCTGCCTCTTTGGATGCCCAGATGTGTCACCTTAACTTCCCCCATCGTGGGAGCTGGTTGGTTTCCACTGTCCGCTGTGCTGACGTATCCATCGCCTTATCTGTCCTGACCTTCTGTGCCTGCGTTCTCTGCGCCATTCAGGTGTTCATCGTAGTGCTGCTTCCACCTTTCGATCACCTCGCGTCCGTCCGTCAAGAGGCTCCCATCCTTATCCCGGCACATCTCAGCTTGCGGCACGAAGCCTTTGCGGGACGCGTTGAGCTTCTGATAGAACTTCCGCGTTTCTTGAGAACGGTACAGCAATTCCATCTCTTGGGGCGCTTCTTGTCCCGGAATAGGCGGTTTTGCTGTTTCCGCTTCAGTCTGTATCGTTCCACGTTATGCCGCGTTCCATGCTGCAGCATTTCAGCGCGCGCTACATTCTTGTCCTCCAAAACCTCCTAGCACTTCTCGTCGAACCAATCGTTTCTTGAACTCCATACCACGTATCCGACAATGCTTTCGGCAGCGTCGTTAATGGCTGTTTTTACTGTCCTTCAGTGGTCCTCAAGAGGGGCCCTATCGAGATCGCCTTCATCCGGCAACGCTGCCTCAAGATGCTGTGCGTACGCATTGGCGACATCCGGTTATTTCAGTCGCGCTAGATTGTACCGTACATTATTGATGACGGGTAGTTTTGGGCGCAGTTTCACCATTACCAGGTAGTGATCGGAGTCAATGTTAGCGCCACGATAGGTTCTGACGTCGGTCATGTCGGAGAAGGCACGTCCATCGATCAAAACGCGGTCGATTTACGATTCTGTCTGCTGAGGTGATCGACAGCGGTACCGATACGGAAGGCTGTGCTGGAAATAGGTGCTACGAATGGCCATATTCTTGGAGGCGGCAAAATCTATCAGTAGTAGGCCATTCTCGTTCGTCAGCTGGTGGGCGCTGAACTTTCCAATCCTCGGTCTGAACTCCTCCTCCTGGCCAACCTGAGCGTTCAAATCTCCTATGATTATCTTGACGTCGTGACTTGAGCAGCGGTCATACTCGCATTCGAGCTGCGCGTAAAATGCGTCCTTGTCATCATCAGTGCTTCCGGAGTGTGGGCTATGCAGAAGATGAAGAAACGGCCTTTAATTCTTAACTTGCACATTTGGGCTTATTCTATGAGTGGGGTGAGGTGTCGATCTCTTATAGCGAGGTGACAATTCTCGACTCGAGTGAAGTGACTCTTCATTTGATTTACACGACCGACAACTCTCACCTCACGCCACTCGTAGAACAAATCGCACTCGCATCGTTAAAACAACAAGTAGCTACACTTCTTTTAGTAGTTGAAACAATCTGTTCCAGATCAGCTCAAGCTAAAATATATTTCTGATTAGCATCTTTAATAGTTCACATGATGGAGGCACTTACAATTTAGTGTAGGCTTATGATATTTACGATAGATGAAATGTTAACTATAGGAACGTATTATATACTGTAATAAACAGATTTGGGGTAACAAACGCATCTAACAGATCGAACCAGTTAACTTACATATTGTTCACTATAGCTTAAGGTTATTGTTATTCTTAAATTCGCAGCACATATCAATTTTATAATTCACATACGGGTTACAAATTTGAGGTAACTTGGCATTCAGTATCAAATAAGATGTAATTCATGATCTTACTGTCGCTCAATTTCAATCTGCTGTAGAGATGGTATAACTAACAATATTTAGGTGTAGGTAACTTGAAAATAGTATTTAACCTTATCCCGCCCATGACTTTTTTTCATGATTAAAAATAGAAATGTACATTTTTGCGCAAAATCGTAGAACAAAACCTTGTTTTTGAACTATCAATTAGAGTTCAAGGTAACTTAAAATCATATATGAGGTGGTGCTCTGATGCACCACCAGGAACTTGGAGTACTTTATGGCTTCATCGTATTGTTTCAGACGACCTTTCTTCAAACGCTTTTGTAATTGTCGTTTCTTATCTTTTCCTTCACCTAACTCAGTGATTCCCAAAGAGGCGGAATTTGCCCCCCTGGGGGCAATTTTAAGGTTCAGGGGGGCGAAAATATGTAAAATGGAATTTGGGGGAAGTGGGAGAAACCGAAAACTACGTTTCATTTGTAGAAGAGCCTCAATTTAATAGGAGATCATTCTCTAATAATCTAAAGATTCCACATCTAAATCTTTCCCTCTGTTTGTACCTTTTAACATTTTTTTTAAATCAGGATAGACACACATTGCCAAAGACAAAATATATTTGTAAAGCATCTAGTTTTTTTTTTAACATAAGTGTTAAAACTCGCTATGATTTATGAATTGGCACAACTGAAATTATCCCAAAACATAACTAATGCAATACTATATTATATATTTGTAGTCAGAGATACAGTTAACTCTCCCTTACTCGATATTCCGTATCTCGATATCGAGTTAGAGAACCATAGTAAAAGTCGGTTTTCATGGCTAACTCGATGGTTTCTTGGATCGCAGTTGCACTGGATTTGTGTTCTGTAACTCGATACCTCCCTAACTCGATGGTCCCTTCAATATCGAGTTAGGGAGAGTTGACTGTAGTTTGAAAGTGTTTTTAAAGTGATTAATTTGATTTAATTATTAAACATTTTTAGATATTGGTTCAAGTCTAAATTTAATATATCGATTTGTTATTTATAAAAGAGATTTAGAATTAGGAATTGATTATTGGCGGGTCCTCACAGGCAAAGTTTTCGACAAAACTTGTTACTTATAGGACAAACTATTAAAAAAAACAGAAAATTTAGTTTGCAAATATCAGGTGCCAACGTTAAAACTAATTACTGAAGACGTTAATCATGCAACTTACAATAGATTTGAACAATTATCGGATAATAACCTCCAGGTTTTCAGGAAAAAAAAATCTATTTTTTTAATAAAAAACGATTTTATATTGCAGTTAACAAGGCAATGGAAAGTTTTTTATTCACTAATGTGCTTTTTAAGTTTTGGAATTTGAAAATTGTACATGTTGGACACACAGATTTCACAAAATTCCTAAAATTTGTTTTTACAATTTCAAAAATAAGATATTTAGTCAATCAAATTTATAAGTTTCGAAACTCAGAAAGTCAGTCTAATTTATTTAGTGCAGTGAAAACTGGGGAAGTAGCATGTGATACACTTAGGTTGTTTGCTTTTATGAATTACTTACCAGTACATTGTTTTAAAAAAACGGTCGTTTATTGAAATTTAAGAAAGGATATCATGATGATATTACGCAGATCTGCAGATAGATTTGATGATTCAAAAATATCAATGAATATGAAATATCTAATTTAAGCTTCAAAAACACATAAAGCCTGTCCACGATAAATTTCGGACACGGATGGCGGGTGTACCACAGAAAGTTCGAGAATTTTACAGAAAGAAGGATTAACATCCTTGTCAACTGTTTATTTTGTAGATATAACTCTTTTATTCTGAAATAAACAATTGTTTTTGTTGAACTATGAGTAACTTTTTTTTGCTGCCATTATTTGGGTGTCCGAAATTTAACGTGGACAGGCTTTATGTTTAACATTTTACGTCAGTAAGCTTGATAACTTAACCAATCTTTGATTACTTATGATAAAATATTGGTCTGAATTTTAGCAAAGTAGAGCGTCTAATACAAATATTTCAAAAACTTATCAGGGGAGCGATTCCTAAAATATATTGGCCTCAGGGGGGCGAAAGTCAAAAAAGTTTGGGAAGCACTGACCTAACTCGTTACATACCGTTTTGATTCATATTACGGACAGCTTTTAATTCCGGACACTCCACTTTGTATGGGAAACATTTCACATGAAATGTTTCAATTTTTGCCGTTCAAAAGTTCTCACTTTCAAGGCTCGTATTAACTAGCATTCTCCATAGACATCTATGAAAATTTATAATGCCCAACTTCTTTAGGCGTCTCTCTAGTGATTTAACTATTCAATTTGATGATTTGACTTTTCTATTTATGATTTGTTTGACCTGTCCGGAATTCGAATCGAAGTGTCCGGATTATGAGGCAAAAGTAAGAAAGCGCCCGGAATAAGAATCATGTAAAGTCCACACATTTCTATTTATTTAAAATTATTTATGTTTTGGAATCGAAATCTTCACTCACCATTCGATAGTTTAGGGGTTTGAAGGTTCGATAACATGGAGGAATCATACGGAGTGATTTATTTTACATGCTTATTTGTGAGTTATACTTCACTGAGGCCTTAAGGGTCCGTAATATGAATCAAAACGGTAAGTATAATCCAATACTTTGATGTTTTCCGACAGTGGAAGTACCGTCAACTGGATTACTTCATCTTCATCATCGCTCATATCCAAATACTCCTCTTCCGTTTCATCTCCGTTGGGACAATGCTAAAGTGCACGATATCGGAATCTGTAATATAGCTTTATATATTTATTCCGCTTATGATACGATTCTAATTTTGAACTTACTTCTGGATCTAATCGATTTCGGAGTATCCTTAACGATTTTCGCCACTTTATCAGTAACTTCATCAAATCCACTCAAAGCATCAGAGAATCATCATCAGAATATCCGATAAAATCTCTTTCTACACAACTATCGTAAAGAATTACCGTATTCTTGCCAAATTTTCAGTAAAATTTGCAAAATGAGCTGATAACAACAATTTCATGTTGAATGTAAACAATGATGAAATTTCGATAATACGATTTTTTGTGTGCTGTGCGCGCCCAGTGGTGCATATGTGCACCATACAAGTTCCATCAAATTCAATGATTGCGAAAATAAATTATGCGTTTCTGAACATATGTTAGTGCTAATAAAGGGTAAATCTATCGGAACATATTTTTATTGCTACTTTGAGGATTGATTATCTTTGTTATATCAAGCTTTGAAATCATGTAATATTTTTGACCGGTAAAACCCATTCCTTCATACATATGTTTCTTTTAAAAACATATTAAATTTGCAGGCATCCCTAAAATAAGGCATTGAAGTGAAAGAGGAGATGTGTAATTATGAAGTAGCGTGAAAACAATTTAATTTTGTTCGTTATTTTTAAAGATACAAAGGTTAAAACACAGACAAACAGACGTCACACTCTCACCGATGTCCATCGACCACCTTTTTAACGGCCGATTCAAATATATGGTAGGTGGCCAATCCACCACCCGCAGCGCTCGCATCGTTTTTGTTCGAGTTTGACGTTTACGCACTACCGCCATCTGTTGGTCCATCGGCCAAACACACTAATTTTAGTATTGGGCGTACATGTCATCGTGACTATGATTTTGATCGGGATTTGTTCTATGTGTTACGTCTGTTTGTCTGTGGTTAAAAGTTTTGGTGCTCTACAGACACCATGGGCGGGAAAACTAAAAAAATAATTATCTATTTGAGGCACTCTTCGATCAACACGCTTTTAGGAGTAGCTATCGTTCTAGATCTTGTTGTTATCATCTATCCATGTCGCTTTTGCAGTTGTAGGCTTACCGCTTCGATTAGTGTGAGTGGTTGGCACAGGGCCGGATCGTATAAGAGTAAGACATTCAGCGTTGCCAGTTAGTGTCCTAACACGCATTGATCGGCCAAAATCCAATCACGCGCCTTTGCATATCGCCCATCACTATAAAAGTTGTTCCCAGCTCACGCGAGTTTCTGCAGCTCTGGTAGATGATACATATGTCTACCTCTAAACGTTCGCACCACCAGCACGCCTCCTGCAGCGCTACGATTCCGAAACCGTGGACCTTCAGTACATCGGAGAGTATGCGTGTACTTCCGATGAAGCAGTTCCACGTACCGAGTTTCCAATCGCTAGTCCAATTCCGTCGCTGTGGTCTTTGCCGATTATTCTGGTCCGTATTTTCTCGTTGATATTTCTGTGCTGATGTATTTTACGGTTGGCTTGCTGGGTCTGCCACCAACCTCCCAAATGTTCAGAGGGCCATACTGCACAGTTTAGCTTAAAGTCCTTCTCTGTCACCCCTTCTTCCCTGTCAGCATACGACCAAAGTTCCCACCTGGGTTGGTTACCCGATCTTCCCTAAAGTTGCTCGTACCCCGGCCAGGACCGCGAGGAAGTATAGTTAGGAGTTGCTGAGCAAAAGGCTACGAACTACACAAAGGGGTCCATTTTATTCCGCGAGGTACGCCATGCCCAGCCTTCATTGAAAGTGAAAGAACTAGTCATATAACATCTAAGAGAAATTCCTGAGAAAGTCTCTGGGAAAACTTTCCTTGTGGAAATTACAGGAGGTAGGAGCGTTGGAGTGCTCAAGGATCATGGAGCAAATTCTGAAGAAATTCCTCTAAGCATCCTTTGAAATGCCACTTTAAGAATTTTTGGGAGACTCGGTGGTGGAATCACTGAAGAAATTTTTGCATGGATCTCTGGAGGAATCTCTTAAAGTATGCCAGAAAAGATCTGTTTAATAAACGGCTAGGCTAGAAGAATTCCGAAAGGTTTTCCTCTTGGAATCTGAAAAAAAGTTCCTGAAGAGTCTGTAAAGTAGACGCGCGTCTCTGAAGGATTCCCTGAAAAAAAAAAATAATTTGCAGCAGGATTCACTGCAAGCAGAAAAAAAGTAACCAACGACCATTTTGGGTAAAAAAGAGGCTTCAAAGACCTTCTCTAAGAAGAGACATGTTACCAGCCCTGATAGAATTCACATTCAATTAAATTCAAATCCCCACTAAATTTCCAAAAACTCGGGAATAAGTTTGTGAGGCTTTTTATTGAGAAAAATGAAATTTTGTAGGGATCTATGGAAGATCTTTTAGGAAATCGATGGAAGAATTGGTGAAAAAATCCTGGAACAGAGCTTAAGATTTTTTTCTGAATAATCGCCGTTTAAATTATTAAAGGCAGTTGTGTTGAATTTCCTAGAGCAAATTCTGGAGAAATTAGTCTGAACATTTCTTGGACAATGTGTAGAGGCATTCCCAGGAGAATTTGTAAAGGAAATTCTGTAGGGATGATTGTAGGAGTGCCTCAAGGTATGTCAAGAGAAATCTTTGAAGAAATCACTAGACAAATTCTTGGAAGCTTTTTCGAGGAATTAGAGAAGGAATTCCTCGAAAAAAATCCTGGAAATGTTGACCTATGAAATCCAAAAATGGTGACTATGCCCAAAATAGGGTGACAAACACTTCTCATGAACAAAACTTACTCGCAATTTTTGCCATGATTTTTTCAACCCTGCCAACTGTGGAAGCGAGCGATTAAGGGCGATTTCGGTTCGTTTCAGAACGAACATTTGCTCGAGTAGACGACTTATGCAATTTATTGTTTTAACAGAGACCTAGAGTAGATAAGGTGTTTCGAATAAACTTTCGCTGCTGATATTTTGTTGCGTCGTTTCCTATCTTTTGTTATCGCAATTTACCTGTTGACGTCGTCCTTCCTTTGTCTATGTTTAGATATCCTAAAGCTCGTTGTCGTCCGGGTGATAAAGTTCACTCAGCAATCGATAGACGTATGAGGGGGCATTACCTCCACTGTGGGATAAAGGAAAAGTTAGAAATACTCCATTGAGGAATTCATCAAAAGAGAAGCCCATACGTATTGGTCACAAACAGCGTCACCAGTTCCGGGGGCACGTAATCGAAAGCCGGATTGTACGCCTTGGCAAACCGAGCTGCCGGCGAGCTGTACGGAATGACCGCCTCTGCGTTGCCCAATATGTTGAAATCGTCCTGATCGTAGTTGGACAGATGAACTGGCGTCAATTTGTAGGTGGGGGCCAACACAATAACCGGAACGGAGAAATGCTTGGCGGCCAGGGCCAACGAGTGGGCCCCGCATATCGCTCGCAGTCCACCATTGGCCAGTACGCTGTGTGTCCCTATGATGACCTTATTCACTCTGGACATCATTGCGAAGATAGCTGAGTCCGGAATTACTGTTGTTTGGATTTTAGCCTTCCCCAAATTGACCGCCAGCTGGTGCCCCTTGCATGCTGGGGCACACTCGGCCACAATCACTTCGATCGTTCGGTTCTCCGCTGCCTTCCGCAGGAACTTCTCCACCGACTTCGAGTGGCCAATGGTCATAATCAGTTCCGACGAGTGAATGTGTTCCGTTGCCTGCGAGGAAAGGTTCTCCGAACACGTTTCCAGCTCAGTCTCGATCTCGCTCAGATGCTCCAGCAGGGCGTCCCGCAGTCCCTCCTGGGGCTTCGAATAGTCGCCCCGTCTCTGTTCGCTGGTTTGCGTGACCAGCTTGTGCAACGAAAGCGAAGTCTGGGCATCGTCAAAGTGAATCCTCAGCTGGGCCGAATCGTACTCTTCCCGGACGATCTTCAGAATTCGACGCACCGTGTTGGCAATCACAATGTCCTGCGGTAGGGCCGATACCAGAAAGTGTCCCTGTTTGCGAATCAGCGTCATGAGATGCCTGAAATGAATCGGAAAAATTAGTGGACATTTGCAGGATGACCACAGAGAATCAATTTTGAAACTCCCGCATGACTGCACTGTTTTCCCGACATTGTATAAAACGCTCTACAACTTATATTTGTTGATTTATAAACGAAATTATTTATTCTGAATATTAACACGAAGCTGGCAAGGAATTTGCAAGTGAATTATATTTTCAATACCTTTGACATCTCATCATTTAAGGCTGGTTTGCTACTGACAAGAAATAAAATCGCTTATTTTGATGCAAGAAAAATTTCTCCTCAGAAATGGACCAGAAATTCACATTTTACTTTTCTTGAGCGAAACAGCATTACTTAACTTTAATGAACAGAAATGCTTTGGAAAGTTGTTTGAGGGGACCATCATAGTATAACCATGAAAGGGACCATCAAATGTGCCATGAAACCTGACTTTAACTATGGTTATCTAGCTCGATATTGAGATACGGAATATCGAGTAAGGAAGAGTTGACTGTAATTAATTCATGCAGTGCATAATTTACAATTCCTTGGGATTGTCTCCAAATTTAGGATTTCTTCAAGATTCCAATCATGAACTTTTCTAAGCATAATACATACTCTGCAGTGGTCCATTCCGATTTGGTGATGAGGTTCTTCAGCAGTGACAACGTCCGGGACGTGAGCTTGTGGGAACCGACGACTTTGCTGTAAACATTAATTTTATAATCCAGGAGAAAGGTCAACAGCCTTCGTGGCAAGGACTTTCGTTGTGAGTAGGAAAATTTTCCACACTTACCTCAGCCGAATATCGTGAACAAATTGGGAGATTTCCGGTGCGGGTCGATCCTCTGGTTGGCCGGTCATTGTTGCCGTGGTGGGCGGGAGTTTTCGAGATTATTTTCTGAGGAAAACTTGGAATAAATTGCGAAAATGTTTTCGCAAAGTTAGCAAACCGCACTGGCACAGAAAAATCAACAAAAACAAACAGAGAGCAGCGATGGAATTGACAGCGGTGTTGATCTACTTTATCGACACAACACAGACCGCATGAGAGGGGAAGGAATGTTTTTCACCGCTCGAAAATCGCGCGCAACAATTCAAAAGGGCCATTTCTCAGATCGCTGGTTCTGAGTAAATTCGATGTTGTAGAGTAAATTTTATTGTAGAAACTACTGAATCTTACCATAGATTAAAAATTAAAAACTGCGATTTTCAACCGACTACATTAATCTGTTAACTCTACCTAAACATAGGGTGTTTTATGTATTTTACCCATCCTAGTCGCCAATATGTGGTGGGTTCCGTCTGTACTTCTTGACATCTCGACCGAATTAATTCACTTATCAGAATAGCACCTACCACACCAAGTAAATAAATCGGAGCTTCACGCATAGGGTCAACTCGTCCCCTTAATGCTACAACTAGATAACTCGAAAATCAAAATTTTGGGATGTGCAACTTGTAGTAAACGAAAGATGACGAATAAAATTAACATCTGTTCGTTACCGCAATAGTTACCAGAATGAATTGTCCCGCTTCAACTTAAGCTAACGATCCCGATTTCGCTCCGCCAAGTCAAGTAGGTGCAATCTCAGAGCTTTATCTCCGAAGTTTCACTACTACATATATAATCACATTACGCAAGTCACTCGTGTTGCGTTCATCATCTTCCGGGAAAACACACGGGAAAAAATTCGGTGGTAAAAATTACTATTGTAGCTGACTACGCCCATTCTTGAAACTACCATGGAATTTCAGACCAATTTACTATGTTTACGGTACATCCCACCACATTACTGGTACATTTGACAGAAATAATTTACAACAATCTGATTTCGACAACAGACATGGTAAAATCAAGCGCATTTCTGGTCTGCTGAAAATTGCGGGTGCGAGCGCTTAAGTTAACCCCCTAAAATGGTAGTTTTTACCACACAATTTTTTTGCGTGCACACGAGAATCGTGTGGCTTCAATTCGTTTTTCTGTATTGGGCTCGCTTCAATCCGAAGTTAGCCTTCGTTCAATTTTTCGTGTTTCTCTTGTTCTCTTATGTTGTTCCGATTAGAACTCGAGCGATACCTTTAATTTCGGTTGTATACACACTCAACAAAATCATACCATTTTATTTAACATTATTACCCTAACCACTACATTATTCCCCTTCTCTACTCTCCGAAATGAATATCAATATATTTTTGTTTATTTATGACGTTCAACAGTATTAACAAAGGTTTGAATACATTTGTATACAACTTATCGAAATACTACTGAATTTTGGTCCAAAACGACCATTCCAGATCTTATCCATAACAAATCCTAATCCAATCCATATCCGATGCAAATCTAAATCAACTCCGATCCAAATCCAATCGAAATTCAATAGAAATTTACATTTAATCATTATCCAATCCACATCCAATTCAAACCTAAGCCTAATCAAAATCAAATCCAATACCAATGAAATCCAAATCCAATACACATGCAATCCGAATTGATATGAAATCCAATCCAAATCCAAGCAAAATTCAATTCAATAAATAAATAAAATCAAAATAAAACCCAATCCGAATCTCCGAATCCAAATCCAATCCCAAACCAATCCAAATCCAATCCAAATCCAATCCAAATTCAATCCAAATCCAATCCAAATCCAATCCAAATCCAATCCAATCCAAATCCAATCCAAATCCAATCCAAATCCAATTCAAATCCAATCCAAATCCAATCCAAATCCAATCCAAATCCAATCCAAATCCAATCCAAATCCAATCCAAATCCAATCCAAATCCAATCCAAATCCAATCCAAATCCAATCCAAATCCAATCCAAATCCAATCCAAATCCAATCCAATCCAAATCCAATCCAAATCCAATCCAAATCCATTTCAAATCCAATCCAAATCCAATGCAAATCCAATCCAAATCCAAATTTAATTCAAACCTTAGCCTGATCAAAATCAAATCGAATACAAATGAAATCCGAATGCAATCCACATCCAATTCGAATTCAATTGATATCCAATCCAAATCCAAGCAAAATCCAATCAAATAAATAAATGAAATCCAAGTCTAATCGAAATAAATTCAATCCGAATCTATAATTCAATACAACTCCATTTCAAATCCAATCCAATCCAAATCCAGAGCCAATCTAATCTAATCGAAATGCTAACCAGATCTAAGCATACCAAAACCAAATCCAATCCAAATTTAATCCAAATCCAATCAAAATACAATCGAAATCCAATCCAAATCCAATACAAATCCAATCCGAATCCAATTCAAAACTAATCCAAATCCAATCCAAATGTTAACCATATCTAAGCATAACAAAAATCAAATCCAATCCGAATCCAATCCTTCCCAAGTCTAAGCATAATCAAAATCAAATCTTATACAAAATCAATATAAATCCAATCAAATTTCAGTCCAAACCAATCTTAATCTAATCCAACCCAAAGCCTTACCAACTCATATTTAAATCCAATCCAAAGTTTTTTTTTATTTAATCCAATCCAAATACGACACAACTTCAATCTAAATACAATCCAACTCTAACAAAAATCCAATTGTAATCCAATCCAAATTCAAATCAATCCAAAACCGATCAAAATTTCGTTATTTTTTGGATTTTTTTATAACTTTAATCAAAATTTAATTTATATCAAACCTAATTCATATCTATAACAAATATACTCCATATTCCATCAAAATCAAAACTCGAATCCCAATCTTATTCAATCAAAATCCAATACAAATCCTGTCTTAATTAAAGCAAACTCATATCCAATTCGAACACAAATCAAATCCAAATTTAATACGATAAGATTCGTATTCAAATTCAAATCCAATCGAAATCTAATGCATATCCAATCTAATTATTTTGCAATCTAAATCTCATCCAATCCCAATCCAATTAAACTTCAATCGGAATTTAAATCCAAATCCAACCCAAATTCAGTTCATATCCAATCCAAATCCGATCGAAATCATGTTCAAATGTAATCCAATTCTAACTCAATCCAACTCCCATTCGTTATTTTTTAAACTTCAGTAATTCCAAATTTAATTGAATTCCATTCCATATCAAATACAATCCTAACCCAATCAACATTCAATCCAAGTAAATCCGAAATCAAATCTTAACCCAATCGAATCGAAATCCCATCTTAATCCGATCGAACTCCAATCCAAATTTAATCCGAATCTTATCTTAATTTAAATTCAAATCCAATTTCAATCCATATGTTTCATAAATTAGAATCAAATGCAATACAATTTCGATCTTAATTCATTTCAAATCGCATTCAAATCTTTGATAACTCTTTACTGTTCGGTTTCTCCTCATTTAAATACAATTTGTCTTTACTTCCATCTGTAATGGGCTGTTTTTTTGTCATTCTTTTTTTTCATTCGATTGCTCTTTAATAGCAGCGCTTCATTCATTAAGTTGTTTTTTTCACCAATCCTTTTTTTTTTTGCTCCGATCAATTATTTGTCTTGCCATTTATTTTTTTTCATTGACTTTAATCATTTGTTTTCTTTTGCCGATCCTTTCAATTTTTTTGCCATTTTTTTTCACTGACTTCAATAATTTTTTTGTCATTCTTCTCATTTTTTTACTGTCATCATATTTTTTTTTACAATTTATTTTTTCATTAGCTTCATTCATTTTTTTGCCAACCCTTGCATTTTGTTTTGCTTCTTTAATTTTTTTTCAACTTCTCAGCTGCAATTTCATCATTTTTTTTTTCTCTTTCATATTTCCAATGCAATCGAAACCCTTTTTGACTCATACTCATTTTTCAATCAAAGCACATACTTTTTTTTTATCCAAAACCATTCTAAATCCAATATAAATCCAATCCAATTACAATCCATCCCAAATCCAATTCAAATTCAATCTAAATCCTATCGAATTTCAATTTAAATCCAATCCAAATCCGATATGAATACAATCCAAGTCCAACCAAAGACCAATCCTATTCCAATTATAATCCAAATATCACATAAATCCAAATCAAATGCAATCAAATTTCGAACTCAGTCCATTTCAAATCAAATCTTTTGCACATTTTATGCAATGCTTCCCTCCATTACTCACTACTTTCAACACCCTGACCGCTTTTCCTCCAACTTCTACTTCCATGCACTTCAATTTCCATTACGATTCCAATTGCACTTCCATTTCACTATAAATTGCACTTTTTCTACTGTCACTGTAACAAACACTATAATTGAGGTACCAAAATATAATTACTTGAACTACTGGTTCCAACAGGCCTCAGGAATCAGAAAATTCGACCAATTGGCCTACCGGCTGCGCCATTGTAGTAAACGAAAGATGACGAATAAAATTAACATCTGTTCGTTACCGCAATAGTTACCAGAATTAATTGTCCCGCTTCAACTTAAGCTAACGATCCCGATTTCGCTCCGCCAAGTCAAGTAGGTGCAATCTCGGAGCTTTATCTCCGAAGTTTCACTACTACATATATAATCACATTACGCAAGTCACTCGTGTTGCGTTCATCATCTTCCGAGCTCCACACGAGAATCGTGTGGCTTCAATTCGTTTTTCTGTATTGGGCTCGCTTCAATCCGAAGTTAGCCTTCGTTCAATTTTTCGTGTTTCTCTTGTTCTCTTATGTTGTTCCGATTAGAACTCGAGCGATACCTTTAATTTCGGTTGTATACACACTCAACAAAATCATACCATTTTATTTAACATTATTACCCTAACCACTACACAACTTTGAAAATAAGACCGTTTTACAAGGTGACGGTTAATCGCAGAGGATATGGTTCAAAAATAAACTTTAACTTGTGTATTTTGAATCACACGCTTATGAGCTGCCCAACTAACAATTCAGAGCCACAAACAAGCATGCATGTTTAATTATTGTTCAATAATGGTAATGACAGCTGAATAAAAATTTTGCTCTATAAAGAGCTGAGAAGGTGCTTTTTTAACACAAACTGAGGTCAATGTTCAACGTTATGCATTAGAATGAACAAAAGTTGAATCGCAACTCATTAAACGTTTCCAAAGATTCTCGTTCGACTAGTCAAGATTGCTTTACTAATGAGCTGAACAAGACATGTTTCCCCCAATTAAAAAGCCAATATTCCACTAAACAAATGTATATGTATAAAAGGATATTCAGAAGACGAACTAACGTTTTACTTGCATCGCACTTCAGCTATTACCACATGTTTAACATAATCATGAATAAGAGCTGAATAAGTATCTTATAAAATCCTAATTCAGCTTCGGTATATTATAAGAACAGTTGATCCAATAGAGGCCAAAATGATGATTAACAAACACATTGTTCAGCAATAAATAAGCCTTGTAAAATCGATCACACTATAGCTAAATTTCACAAAATGGACAAAATATCCGAAATGCGTGTTAAGTTCCGATTGCATTTCAAAGCTCATAACTTATGCTTTCTCAAAACTTTTTAAATAGTCGTTCAGAAAATAAACATGGTCAGCCTCCAGATATGTAAAATTATTTTGAAAAACAAAAACAAACATTTGAGCTAAGTGTTCCTAGTAGGAGCGCAGTACTGACAAACATAGCGTGTTATTGACTTGATTGACATCAAAGATCTGATGACAACATCAAAATTTTGTTTGTTTTTTGTATGTAGTTAATTTTAGATATCGTTTCCAGATCTTTTATATATTATATCTCTCAGGTTATTATCACTTTCTGCTATTCAATTTATAATTAGCTATTGCTAGGCTTTTTCCGCCTGCTCGGGATGTTGTTCCGTACAAGAAAAGTGTAAATTTCTTTGACAGAATTGATTAAATAAATATCTATAGCGAGCTACATTGAAAATGACATTTCTACCCAACTGAATAGTGCGATCTAAGAAAAATGATTTACTTGAACATTTCTGAAGAAAATCCCACGCGTCAAGATATTCGAACATTTTTCTATTCAGGCGTATAGTCCTCAGAACACTTCAAATGGTTTAAATATATTCATAATAGGTTTATGAAAAATACTAATCAATAATATAATTAATTAATACAAATATAATTTACAAAATAAATGAATTTCAATTTAAGTTAATGAATCATTCAAATTGAAGTTTTGAACAAACTAAAACTTATTATGAAATTAGATTAAGGTGAAGATGCATCGAAGCCAAACCTCAAATTTTAAAGAACATTAATCTAGAGAACTAAACATCCGTTCAAGCTGAAAACTTAATCGATTGGTCACCACCAGCGTGTGACCAATCGATTATGTTTTCAGCTCGAACCGCTGCGCTGTCTGGTTCTCTAGATTTGTGCTCTTGAAAATTTGAGTTTTGGCTTCGATACATATTCACCTTAATCATTTCAGACTGATTTCACGTTGTGTAAATAAACATTATTTTTGACCATCATTGACATAAATTTTCTCACTGTGCGCTAAAAATAGCCGACTGAACTCAGCTTGGATCAGCACTAAACATCATCTGAATAATATGCTTGTTCAGTTGTTGATCAGCGTACCATGTGTTGATTAGACGATGTCGAACCGAAGCTCAAACAAGATCAATATTCAGCTACGAGAGGTTTATATTTTGCACTGGACGATTCTGTTCATCAATTCTAGGATGACGCAGATGGCTAGGCATACCGCTGACGATTGGAAGGTCTCGAGTTCGAATCCAGTATTCAGGCGATTTTTAAATATGGTTGTCATATCATGATAATTGTGTACACTACATTTTAATTGAAGCGCCAGAAATTTATTTTTTGTTTTTTATTTGTTTTTAATTATTTTTGGACCAGTCGTATAAAAGCTGAATTAAATGCTTGTAAAACGTTTTAAAAGCTGAAAAATAAAGTTGGAATTCGACGACATGCTTTAAAGTTTCTCCAAATTTGTGTGAACAACGCCTGAACAAAGGTTGGCCATGAAAATTATTAAAATGCTATTAAACATGATGCTGAATAAAACTGCCATAATGGTGTTGGTTAAATGAGTGAATGTTAGTTGGGGTATTTTACAGATCTAATTAAGAAAAATGTTTTGGCATATTGAAGTCAAAACTTTCAAATTTCGAGTTATCTAGTTGTAGCATCAATGGGACGAACTGTAGTGTTTGCGCCGACCAACGAAATGTTTCGTTTCAGTACGAGTGTACTTATTCGCCACTACAAGATCAATAGTTAGTTAACTAGTGTCCGAGTCGAGCCTGATAAGCGTAGATATAGTTATATCGCTCTAACCAGTGCAAATAATCAGTCTGCTTCATATTCCCATTATCATATCGATCGCTTCACGATCGACGATAGGGCCGATCGCAGGCAGAAACCCGATGTCCAAAAACATCGCAGCTGGTCAGTCAACCAGTAAAAGTGTAGATCTCGTCAGTATCAAATGAACCGTTCGCATGATCAGAGCATTTTCCAATAACCGTCGCGTGTATGCCTTTGTAAGATTGTGATAAGTGCAATAAATTCACTACCATCCCTCCGTACAAGTGCTCCCGCGTATCAATTCATTTAGTGCACGTTATCCGACGACTTGAACCAAGATCATGAAGTCCGTTAAGATTGTGAGTGAACATGTAGTAATCGCGAATTCCTATTTCTGAGAACCTATTCTGTAGCAGAGCAGTAGGCTTTGCTAACCTTATGTCATTATGTTAAATTCTGTTCTTTGAAAGACAAAAAGGAATTTTCTCAATCCGGAACGTGGAAAGCAAGCGCAAATTCGTCACAGTGGAACTCAACGGAGTACCGGTCAAGCTTCAACATGATTCGGCATCGGACATCACAGTCATTTCGGAAGAAAACTGGATCAAAATAGGACAACCAGCGACTCGGAGAACTGCCGAAGCAGCAATCACCGCCTCTGGAGATAATCTCAAGCTTCTAGCAGAATTTCACACCGACATCATCATCGGCAACGTGAGCAAGTCAGGGCACATTTTCATTTCAAAAAATCCTGAATTGAACGTGCTGGGAATTGAAACCATGGACCTGTTCGATCTTTGGTCCATTCCAATCAACAGTATTATCAATGCAATCCAGCAGCGTCCTGAAGATTTTACAAAGCAGCTCAAGCAGAAGTTTCCAGAAGTGTTCAAGAGTACGCTGGGCCGATGCACGAAAGCGAAAATTAAGCTGTACCCGAAGCAAGACGCTCGTCCGGTGTACTGTCCGAAGCGACCGGTGGCCTACGCGGCACTTCCGAAGGTGGAAGCAGAACTCCAGCGGCTCC
Organism: Aedes aegypti; assembly: GCF_002204515.2. Lineage (NCBI taxonomy): Eukaryota > Metazoa > Arthropoda > Insecta > Diptera > Culicidae > Aedes > Aedes aegypti. Next base: position 22,561,364 of record NC_035107.1, read on the forward strand.
AGGACAAAGGTATAATTTCTCCAGTGCAATTTTCAAATTGGGCGGCACCGATAGTCGTCGTACGGAAGGCAGATAATGTCTCTGTCCGTGTATGCGGTGACTATTCCACTGGCTTGAACGACGCTCTCGAATCTGACCGGCACCCTCTTCCGCATCCTGATCTCTACAAGTAGAAGTTGAGGAATCATCAAGAAAGCTGCTTACGGTTAACACACATCGAGGCTTGTTCCAGTATAACCGCCTATCGCCAGGAGTCAAATCAGCCCCAGGAGCTTTTCAACGCATCATCGATAGCATGATTGCCGGAATACCTGGAGTGAAACCTTATCTGGACGATATTCTCATCGCTGGCAAGACCAAGGAAGAACACAACCGTAGCCTGTATGCTGTCCTTGAGCGAATTCGAGAATATGGCTTTCACCTCAACATTGAAAAACGCAAGTTCGCCGTGTTCCAAATCAAGTTTCTCGGGCACATAGTCGACAAAGACGGTATTCGCCCAGATCCATCGAAGACGTTAGCGATTTCCCAGATGCCACCACCGAAGGACGTTCAACAGCTTCGTTCTTACCTGGGAGCTATCAACTATTATGGACGATTTGTGAAGCAAATGAAACAGTTAAGAGCACCTCTCGACAATCTGCTCAAGAAAGACGCCCACTGGAATTGGACATCCGAGTGTCAACAATTCAATTCAAGGTAATTCTTTGTTCGAATCTGCTCCTGAACCATTTTGATCCAGCCAAGGAAATCATTGTCGCGGCGAACGCATCCAAGTATGGACTTGGGGCCGTAATCATGCACCGTTTTCCAACCAGCGAAATCAAGGCTATCGCACATGCATCAAGATGTTTGACGTCAGCAGAAGCCAACTATGGACAGATTGAGAAAGAAGCACTCGCCCTAGTTTTTGGAGTTACTCGTTTTCATAAAATGCTGTACGGACGTAGATTCATCCTCCAGACGATCATCAGCCGCTGATCAAGATTTTTGGATCCAAGAAGGGTATACCGGTGTATACTGCCAACAGATTGCAACGTTGGGCCCTCACTTTGCTCCTGTACGATTTGAGATCCAGCACATTTCGACTGACAAGTTCGGTTGCGCAGATGTCATTCCAGAAAAGTTTCGCAAGCAAGTACTTCATCAGCTCCACAAGGGACACCCTGGCATGGACCGAATGAAATCACTGGCAAGAAGCTACATTTACTGGCCAAACGTTGACGAGGACGTTAAAGACTTTGTTCGTGAGTGCAGATCCTGTGCTCAAGCAGCGAAGGCTCCGACGAAGACTACTCTGGAATCCTGGCCCGTGTGCACCCAACCATGGCAACGTGTAGACATAGATTACGCAGGTCCAATCGGCGGATACTATTACTTGGTTATAGTGGACGCATATTCCAAGTGACCAGAATTTTTTTCGAACTCGTAACATAACCGCAACTGCAACGTTGGATATACTACGTGAAACCTTCGCTCGCTACGGGAATCCGGAAACCCTAGTCTCGGATAACGGAACCCAATTCACTAGCGAAAAATTCCAGCAGTTCGTCCAAGAGAACGGAATCAATCACATGCGTACTGCTCCATACCATCCCCAATCGAATGGTCAAGCAGAGCGTTTTGTCGATTCTCTCAAGCGCGGACTCAAGAAGTTAAGTGAAGGGGAATCTACGCCAACACTACAGCATCTTCAAACCTTCCTGTTTGTATACCGCAATACACCGAATAAGTGCAGTCCGCAGACGAAGACTCCAGCAGAACTGTTTCTTGGTAGACCAGCCCGGACGACTTTGGACCTCTTGAAGAAGCCCGTTCGAACACCTACGAGCAGTAATGATCAACAGAATCTGCAGTTCAACAGAAGACACGGTGCTATCAAACGTGAGTTTCAACCTGGAGATCTGGTGTACGCCGAGTACCACAGCAACAACTAGAAATCCTGGTTTCCTGGACGGATTGTAGAGCGGAAAGGTTCAGTCAACTACAACGTGTTCCTGCACCTCGGATCCCGTGAGAAGCTTATACGGTCACACACTAATCAGCTACGTGAACGATATGAAGCCAAAGAACCATCCGTTGCTCAACCAATCTTCCATGGCAAATCCTCCTACAAGAACATCAAGATTACACCCATATCGAAACAGATGACCTAGAAGAAGAAACCTTCCCTCCTGGACCCGATGTCGTACCAGTTCCTGAAGTTTCAGCAACCACTTCAGCAAATGATGACCGTTTACGGTGTAATACACCTGAACTGGTCCACCCTGAAGCGATAGCTGTTGCCGAACCTGATGAGATCCAACCAGATGAAGCGACTGGACAAGAGCCATCCGTTGATACCGATGTTGAACCACGACCGCTTCGCTCCAAGAAGTTGCCAGCTTGGTTGGCCCCATACGACATATTCTAAAAGGGGAGATGTAGCAGAGCAGTAGGCTTTGCTAACCTTATGTCATTATGTTAAATTCTGTTATTTGATTATTATCAGTTAGACCTCCAAAGAAGAAGCACACAAATATACTTTGTTCCATACAAATACCTCGTCTTCCTTTAATCCGGAGTCTACAATATATTTAAATCAATTAATTTGATTTCTTGCTCGTTGAGTGCCAAAACTGACAAAAATATGGAAAAAAATATGTGTTGAAGTGCTTGGCTTATTCTCGATTTTCAACCAGGCATTGGCCTTTTTATACACCAACTTGAATTCCGTTTTGTTCTCCAGATTTGTGCTCTTGAAAATTCGAGGTTCGGCTCGACTCATCTTCACCTTAAGCAGGGGACCAACAAATGATTTGAAAAAAGCAGTTGTTGGCCGTTTTAAAAATCGGGTTTATAACGGTAAGCTTAACCCTCTAATACCCAATTTTTTACTTTCGATCTAAATATCATTTTCAGTTATCTAAAATCGTTCTAAACACGTTTTGGGCAATTATTTATTTTTATTCGCAAATCTATGAATTTTGGTTTTTGATTTTTATAATTTTTATTTTTGAACATCCCTACATTTTTTCATTTTTTCTTGAAGCCTCTTCTAGTTACTGATTTTTGGCAATAATAAAAAATCAACTTTTTATGATACTTTTAGCAATATTAAATTTTTAATATTTTTCTGGAAATATTTTTATTTTCCGTGCAATAGGGTCCTAAAGCCCTGTTCCAATTTTAGTGCCAAACGCTTAAGTTTAGGCCTATAACACATGTTTACTCAATTTTCTAATGATTTCCGTTGGTTTGAGCCCAAAAAACATTTTTTTAGATTTTGTCACATCCCTTGGCTTAAACTCAAATTTTGGGTGTATTTTGTTTTCCGTGTCCCTTCCGAAATGTCAGATAGGAACAAACCCATTGTAAGATCTAAAACCCCTGTGGTGTTTTTGTCGACTAAGCGAACGTCAAATATGACCTTAAGTGTCAAAGTTCATTTATGGACCCAATTTTTAAATTAAAGTTTAAACATGATATAGCAGTTATTTGAGCGGAAAAAGTAGTTGCAGTAGTTGCAGTAAGATGCTCTTTCGTGTTATTGAATAAAAACAAGATTTCATTAAAACTTTTAGGACCCAATTAACGGAAAAACAGGTTTGAAATTATTTTAATACAACCAAGCTTTTCTTTTGTGATAGGTTGATCGTAGAAAAATATAAAAGGTACGATATTTTATTCTTCTTCTTCTTCTTGGCATTAACGTCTCCACTGGGACAGAGCCGGATACTCAGCGTACACTGAAATGAATTTTATTGTAGAAACCAGGGTTGGGAAAAAATCTGAAACTCACTCTACAGTAGCCAAACAAAGCCAATCACAGTCAGAGAAGCCAGTGAAACTCACGCCCATCGCTGCTGTAGGCAAAATGCCTTGAAAATTGCAAAACACCCGTTGCTAAGGGCAACCCGAAATTACTGTAGAAAAATTCTTGATTTGAGAAGTTTAGCATCATACTTTTGACCACACTGTGTTGTACGGTGGGTGTCACGGATTGAAATACAATGCTTTGTAGTGGATGCTACTATGGACATAGTCAAATTTACTGCACTGCTCAGTGATTTTCACCAGATTATAGTAAACTTAACAGATTTTTGTAGTCGGTTGAAAATCGTTGGTGCAGTTCTTAATTCTACCATGGATTCGGTCCTGGATTCGGTAGATAATACAACAAAATTTGTTTGCGTGTAAGGGTGTCAAGAGGCATTCATAAACTAGGCCTCAAGAATGGCCAGCACTCTAGCAGCAGGCATTTTTCTTGCGCATACATATTTGCGATAATATCTACCAATTTAAGAGCATCCTTCTGGTTAGGGTTCATTCAAATATTACGTAACGCAAAATTTGCCAATTTTTTACCCCCTCCCTCCCCCACGTAACAGCTTTTGTATGGAAAGTTTTAAATTTTTGTATGGACCGTAACACTATGTAAGACCTCCTCCCTCCCCCTGTTGCGTTACGTAATATTTGAACGATCCCTTATGATATCCAAAATGCTTATCAGTAATGTTTTGGATCTGAAAGAAAAGAACCGAAAAAGCCACGCAGAGTCATATTCGGTCTCAAATATGCCGATCCTTGGAAAATCAAAACACCGAGACCTGCCATGCGATGTACCAGAATACCTTTACGCTGCTTTACGAAACGATACACGCAAACAAATTTTGTTGTATTATCTACCGAATCCATGGTAGAATTAAGAACTGCACCAACGATTTTTAACCGACTACAAAAATCTGTTAAGTTTACTATAATCTGGTGAAAATCACTGAGCAGTGCAGTAAATTTGACTATGTCCATAGTAGCATCCACTACAAAGCATTGTATTTCAATCCGTGACACCCACCGTACAACACAGTGTGGTCAAAAGTATGATGCTAAACTTCTCAAATCAAAAATGTTTCTAGTCAAAAATACTACAACTCTGGGTAAATCAACAGAAGAAATTTTCTTGTGTAGTGATGTTGACTATGTTTTGGTAGAGTTAACAGATTAATGTAGTCGGTTGAAAATTGTTGGTGCAGTTCTTAATTTTACCATGGATTCAGTAGTTTCTACAATAAAATTCATTTCAGTGTACGGAAAAGAATGATAAAGGTGCTTCGATACAAAGCTTCATTTTTCTTTGTCAATATATAACTTTACTTTGACATCATTCGTTACACGTTTTTTGATGAATATTCATGAAGGTGACTGAAGCCCATTCGATAAAACATGATCTAACAAAATTTAGTATCATTTCTTTGAAGATCTATATTGTATGCTTGATAAAGAAAGACACTCATAAGGTTTTATAGATTGATGACGATACTTGGATATATGTAACGAAATGAACAGTAAAGAACAAGCGACAGAAATATTTATTATTGGATAAAGATATTTAAAGTAGATCATAGAATGGTTGACCGGGACGGCATTTAGAGTGAAATTTCATGTCAGCATCCGTAGCAGACATTGAGGGTATTCACTAAACTGCGTAAATCACGATTATTTGATTATATTGAATCTTTCACGAAATTGCGTAAACTGCACATGAAACGTTTCCAACTGTCAAAAATCGACACAAAATCAATCAAAGAATGCGTTCATTGTCATAACAACTATTGTCAGAAGATAAATAAACATTCAAACAAATAATTACCAAAAAGTCCGCGAGATTAAAGACCTGGGACATGGACTAATTAATTCACATTTGGCGGAAGCATCTGGATAGCAAATGTTCTAACCATGTAACCAGGAAGTGGTTCTCAAAACTATCTATCGTCAGTGCACAAGTTTCCACTCATGTTCCATTGCGACGTTCATGATGAAAGTAAATTTACTTGAGCAATTATTCAAATGGTTGCACGTTTGCTCAAATAAGTCAATTTATTAACTCATCTTCATTGCACAGAACATGAGAGGATCCGATAATGGATCGATACTGGTGTACAGATGCTACTTGAAAATATTCTTCCATACTGCCGCATTATCATCGAAAACTTCAAGATACATCATTTGATGGAGCGTTTTCTCCATATGTTCAAAGTTATCGAAAGAGCTGCTATTAGGCAAAGTTTTCTGTAGTTTAGTTTATTTGAGTATCTCGGATAACGGATCGTATAAAATGACTTTTTTATGTTTTATATGAGCTATCCAGCTTTTTACGCTAGCATGCTATAAATTTTGAATAACCCCCTTATGACATTTCTTGTCCACAGCATAAATTTTATAACTGGATCACAGTAAGCCCGGCAAAAACAAATAAGTAATTTATCTATATAAATAAAAATGAAATGGTGTTTGTATGTCACGAAATGGCTCTAGAACGGGTCAACGGATTTGAATGATTCTTTCTCAAATTTGTTCGTCAAGGGTTCCGACGTGTTTGTGTATATAAAAATCCCAGGATATTCTCCGGAAAAGTTGAAAAAACGAGCGCAAACGAAACTGTCATTTTGTATGGGACGATCAATGGCGTTTTCAACAGCCTACTTGATGGCGAGACGAAGTTTGCCGGGAGCACTAGTAAGTAATAAGTATGCAGCCGTGTATAGTTCCAATTTTCTGACTGAGCTTTGAAGTGAGGAAGAAATTTAATCAACGAGTAAACACCAAGGGTGGAAATCTAGTGATCATGATAAAACAAATGATGCATCGTGGTTGTTCTTTATCATGCGATCATAGCAACAACGACAAAAACTTAGTCGTCAAGCCATCACAACAAACTCCGCTCCTCGAAAAATGAATCGCTCGGCCTGTGAGCTGACGATCATTTTTTCGCGAATTGCACTCCATGATTTGTCTCCTACACGCAAACAAATTTTGTTGTATTATCTACCGAATCCATGGTAGAATTAAGAACTGCACCAACGATTTTCAACCGACTACAAAAATCTGTTAAGTTTACTATAATCTGGTGAAAATCACTGAGCAGTGCAGTAAATTTGACTATGTCCATAGTAGCATCCACTACAAAGCATTGTATTTCAATCCGTGACACCCACCTGTGTTGTACACAGTGTGGTCAAAAGTATGATGCTAAACTTCTCAAATCAAGAATGTTTCTAGTCAAAAATACTACAACTCTGGTTAAATCAACAGAAGAAATTTTCTTGTGTAGTGATGTTGACTATGTTTTGGTAGAGTTAACAGATTAATGTAGTCGGTTGAAAATCGTTGGTGCAGTTCTTAATTTTACCATGGATTCAGTAGTTTCTACAATAAAATTCATTTCAGTGTAGCTTGACGTTTTAATTCTGAAAGTCAATTGTGCATGGTATGTGAGGAAGGTTATCCATGAATTTAAAATTGATTCGCATTGATCGCAACATGTTACAATGGTACAGTTTTAGTACCATTCAATTAGACCAGAGGAGTCCGTTGAATTATCAATAAATAAAATAAATAAGCATAAGCATAAGCATTGATGACCGTACAATTCGTAGTTGCTACTCCGTGATTGACCAGAATAATCGAAGTTGCACAAGGAACCAACAGATGTAGCTTGGGAGTAGCTTTCCATCTTCAATGTACACTTTCGAGAACTCCAAACATCATAAAGTCAATAACGGCGCCGGCCACGTCCTTACGGCCATCGGGGAAAGGAAGGATAATGAGTGTGACATCCATTGTTACTAGAGACCGAGATCACCTCTGCATCTCCATGGTTGTCACAGGAAGGAATTTGTTAGTGGGAAGGGTTTAAAAGCTACATAATCAGGATTCACCTTGGTAAGTGATGCGATTAATGCAGCCTCAGTTCAAAAAGTCACTAAAGACAACGTGAACCTATTGTTAGTCGACACTTTTGGTGCCGAACCATTCAAAGATGTTTCAGTAATAACAAGAAATAGGTAAAAGGAAATGTACGTACCGTCAAACATAAACAAGAGTTTTTGTCGACACTTATAGTGACGAACCATTCATATTCTGTTGTATAAATACATAAAAGTGACGTTCCTATCGTTGTCATACTATAAATATTGTTTTAAAGACACCGACACGTTAATACTTCCAGTGGACGATTTGCCTTTTGATGAAAGCACCACACTAAAACGAACTAGCATACAACACCCAGTGGCACAGTCGAAAATCTTTCCTGATGAAAAGTTTTCCAGACTGAAGAGGGAACTCAACCGGCACTCTTTGACTCGATTCGATTGAATGCTTAGTAGCACCAATCGCACGACCACGGAGTCCACAATATGTTTCATATTAATCAAACATTCAAGATAAAAGCATGTAACGGGCTCACCAAATTAATCATCCATCCGTGACTGGCTGCTCAGTCGATACACGCGATACACACACAAAACTTCATTCCGGCAACGCAAAACCCGAACTCGAGCTCGATACTTGCTCATCTCTTCTCCGGACGTAAATTTTCAAAAATCTAAATCGATAATCGTGTCACAAACGCTGCCTAGATTCACTAAAACACAGCTCATGATCAACTGAAAAAAAAACGCGAGCGAAAAATTTTTCAATTATCAATAAATAAAATAAATATCCGACAAACCCTTTGTCCTACGACAAACAGTTCATCGGATGCTCGATATACCTATGATTAGTGCGCATGGTGAGATGTTGAAATCATGTTGCTGCAAGAGCGATGACCCTCTTGGACCATTCAAATACCGTGTTGTTTGTCGTTAGAGCTGATTTTTTTCCATCCTTGGTAAACACATTTCTTCTGTATCTAAAATGTGCACAATCACAATTCTGTGAAATAGCCCATGCCCCAAACAAACTTTAATCTAACACCGCAGACAGACGTTTAAGCAGGAACAAATTTATTCAAAATTCCTGTGTAAATTCTACCGTGGTGTTACCTAGGGAGCGAATTGCTACAGTACAGTGACAGTTCGTAAAAGAACGTAGCTTCAACTTCTCGCTTACCGCCCACTCCACCACCCACTGAACAAAAATATCATGAAATGAGATCGGGGTGGTGGCGGGACGCATACGCCACTAACGCTATCTATTAGCTGATTGCCACTTGGCGATTTGTGGCGGCCATGTTTTTACACAAGTGGCTGAGTCTAACTTGAACGTCTGTCTGCGGAAAAAATATTTTTGGCTGCCAGTCTGTATGGAAACCGCCCATAGTGAAGTAGTGTGATAAGGTGACCACACACAGGCAGCGTATTCCAGTATACTTCGCACCAATGAACAATACAATGGGCCGTATGAATAAAAAGCGTTGAACTTTACTACATGTAGCATCTACTCAAAAACAAAATCCACAAAGTTTACTACACTTTTGATGAATAAAAACCCTTTCGAACATGTAGTACCTACTACTTTCGAACATGAGCAGTGACTGATGCTGCACGTTAAGAAAATTCTTTTCAGAGTACAGAGTAATGCTGCATGTTAAGAAAATTCCATTCAGAGTGACTCTTGAAATCAATAAAATCATGCATATATGCCAAATTTGTCACTTATTCACATGACAAATTATGTGAAAATATGAATATTACTACATTCCCGCTATGCATCGCGTAATCGATCATGAACACAAATTCATGTTGGTTATGTAACTTTACAGTATTCCCTTTATGTGCATGTAAATTTTATAATGATTTGACAACAAGGATTTTCCTAAGAATTTTCGAATTTTAGCTAGAAATCCTATGAATGAATCTTGAGATAACAGCAATTGTGACATTATAAAGTTACTAACATTTTCAAGATTCCAGTATTGAGAATTTGATGAAATAGCGGTAGAATTTTGAGCTTCCTCTGTGAATTAAAAAAAAACAGCATGTCGAACTACGCTGATGGATATGGGATTCTTGGTATTTCTGTGGTATTCTCGTTATTTCGATAGGTTTCCTGGTAGTATCCCTGGGCTTCTTAGAAATAAAAATTCTCACAATAGTGGTTGAATTAAGGATTTTCTTTTACATTTTTACATTCAGACGCTCAAAGGTTTATACTATAATTGAAGATTTTTTCTGAAATCCCAACGGAACTGGAAATCAATGGGATCTAAAGTTTACAAGAATTCCAAAGATTCGGATCAGAGTTTGCAAGAATCTCACTGAAATCTCAGAAATTCTTACAGAAATACCGTCTTAAAGATACCCGAATAATTTCAAGAGATTAATAGCCAGATCAAATACCGGATTTACCCAAAAAAATCCCAGAATAGCTTACAGAATCCCATAATTGTTATAACAAATCTAGAATGCCTATCGGAAACCCAGAATTTCTATAGGTATTCCAGAATTCCAAAGGAAATCAGAGAATCTGGGATGTCAGAATTCTTACATAAAATTAAGAATTACTTTATAATTAGCTGAAATCCATCCGACATCCGAGAATTCCTAAGAAACGACATAATTATCGTAATGCCAGATTGAGCATAATTATCGTAATGAGTATCTTCGTATCTGCCACACTATATTCACATGCAAAATGGTCAATTGACATTGAAAGCTCTCAGTAAGTACTCATAAGAACACTAAGCTAAGAGTTAGGCTCTGTCCCAGTTGGGACTTAAAGCCCAAGTAAAAATGGAGCAAATGTCAAAAGTAAAAAAGCAGTTTTCTCCGTTGAAATCGACAAATCGAAAAAAATAAAAACACACAGCTGTTTTATTTTTAAAATAAAACGACTGTGTGTTTTTATTTTTTCTGTTTTGTTGATTTCAAGGGCGAAAACTGCTTTTTCATTTTTGACATTTGCTTCATTTTTACTTGCACCTTAACGTCAGAAAGAATACCAGATCTCTAAAAAAAAATCAAAAATCTTTACCGGAGTCTCAAAATTCTTTTCGAAATATCAAAATTTCTACAGAAATCTTAAAATACCGTTCGAAATATCAAAGCTGACATCGTATTCCCATGATATTTACTCAAATTTTAATTATTCCATTCATTTCAACAATCACAATGCATGAGTAGCAAGCTCTGAAGCTAACTACCAGTAGCTTTGTAGTAAATGCTACCTTTATTCATAGCAACGCGTTGTTTGTAGTATGTTCGAAAGGTGTAGAAAGAGAAATGACACAAACATGTTCCACTCGTGTTCCACATCTAGCGTTTACTACCGATCATGTAGTAAACTCACTTTACTACATTTTTATTCATACGACCCAATGTCTTTAGGGTGTAGATATCTTGAAACGCTTGTGAATTACGTCGAATGAACCCAAGTTCAGCCTTGTCAGTGGTTACGTTCACGTGTTTTCTGTTTGCTGAATTTGAGTTTACTGTCAATGATAACGCCCAACTCGTTAGGGCCCATTCGCAAATTTCATAACTCTGTAGGGGGTGGGTGGGTGTCTTTAAAATGTTACAACTCTTACAAAATTTGTTGAACATTCAAACAAACAAGCGTTACGAGGGGGTGGGTGAGTGTCAAAAATTCAGCGTTATGAAATTTGTGAATAAACCCTTAATGATCGTTACTCGGTCGATGATACTACCACATACTACCGTTGATTTCATAGTTGAAAAAGATGCTGAAGAGACGGCGTGGCACTTGCATTTGCTGTTGTTCAACTGCATTCCATTTTCTGGATACCATAGAGGCAGCTCGTTGACGTCAGATTGTAGAACATAGCAGTCGATGGCTGAGGTGATAGCTTTGTAGATCTTAAGGTCATCAGCATAAAAGAGCTGCACGATTCCAAACGGTAGGACAGATCGTTGATGAACAGCACACATATAAGTGGGCCTAGAACGCTGTCCTGGGGGACTCCGGAGGTGACATCAAAACCACGAGATTGTGTGTCTCCGATCCGACTTGCGGCCGGACAAGTAGGAACGAAGCCATTCTATAATCCAGTCGGGCAGCCCCATTCGCTCTAACTTCTTGACAGCAAGATCGTGGGGGACTTTGTCGGAAGCGTTCGAGAAGTCGAAGTACACAGCGTCCATTTGCTGATTTCTTCGATGTGTAGTGAAATAGCCCATTAATGCACGAGAAACCCCGGAACAGTTCATATGAAATGTGCTACCGCAGTATCCTCGGCATGTTACATAGTCAATGCCAGTAATAGGCTGGATGCATTTGGCGCAATTTTTCTCTGTGGTTGGACAAACGCCTTTTGGTAGACTCGACGACAGCAATGGACATCCAATGATGATTGAGCGAACTTGCACGCAATAAGAGGGTGATTTGCACCCCGCTTAATGTCGCTTACTAGCGAGAGGAGACGTCAATCGGAATGAATTTGATATCACTATCAATCAAAATTCACTTCACTTATTTTGCACTAATTCCGCTGCAAATCTACCAATCTTCACTCACAGAGACAACTATAATAAAAACAAAATCGAACAAGTAAAACCGTCAATAAATATTGTCTGGTTCGCTGGATGTGGCGCGGCTGTTGTAAAGTTTCCAAAAACGCGCATTTGCCCAAAATTCCACGCGGCGAATGGTCAAGGAAAGGAACAACCGCGTTCGATGAAACACCGCAATGTTATCTCCCATAAGAATGAAGTAAAGAGGGAGTAAAACCGCGGTTGTTCCTTTCCTCTGGGGAAAGCCGCGTGTCCTTTTGAGCAAATGCGCCAATATAACACATTGATAGCGATCACAGCTGTAAACGTGCAGTGTTGCCGATTGTTTATCGAATGTAAGATGGTTGAGAACCACTGACATAAAACAGAATCATAAATTAACCAAAAGGCCATCCGCCTCAAAATATGCTTCGCATCCAATATGCATAACAGACAACTCAATTACAAACATGTGACACTGCAATAGCTATCGTTCTATTCTTTCACTCGTCACCTCCCGCGTAGGCTCCGTCCTCGGGTGCACTCGAACAAAAGGGTTTCAAATTGCACTATCGAGTAGGGGCAATGCCATCCAAATTTCTCTGATTTTGCATTCTTGTAAATGGTTCTCCAGCCGTCTCTTTTTCTCTTACTGTTAATTTAGATAGGCAAACATTGTACGAATCATATATAAGTAAGAACCTTTCAATAAAGCAGGACTTCTTTTAAACCTACTTCTTGGCAAGCAATCGACTGCGAGTCATTAGGTCCGTTCTGGTGGATACCGCTCTGGTCCACCATAGTCCGGATACCTATTCGTCTCCGAAAAGACCTTCTCCAAGCAAAGTAAAAGTGAACTTGCAACATGGCTGACCGTTGACAGCTCATGGCGCGAGAAGTTAAAACCGCGATATTTTAAATCTACATAACCGTCATACGAAAAGTGTTAGTGCATTACAATGGGGAAATCAAATTCAAAAAACTCAATAACCAGTGAAAATCCCCAAGTGCAAGTACTAAACCAGCTAGAGTGGCACGAAGAGTTGCACAAAGAACATGATTTTAAAATCACAATTATATTGGTGCTAGTAGCAATACAGTTGTGCATCACAATTTTCAGACTGTACAAAGACCACACGAAGGTCCAAGCGCTGAAAGCAGCCAAATCTGTAGCTCACATAGACACAGTTTAGTGAAGAAAAACATAACATGTTACAGTGTGACTATCTCGTTATTGACCTTCGCGTATACGTGCGGCCATGGGAGCAAAACAATTAGTGGATACTTTGAAAAGGCTACAAGTAGCCCACGCAGTGAACGTCCCAGTGTATGTGGACACTACAATAAAAAGCATTCTTAATTTATTGAATATGCTAGAAACTGAAAAGTGCGCGACGATAACAAAGAAACATAAAACATACCGCCTAGTGGAAGTGACGTACGAAGTAACAAAAATAGAAGTTTTCCCACAGTTTATCCACTCAAAAGCACACAAGTTAAACAAATACGCTAAAGAATTCCTGAACGGTAAAAATGGACAATTAATAGTTTCAACTAGCCAAGGCTTTATGTCGCATGAAAAAGCAATGAAGAAGAAAATTGGTGGACAAATTATAGCATATATCTGGAGAAAATAGTGATTAGTGACTGATGCGCGAGTTTGTCGATCATCAACAGCAGTTTGTCGTACAACAGTAGCTGAAATTATGCAGTAACGCTGAAGGGTGTGAGGAGAGCGCCTCCACCAAATAGCGAAATGTATCATCTTGGCGTCCATAAGGTCATCCAGAAGGAAAACAGCATTAACAGGTGAAACCCGGAAGGTGTTGAGGAGAGCGCCTCCGCCTAACTGTAAGCTATATTTTAATTTAAAATTATTTTATTCATGTTAGAAATAATTGAAAACGAGGTCCAAACATTAATAAAAATTTTGAGTAATTTGAAGAAATCTAGAATTAATAAAATAAGGACCCAGACATTACAGGCAAAGTCAATTTATGCTGAAAAATTAACTCAAGATATCGAAGAAAAGCTTATTTTGCATGAGGCAGAAATAGTGGATTCTAGTTTAAAGTTTTTATCAAAATGCACTAGGGAAACGAATTACGAAATACAACAAATTATCAAACTTAAAATAATAGAAAACGGAATCATGCCAGACCCACCAGCCCAAAACGTCGCAATGTTCGATATAAAAACAGCGACTGGATTGATCCAAAAATATGATGGCTCAGCGACAGAGCTAGATGCGTTTATCGACTCGGTAAATTTACTGAAGGAAATAACAGCCGATGCGCATACTGCTACGGCAATAAAATTTATTAAAACAAGAATTAGTGGTAAGGCACGATCTGCTCTGCCAGCCAACCCACAAACGTTTGAAGAAATTACAGATTCTATCAAACAAGTTTGTCAAAATACCGAAACACCAGATTCAATAATAGCCAAGTTAAAAGCTACCCAAAATAAAGGGGATAAGCAAAAATTTTGTGACGAGGTGGAAACACTCTCGCAAAAATTATCGACGTTGTACATCAATAACAACATACCAGTTGACGTAGCTAAAAAAATGGCGACGAAAGCAGGAGTAGACGCACTAATAAACGGTGTATCAAACTCCGAATTGAAAATTATTCTGAAAGCTAGCGAATTCAACACGGTACAAAAAGCAATACAGAAAATCAATGAAACAAAAACTGAGCCAACATCCCAAATTTTTTCTATGCATTCTAACAATCAACGAGGACGAGGACGTCAAAACTACAATAAATTCCAAAACACAAATTCAAATCGATACCGTTCAAATAACGATTACAACCGGAGGGGAAATTTCTCCAATAACGACTACAGAAGAGGCAATAATAGGGGAAATTCAAATTTCCGAGGCAATCCTCGCAGCAACTATCACAATAATAGGAGAAATAATTTCAATTCTAGGACTGGACATTCCGTATTTTACACCCAAGCGGAAAACGGTCCAGTCCCCCAGCACATAGTAGTTGGGGGAAATCAAGCAAATCCAGCGAGTGCACATGCTCAGCAACTACCGCAAGGGCAACAAAACGGACACCAATGCGCGACAATAAACAGAAGATAAACAAAACTTGCTATAATATCAATACTAATTGCTCTAATTTCATTTTTATACACTCCGAATTCTCAAGTTCCAAGTGTACTTTATTGGTAGACTCTGGAGCTGAGTTATCGATTTTCAAAACAAATAAAATAAATAGTACACCAGTAATAAATTATGATGCAAAGTGTACGATAACGGGAATAAACAACCTACCTTTGGAAACTGTAGGGTCAACTTTAACCAAAATATATCTTCCAAACAATGTAACAATCGATCATACATTTCATCTAGTCGATTCTTCTTTTCCCATACCAACTGATGGTATATTGGGGCGAGATTTCTTGTCAAAATTTCGCTGTATAGTAAATTATGACACATGGTTATTATCTGGAACAATTAACTCTAAAGAATTTCAAATCCCAATTGAAGACAATTTAAATGGCGAATTCGTTTTACCACCACGTTGTGAGGTGTTGAAACAAATTCACACTGAAGAACTTTTTGAAGATCACGTACTTATTTCTAACGAAATTAGTCCGGGGGTATTCTGTACAAATTCCTTAATAAATAATGATAACAAATTGGTAAAATTCATAAACACTTCTGACAATATTGTAAAAATTAACAAAAACTTTCAAAAACAATTGATACCTTTGGAAAATTATAATATATACTCATACGATGAGTTGAAAGATGAGAATCGATCTACTAAATTATTATCTGAACTAAAAACAGATCACATACCTTGTAATTATAAACAAAAATTGATTGAACTTTGTACTAAATACAATGACGTATTTGCCTTAAAAGGAGATACGCTTACATGTAACAATTTCTACAGACAATGTATAAACTTAAACGATAATAGTCCAGTATACATAAAAAACTACAGAATCCCTGAAGTACACAGAAACGAAGTTAATACACAGGTTGAAAAAATGTTAAACGATGGAATTATTCGATCATCATTCTCATCCTACAACTCTCCCATTTTGTTGGTTCCAAAGAAATCAACCAACGATGAAAAGAAATGGCGCCTCGTGGTCGATTATAGGCAACTTAATAAAAAAATAATTGCCGATAAATTTCCTTTACCCAGGATAGATGACATATTAGATCAACTGGGTAGAGCCAGATACTTTTCAACTCTTGATCTGATGTCAGGATTTCATCAGATCGAGATAGAAGAAAATTCCAAAAATTATACCGCTTTTTCCACGACTACAGGTCATTATGAATTCAATAGGTTACCGTTCGGATTAAATATTTCTCCGAACAGTTTCCAAAGAATGATGAGTATAGCACTCAGTGGTTTACCACCCGAGTGTGCTTTTCTATACATCGATGACATTATCGTTATCGGATGTTCTATAGATCATCACATGAAAAATTTAGAACAAGTTTTCAAGAAACTTCAACATTTTAACTTGAAGCTAAATCCGGAAAAGTGTAATTTTTTTTGTGCAGATGTTACCTACCTGGGGCATCATATATCTCGACATGGCATATTACCAGACAAATCCAAACATGCAACTATCATAAATTACCCTACACCACAAAATTGCGATGATGTCAGGAGGTTCGTAGCCTTCTGCAACTACTATAGGAGATTTATACCCTATTTTTCAGAAATTGCATCACCTTTGAATGCACTCTTAAAGAAAAATGCAAAATTCATTTGGAATGAAGATTGTAAAAATGCTTTTGAAGAGCTGAAAAACAAATTAATTTCACCACAAATACTTAAATTCCCGGATTTTACAAAACAATTTATACTAAGTACTGACGCATCGAAAAATGCTTGTGGCGCAGTGCTATCACAACCATACGGTGATATTGACTTACCCATTGCATATGCGAGCAGAACTTTCACTAAAGGAGAAAGAAACAAGTCCACAATCGAACAGGAACTTACTGCGATTCACTGGGCAATAACATATTTCAGACCATACCTCTACGGCAGACGGTTTACTGTGAGAACAGTATTTCTATTTTCGATGAAAGACCCATCCTCGAAACTGACAAGGATGAGAACTGATTTGGAAGAATTTCATTTCAATATAGAATACGTGAAAGGAAAAGAAAATGTCGGGCCTGACGCTTTATCACGTATCATTATAGAATCTGAGGAACTTTCAAACATAACCGCTTTGCCAGTCCAAACGAGGTCTATGACAAGACAGAAACCGAATCCTCAAAACAATGAGCCAGCTATTGAGACTGATCACCTCAGAGCGTATGACTCGATAAATAACATTGACGCATTTGGGTTACCAAAGTTAGTGTTTTCAATCTCGAAAAACGACCTATATATAAAAGTAATGACTAAAAATGTGAAAAAGGATCTTGCTTTAGCGCATTTTCCTTATGCATTAAAAAACTTTGACTTGAAGACATATATTGTTACAACAAATGAAATGGCCAAAAACCTAAGAATGAGAAAATTAGCAATTGCGAACAACAACATAATATTCTCTTTAATAGAAAGACAGATGTTCAAAACAATTTGCAACGAAATATTAAGAGATGTCGACATAATACTTTATAAACCAGCACAAATTATTACGTGCGAAAATGAAATAAATAAAATCATTGCGGAAAACCACGATACCCCTACGGGAGGACACGTCGGTACATCAAGATTACTAAAGAAATTAAGAAGTTCATTCTACTGGAACAACATGAAAGCAACTATTAACAATTATGTTAAAAAATGCACAAAATGTATACAAAATAAACACACACTAAAAACTAAAGAAACGTTTATCGAAACCACAACACCAACCAACCCATTCGACATTGTGTCCATCGATACGATAGGACCTTTCACGAAATCCATAAGTGGAAATCGTTACGCATTAACTGCACAATGCGAATTAACAAAGTTCATAATAGTAGTACCTATTATTGATAAGCAAGCGCAAACACTTGCGAAAGCATTTGTCGAAAATATTATCCTTGTACATGGGTGTCCCTTGATAATTAAATCAGACATGGGAACCGAGTACAAAAATGAAATATTTCAAAACATGTGTGAGTATCTACACATAGAGCACAAATTTGCAACAGCATATCACCCCGAAACTATGGGAAGTTTGGAAAGAAACCACCGCTGTTTGAACGAATACCTTCGTCAATTTATAAGCGAACAACACGACGATTGGGATACCTGGTTAAAATACTACGTTTTCAATTACAACACAACCCCACATACTACACATCAATATACACCATATGAATTAATACACGGTAGAAAAGCTAACATGCCACAATCAATACAAAATTTTACAAAATTAGATCCAATTTACAATTACGATTCCTATTTCACAGAGTTAAAATTCAGAATCCAGTCAACTATCAAGAAAACAAGGGAATTATTACAAAAATCAAAATTAAACAGCATCAACAAACAAGTATCAGAAAGCAATCCAATAGACGTTCAGATAGGAGAAACAATATGGTTGAAGAAAGAAAATCGTAGAAAGCTTGATGCAGTATATACAGGTCCATTTACAGTTGTTGAAGTAAACCATCCAAATGTTACCATTGAAAGTACAATAACTAAAGAAAATCAAATTGTTCATAAAAATAGGATTAGGAAAATATGATTATAACCTGAAAATTTTATCCAAATTATAAAAAAAAAATAAACAAAAAAAAATATATATATACATATATCAAAACTATGTAACACAGAGGCAACTGGAGAGCAAAACCCAAAGAATGATTTCATTTCATTTCATGCCATTACATCATTCTCTAAAAGGGGGAAGGTGTAAGATGGTTGAGAACCACTGACATAAAACAGAATCATAAATTAACCAAAAGGCCATCCGCCTCAAAATATGCTTCGCATCCAATATGCATAACAGACAACTCAATTACAAACATGTGACACTGCAATAGCTATCGTTCTATTCTTTCACTCGTCACCTCCCGCGTAGGCTCCGTCCTCGGGTGCACTCGAACAAAAGGGTTTCAAATTGCACTATCGAGTAGGGGCAATGCCATCCACATTTCTCTGATTTTGCATTCTTGTAAATGGTTCTCCAGCCGTCTCTTTTTCTCTTACTGTTAATTTAGATAGGCAAACATTGTACGAATCATATATAAGTAAGAACCTTTCAATAAAGCAGGACTTCTTTTAAACCTACTTCTTGGCAAGCAATCGACTGCGAGTCATTAGGTCCGTTCTGGTGGATACCGCTCTGGTCCACCATAGTCCGGATACCTATTCGTCTCCGAAAAGACCTTCTCCAAGCAAAGTAAAAGTGAACTTGCAACAAATGCCAACTTGTGGTAAAAATTACAATAAATTTAATTAACTTTTACATGAGAAATTTGATCCAAAAGAGAACATCACCCACCCAGCGCAAATAAAAGGTGCATAGTTTTAGCGTTGAGCACGCCGGCTGTGAGAGCGGTTGTGTGTCATGCTGTTAACGAAATGTGATCGGGGTGGTGGCGGGACGCATACGCCACTAACGCTATCTATTAGTTGATTGCCACTTGGCGATTTGTGGCAGCCATGAGTCTAACTTGAACGTCTGTCTGCGGAAAAAATATTTTTGGCTGCCAGTCTGTATGGAAACCGCCCATAGTGGAGTAGTGTGGTAAGGTGACCACGCACAGGCAGCGTATTCCAGTATGCTTCACACCAATGAACAATACAATGTCTTTAGGGTGTAGATATCTTGAAACCACCTACCCAATATTTGAATCGATTGTTAAAAAGTTGGTCGATGGACAGCCATTAGAGTATGACGTCTGTTTGTCTGTGATACTACCGTTGATTTCATAAATGAAATAGATGCTGGAGAGACGGCGTGGCACTTGCATTAGCTGTTGTTCAACTGCATTCCATTTTCTGGATACCATAGAGGCAGCTCGTTGACGTCAGATTGTAGAACATAGCAGTCGATGGCTGAGGTGATAGCTTTGTAGATCTTAAGGTCATCAGCATAAAAGAGCTGCACGATTCCAAACGGTAGGACAGATCGTTGATGAACAGCACACATATAAGTGGGCCTAGAACGCAGTCCTGGGGGACACCGGAGGTGACATCAAAACCACGAGATTGTGTGTCTCCGATCCGACTTGAGGCCGGACAAGTAGGAACGAAGCCATTCTATAATCCAGTCGGGCAGCCCCATTCGCTCTAACTTCTTGATAGCAAGATCGTGGGGGACTTTGTCGGAAGCGTTCGAGAAGTCGAAGTACACAGCGTCCATTTGCTGATTTCTTCGATGTGTAGTGAAATAGCCCATTAATGCACGAGAAACCCCGGAACAGTTCATATGAATTGTGCTACCGCAGTATCCTCGGCATGTTACATAGTCAATGCCAGTAATAGGCTGGATGCATTTGGCGCAATTTTTCTCTGTGGTTGGACAAACGCCTTTTGGTAGACTCGACGACAGCAATGGACATCCAATGATGATTGAGCGAACTTGCACGCAATAAGAGGGTGATTTGCACCCCGCTTAATGTCGCTTACTAACGAGAGGAGACGTCAATCGGAATGAATTTGATATCACTATCAATCAAAATTCACTTCACTTATTTTGCACTAATTCCGCTGCAAATCTACCAATCTTCACTCACAGAGACAACTATAATAAAAACAAAATCGAACAAGTAAAACCGTCAATAAATATTGTCTGGTTCGCTGGATGTGGCGCGGCTGTTGTAAAGTTTCCAAAAACGCGCATTTGCCCAAAATTCCACGCGGCGAATGGTCAAGGAAAGGAACAACCGCGTTCGATGAAACACCGCAATGTTATCTCCCATAAGAATGAAGTAAAGAGGGAGTAAAACCGCGGTTGTTCCTTTCCTCTGGGGAAAGCCGCGTGTCCTTTTGAGCAAATGCGCCAATATAACACATTGATAGCGATCACAGCTGTAAACGTGCAGTGTTGCCGATTGTTTATCGAATGGAATCAAAACCCAATTTGTTGAAATCAGCTGATCGGGAAGCTCTTTGACAGTTCTTCTATGGTAATGACAGTAACTACAACTATCCAATTGTGGTACTTTTACAATGTCCAATTGTGATATACATACTGTTACAGTGAACAGCATGGCAGCGAATGTCGCCTTCCACGGACTTTCGGTATATTATAGACACAGCGATACACCTCTCCACGTCGCTCAAATCATTCAATAAGTATATTTCATAGTATAATTTATTTTAATAAACTGTTGCCTTCCACAGGTCTACTACACGGTTTGTACACATAACGTTTTGACAACGTTTCTCTCAACACTTCTCTCATAACTGCGATGATCGAAACCTCCGGACCGCACGTCGATCTCTGTAGTTGTTTTCGTTTAATGCTAGTTAGGAAGTGTGTACATTCAAATTTATTCGAAGGAGTGAATTAGTTTAGGAGCTGTCGAATCAGATTTGTGTTCTGTTTATGTGCAAGATTGTGGCTGAGAGAGAGAGAAACTACTAAACCCTCCAATGGAGTGCTTTGTCTGTGTTTGAGTAAGAGCGCTGTTCTACATTCAGGTTAGGGTTTACGATTAATAATTCAATTTAGTAACGACAACGATGTACTTCCAGTAATTTTATCAATAGATTAGAACTTGTATAACTTCTTTTGCATCCAGTACAGAAAAACTTCCAAAAACTAAATACTAATCCAAATATTAGATTTTTCCTCTTTTTACCATCAGTGATTGTTCAAACAAAATGATATGGTAGGCATTGAGAGTGACAGATAAATGCATTCATTAGAGCCACATTTTCTATTGTTTTCAATAATATCCAAACAAAACAAAGTCCAAATTTTGTTTACAACAAAAATTTGACGCATGCGTTGACGCAATCTGTCACATAGTACCGTTTCTTTTAGAGTTAGCAACTTTTGTAGCTATATATCGAAGGCTATCATAATATGTTTATTCGTTACTTTCTACCATTGCATCTACCGCCATCGTACGCAGAAATGGTGATCAATATTTTACACTTAGCTACATAGGTATTAAACGCTCTGCTAACGGATCAACTGAACAACGGGAAACTTCTTATATCATATATAAGTTGTATAAACTTGCTTTTTATGCGATGCGTTCGTTTAACTCGTTGTCTATTTGGTTCTCAATGTGGTTTCTTTGATTTTTTTTCATTATTGTATAGGCATAAAGCTGTCCGCGAAAACCATATCTAGCATTTTAGCGATAAAGGCGGTCATAATCAGGATTCAAATTAGCTAACGTCTGGTTGTAAGTCACTTGAAAATTGATCGAAAAGTTCAATGATCGATCCTTTCTCAAACGGCACATTATCATGAATGATTATGACAGCCACAGGATCTCAAAATGCTTGATAAGGATGGCGATCGTAGAAAAAATGGCCGTTGCACAGCACAACACAGGGATTGTACCTACTAATATCGCAAACGGACAGGGTCGTACTCTGACATGTTTTTCAAGCTAACAAATGTGGAAAGCCTAGGGCTACTGAGATTACGCGCATCGCAATGAAATATTGTCATTTCGAAGGAGGATTTTTTATTTTTTCTTTGAATTGAAACATTTCTATATTGATGAAATATAAAATAATTATGCAAACTCAACGAAGCATTCATGTTTTGAAGAAACTGGGAATGTTTGTGGAAAATTATCATCGCTTTTGAATCCAGTTTTTACGCGCGCTCATAACCGAGACAATCAAGTTCACTTTTTTGGTATGGATCAAACGGTCTGACATTTGGATTGTGTCATTTGACAGTCAAACGATAAGATCGATGATGACGTGTGATCTCTAGCAGCGATCCATCAGCGATTGTTATAAGCAGAATGAAAAACAGTACAATCGATCATAATTTTTCCCGCGGTGACGGCGTAAACGAACTTATCAATGTCCTCCTTTTCAAACATCGAATTATAAGTATTGTTCTAGTTTTAGGCTATGTTTTAGTACAATATCACGATACTCGCACAACTTTTCAGCCATTTTCCATTCACTTACAATGCAGAGCATTATACAGCTTATCAACATCCATTTATTCGCCTAACAAAACTTTGACAGCTTTTAAAACCGATATGAGAAAAACTTGAAAAACTGAAAAACTTTTAGCGATCAATTATTTCAAAAGTTTGTGGAGGGCAATGATCAAAATAATCTAGATTTGAAAGGACCGACTGATACAAAGCAAGGTTCCGGTTGCAAATGAGGAAGATTTTGACAGATAACGTACAGCTGGCTCCGCTTGGTAGTTCATCACGACTTGTGAGAGGATTTACGCACGTTCCTATTCAGATTTCTTCATGCACTATTGAACTGAAGATATGAAACTTATCGTTCTTACAATTGTCAAAAAGGATCCATTAGAATTCGATGCAGCCCATTTATGGTGCAATGTCCGACTGATCACAAAGAATCCATATGACGATCGCATCCAGTGTTTCACGAGCAATGATGGCCCCTACAAGCACTGCTCGCTTTCTGGTAGGGGTCAAAATGTCTGTTGCCTCGCTTGTATCGTTTGACAGATAGTCGATAGGATTGAGCTTATCAATTATATGGACCAACTGTCGCGCAACGTAAGCCAAACGTCAGATTGTTCAATCCCTACCAGAACCCGAGCTCTTCTTCCACTTGTTACTTTGATTGCGATTTGATGAATTTGATGAATGAAGTGAGTTTTTGTGGGAACCGCTAGTGAAGCATATCTTTTAACTGTTGAACGATTAAAACCATATGTCAAATCATTTGACCACTATCAGAAGATTTGACTCTTGATGTACACAGATGAAAAACTATTTATCCTCCGGTGATTCTTTGCTCGATATCTGGCGAAATCGGTTGTAACCAGATCCTTTCCGCTGCTCAGCGTTTGGCCCAAAAAGTGTCATGTACATAATAATGGATCCCTTTTCTAATAAGGGAACCTTTCGATCAAAAACTTAAACTTTTGCTATCATCTCTTCGACATCCTCCCTCCGGCGAGGGACGTAATCTCCGAGAAAGTACGCTATTCGATAATGGAATGTGGTTCATCTAGGTGGCTAACTTTCCTATACAAATCACCCGGTCCCGCAATATATCTTTCTTTCGGCGTCCGGTTCCGCTGTCATTCTGTTACTCAACACTTGCTTAAGTACGTTACGCGATCGAGGGCCGCGCGCCCGACTTACTCGTGCGCTTCCGACTCCTGTTGAACCAGCTTGAAGCGCCGAGGAGACTTGATCGCACTCGGAATCGACGCCAGATTCTTCAGGTGACCAGCCTGGGCCAGGTGCTTGCGGATCAACCGCGAAACGAGAATCTGCGGCCGCTGCTGCCACTCGTTCATGACCTCCTTGGGCGACATGACCTGATCGCCCTTGAGCCGATCGAGCAACGTAACGCACACGATCGCGGCCTTGATTCCGGCATAGTGAGTCAACGCCGCGAAGATCGTGCACTCCATCTCGATGTTCACGACACCGAAGTCGTGCAACTTCTGGAGGTAGTCCATCTTGTCCTGTTCGGTGTACTCGCAGAAGGCTCCGTCCAGGCGGCCTTGACCTACGGCAAAACAGTGGGCGATCAGTCTTCAGAACATCGATTCGATTTCGGTTTTGAACCAATTTCGAATTGGGTCCGATTTAATTTGTTTTTCCAATTTCGGTTTGTTTTTGATTAGCTTAGCTTTTGATTCGATTCCGATTCAATCGTAATTCGATTCCGTTTCGTTATTGATTCGATTCAACTTCAATTCGAATTCAGTTGGTTTTCATTCGATTCGATTAGGATCCGATTTTTCGATTAGATTTGAATTACACTTTTGAACGATCTTCTCTTCACTCCGTCAAAAAAAACGCCATAGACACTTCGCAATTAGATTAACTGGACAAATTAAAGTAAAATATTGCAAAAAAAAAATAGATATACGTCTTCTCGGTGAGAAACGAACTCACGACTCCTTGTTCGGTAGATAGGGCGCGTTACCCCTACGCCACGAGAGGACTCATGGACGCAGAAGTTAAACTGAATTCGATTTCAACTCAATATCACGTGGTCCTCTTTCGTAAAGCGCACCTCTTTTGGAAGAATTAGATGCCCATCCAAACACAACGCTTTCACAGCAAAATTTCACTAAGCTTACGCGATGAATACAAAGTTTGATATTAGGGGGTTCAGGACCCTATTCGATTTATGTTTATCTCGATTCAATTTGGATTGATTCCGATTTAAATTAGTTGCTTAGATTTTGATTTGATTTCGATTCAGGTTCGATTCGGATTCAATTTCAAACTCTAGATATTCACTACCGACTTTCATCGATTTCGATACTTACCTTCGTAGAAGTCTGCGGTGCACATCGTCTTTCCGACGATCGTGTCATACGGATCATCCTGGGACGCTAGAGACTTCAGCTCTCGCACTAATCGCTTATCAAGAACCGCTGGACGGTGAACGATCTTACCCAGAATGGCCTGCAAAGGAGAAAAAAAAGTCGATCAATGATGATCATCCGCTCTTCAAACCAGTTCCGATCGGAACTTACAAGTTCGTGGGTACTGCGGAGCAACCCATCGACGGCATCATCGGTGATAACAACGGTTCCACCTTCCACGCCGATACCACCGCACGTGCCGATCCGGATGAAGATCGGATCCTTACATCTGGCGTGGTACATCAGCTTGATCATCTCGTGCAGCAAGATGCCGAGCGAAGGCACTCCCATTCCGTGGCTGATCGACAGCACTGGGCCGACCTGAGAATCATTGAACAGGGGGGGTTGGGTTAAAGGATGGAACAAGTGATCGATATCTGACGGGAAGATCTAACCTTGTACATGGAATACCTATAGGAGAAAGCGCTAATGTCCTGGAGCTGAGTGCCGGCGGGCAGTTTGTAGCCGATTTCGTCCATGATGAAGTGTGCAAAGTTTTCCATACGCTTCGGAGTACCACCCATGCAAACGAACTGGAAGGAGGAGAAGGACGGAGAAAGCATTAGATTAGCAAGATTAGCGATCATTCGAACACGGTTACCAGCGATGTGGCGAGTGATGATGGTCACCTGAATTTCGCTCGCTTTCTGGTAGGGATCGAACAATCTGACGTCCGACTTGTATCTTTAGATAGTCGATCGTAAGATTGATAATCGATCTCTATCAGAAATCGAGCATGCTTATATTGATTACCTCCTATAAATTTCATGATGTGCTTGCTGGTCTTAGTCATACCTCCTTTAACTGATGGACGTCATGAGTAATTTTAGATCGAAATAAGATATCAAGCCATTTAACTCAGTCATGACGTCATATCATTTCTTGGAACGCCAGAAGAGCATTGTTAAGCAGGGATAGTCTAGTTAAGCTTTGCAATCCATGCTTATCTCCTTTCTCAGAGTCTAGGGAGGCCGACAGCCTCGCTGCAGTATTATATTATCGATGAGTGTTTATTTTTTTTTCCGTTGAAAGCGCGGTGAGATTGTAACGTTGACGTAATAACGGCTGAATGATCTGTTTAGGTTCTAGCGATTTCACGTTCTGATTGTGCAAATCGGGTCACGGACACGTGCTTCGGAAATCGACGGAGCATAGAGTGGCGTTTTTAGAATGATTGATCATTTTCTTGAAAACAAACACGTAAATAACGCTATGAAGGAAGAAAGTTGTTTGAACCTAGGCTACGTCAGGTCTTTGGACACTTTCAAATCTACGTATCTCACTTTTTGAAAACCAATTCACTTACATTGATACGCGATCGATTAGCCCGTTCTTCAATATTATCGATCAGCTGGCTTTATATGTGATCGACAAAAGTGATGACCTATCTTATCTGTCAAATAATCAATGTCACAAACCAGACGAACGAACATTTGATCTGTACCAAGAAGTGGGCTTGATTGTAGCGTCAATTAGTGCTTACAAATGAACAAATAGAATAGGCAAAACTATGCCGAAAGTGTTTAGCGCAAAAATACATCATTTTACGAACCAAATTTGATAAGATCGATAATCACTTTTATCGATCAACCGTCGTACAATATCTAGCTTTTTGCGAGTTCTAATGGCTGCCATACACAGGCTCGCTTTCTGGCAAGGATCAAACATTGATAATCGTTTCTTGTCTAGTTGAACGTCACAATTTAAACGTCAGATCGCAGTATTCGTATCGTAAAATGCTGGATAAGCTAACACTTAAGATGCACACGGCATTTACAAAGAATTTACTTGCAATGCCTGTAAGCACAACTTTGCAGTTATCGCTATCTGTCAAACAAGCGTACAGGTGATGTCACTATTTGCTCTGCATAAGCACAAAGGAACTATGCAACAGAGAACTATAGTCAACCCAATTAACATCAGTAGCTGAGTAGCAGGTTAGTCAGCTGAAATGAGTATACTCTAGCTGAATAAACTGTTATACAACTGAAAATGTTACTTGGGAACTCTCCCTTACTCGATTTTCCTTATCTCGATATCGAGTCAGAGAACCATAGCAAAAGTTGGTTTTCATGGCTACTTTTATGGCCCCTTGGGTCGCATTTGTACTGGTTGTGTTCTATAATTCGATACCTAATAAAATGAGCGATCAGCTGATCCAAAAAGACTCGTAAAAAGGACTATCAATCAAGAATGTCATATTTTTTGCTTTCACTAACACACCATTTTATTGACGTAGCGTATAGCTTGCTGTTGTAGTGTTCTGATCAAATCTATTGATGTTTTTTGATAAATCGACACAATTTCGAAAATTATCGTGACTTTTGCGGCAATATTAATGAGTATGGACCAATGCACGAGTTCACTATTTGACGTTTGAGCGGTGCCGTGTTATTTATGTAACCATGGAAACGAGTGAATTCGGCAACGCTCAAACGTCAAAATAGTGAACTCGTGCAGCGGTCCATTGTTTTCGGGAGATAATCCTTCAAAAAATGTTTGTAACGACAAGACCCCTCGCTCTGGCGACACTGCCACTGAACAGCAGGCTCACTTCAATGTTATGGATTTTACTCAGGTGGCGCAGATCATTGATGCGTGCCTCTAGTTATCTCTTTTATTTTACTTAAATCTACCATGCATTTCTATAAAAAATCCTTTCTAAATAGACTAGAAGTGAGTACGAAGAACATGCAAATTTGTTGAAAAACTAAAAGATTTATTTACAGAGGTTTACTAAAATTATTCCGTGAACGTAAGATACGAACCTTCCAGTTTTATGAGCAGTGCACCGAATATGTAAGCTATCCTAAAATGTATACAATTATTTCAACTAACTAAACACATTTCATTTTTGCTTAGAACGCACAAAACCTCAAAATCGTGTTTGTTTCTGAGAGTTGTGAAATCTAACCCCACAAAATCTCTAAGATATTTGTACGAGGGTAAAAGCAGAGAATTTGTTTATTATAGAGAAGCGCGAATTCTGAAACCAAAGGTTCCAATTGAACCGTCAAACGTGGTTCCAATTCCAAACGAGCAAATTCAATAAGACTCAAAAAGAAGTTACACAAAAGAGAGGATGGATGTGTGTTAGTGAAAACGATATGTAAGTGACGTCATTGATAAGCTTGGTTTCTTACGGCGAGTGACAGGATGACACGCACACTAAAATATTGTTTGAATGACCTCAATTATCGATAGTCATTGCAAATGTTGTTTATAAACAAAGTCAAAATCCTCTCCGCGTTTCTCTACTATAATCATATTATGCTCTGCAAGATAAATCCACGTAATGCGATTATCTGAAAATGTCCATATACCGTCGCAGAGGTAATGAAAATCATCAAATGTTTCAGATTTAGCAAATTTGAAACATTTGCGTCCTTGAAGAACGAAAAAATCCAAGCCTACTTGAAGTTTGACGTTGCGTTTGAATTGCGCGCATATCTTCTGCGCGTTACCGCCGCCGCTGGATGTGGTTTTAATATAAGCGCCGCAATATTCTCTGGTAGCAGAATGGTCACACACACAGATGCAGTAATTGCGCGTGCGCATTCGGTCACGTAGGCAAGTAGGGAAATGATGAGTAACTATCGCTAATGCAGAATGGCCGAGTAGAAGGTAGTTCGAGTGTAGTTGCGGCCAAGTCTAGATTTTCTTTTTCATTATCGCTTGTATCATGCCAGCATAAGAGAATAAATTTACTCATTATTTTTAACGAGAGCTTATTCTATTTAAGAAAGAACTCTCTTCTCCAATAAAGGTTCCTGGAACAAGTGTTTCCTGGTGGATATTTCCACAATACTTGTTTCATTCATTTTCCGATTGGCAGAATAAATCCACCTTGGGTTGCCCAGAAGGGCAGTTGATAAACCAGTACATCTGGTGGAGATTTCCACAGTATTGGTTTCCAATCAAATTGGTTGGACGGTCAGGCATACACTGTACCTGAATCTCTCTTTTCAACAATAAATCTCATTATGCCAAGTGTTCACTATGCGAAACGTCCATAAAAGTATGCGAAACGTCCTTATGCGAAACGTCTTTATGCAAAACGACACCTGTTCAATCCAACGTTCTCCCACTTCACACGTCGCCTATCCCGGCCCATTCATCGCAGTTTCCGCTGATACCCGTTTCAACAGCTACCGTACATGTGTCTCAGCCGGCACGAAGCGTTTTTTCACCACTTGTACAACACACCGTATCGATGTAGGCGCTGAATCCGCAACCCTATCCCTCGATAATCGTTTCAGCAGGCAACACTAAGCTAGCAGCGAGGTAAGTGCTAGGGAAAGATTTGCCAAAATTCAGTGGTCGTCCGGAGGACTGGCCACTCTGCATCACGAGCTTCGAGCAGTCAACGTTAGCGTACGTAGCAAGCTTCTTCTTCGCTCAATCGCTACAATCCTTTGGGGATTTTATGTCTGGGATGGTAGAAATGGCCAACCAGGTTTCATATGAACTCCCTACTCTCGACCGTTCCGGTAAAAACGATCGAACAAAAGCTAGAAAGAAAGGACTCATACAAACGCATTCAACAGGACCCGTAGCCGCTTCAACACCAACTATCTCTGTGATAGCTTGTATTGAGTACGTCCACTCTCTGTAGGTGCATACAATAATCTGAATTTATTATTTCCAAATCTAATCAAAGTCTACTAATACACAACGATAGCACATCTCCTTTTTCTTATAATTTTAAAATAGCAAATACATAACAGGTTATAACATGGTTCAAAAGTTCATAAAATAATATTATTCAAATTTAAACATCAATAGTTTATTGTCCAAATCCGCAAATCAGTCATCAGAAGAGAATCCTCGGAACTCAGGTTCATCATCATCCGAAGGTAGGATTGTTGATTCCTTCGTCATCGCTGGGTTTGATTCATTAAATGTAGGGTTGTTATAGTCTTCACAATTGAATGTTGTGTCTGATATGGAAGGGTTGACCTTTTTCAAATGTGCAATGTTTCTTTCGTATGTTACTCCTGTTTCTTGATCTTCTACTATAGCTCGGGCTCCTGTACGTTTTGTCACTTTATATTTCAATCTCCCAAACGTTGTAGCTAGTTTATTGGCTGGTAACAAGTTTCTCATTAAAACAATATCACCATCCTTAATATCCGATTCATGAGCATGACGTATTCTATCTTCTCTTTCTTTTCCTTGCTGTTTGTTTATTATATCTTTATCACGATAGTCCGATGATACTGGAATTGTTTCTATGTCTTCAATGGATGATATCTTAGATCTTATTGTGCGTCCAAAACATAATTCCGTAGGAGTTTTGCCTGTTGTTGAATGCGGGGTCGTGTAATACATGATTAAATAATCGTTCAAATCCACTTTAGAAGCATTTTCGATTTCACCCACATCAATGGCCGCTGATTCTTGAACAGCAAGAACAAGAAAATGATTGTCAGTTTCAAACTCAACTGGATCATTTCCAACAACAAGTCGTGATAGAGAATCTGCAATGTTTCCTGATCCTTTCCGGTACTTTACGGTAAATTTGAATGATTGAAGCCTTAACACCCACCGTTCAATTCTAGCACAAGGTGTAGATGTAGGTGAAAATATAATCTCCAGTGGTTTATGATCCGTTTCTAATTCAAATTCTCGACCTATAAGGTACATTGAAAATTTTTCCACTGCCCATACCAACGCTAATGCTTCCTTTT
Source organism: Aedes aegypti (assembly GCF_002204515.2). NCBI lineage: Eukaryota > Metazoa > Arthropoda > Insecta > Diptera > Culicidae > Aedes > Aedes aegypti. The sequence goes on from NC_035107.1 coordinate 22,592,727, forward strand.
CCGTTTGGCAATATCTTTTTTCCGTTACAGTTAAACTTTTGCTTACATAGCTTATGATACGAGGGTCACAATCTTTCATTCCATCAAATTGAACCAATACCGCACCTAAAGCTACTGGTGAGGCATCCGCAATCACTCGTGTCCTCAATGAGTTATCAAAAAATGACAGCGTTTGTACATTAGATATTAATCTTTTTAAATGTTCAAAACTTTTCTGATGTTCTTGCGTCCAAACAAAATTGTTTTCTTTGCAAATTAAATGACGAAGTGGTTCCGTGATTGAAGCTAAATCAGGAATACACTTTCCAACATACGTAACATGTCCCAGAAAACTCCTGACCTCTTCGGAAGTCTTTGGTTCTCTAAATTTCTGTAATGCTTCGACTTTGCTTACAGTCGGACGAATTCCTTCTGAAGACATCAAATGCCCGAGAAACTCAACCTCCCTTACTTTGAAAATACATTTGTCCTGGTTCAGCAAGATATTTCGACTTTTCAGTACATTCAGAACTTTCTCCAAAGCTTCGTCGTGTTCCTTCTCAGTCTCACCAAATATTATCGTATCATCAATATATTAACCACATTTTCGCATTCTGCTAGAATATGCTCCATTATCTTTTGAAACATTTCTGGTGCACATGAAATGCCAAACATTAGACGTTTATAGCGGAACAGCCCTTTGTGACATATGAATGTTGTAATATGTCTAGATGATTCTTCCAGCTCAATCTAAATAAATCATAATCAAAATAGGACAACATTCAACAATATTAATAACTACATAATAATACAAATACACATAACTGTCTTTAAGATTATCTATGTCTAGTTTACCTGGTGAAAAGCATCCTTGATATCTAAACGACTGAAGAATCTAGCTGACTTGAAACGTGGCAGAAAATCTTCAAAGGTTGGGATCATATGGTGTTCTCTCTGAATTGCTTGATTTGGACGGCGCATTGGCGTAGGTCACCATTGTCTTTGATGACAGTAACCAGCGGAGATACCCACTGTGCTGGACCTGATACGGGTTCAATTATATCCATAGCCAACAGTTGATTCAATTTGTCTTCAATCTTGTTTAACAGTGCAATCGGTGGACGGCGAACTCTTTGCGTAACGGGGGTAATACTCTGGTTGATGGGAATCCTCACCTTAACATTCTTCATTTTTGGAAAAGGACGTTTCTCCATAGACATCAGCATGTTAATTGAATTCTCAGGACCAGGTAGTCCAATTCTTAACACACCTAGAGATTTTGCTGTTTCCTTACCAAGCAATGATTGTTGTCCTCCTTTTATAACATAGAACGTCGCGATTGTTTCAAGTTTGCTGTCTGACGAATCAACAGATATCGAAGCTTCAAAAACATGAACGATTTCCAATGGTTTCGCATTCGGGCCGTATCCTCTCAAAATTGTGCTCGGTACATAATTTGGAACGCAACTCTTCACATGATGTTTTTTCATGTACTGCCAGGTTGTGTCATCAATAATATTCTTTGAACTACCTGAATCTATTAATACTTGTATCAGCACACCTCCTACTTTTGTCCATAGGTATTCATCTCCATCGCCAATATTGAAAATAAAACTCTCCGGTTCATTTTGTCCATCGTCGGTGCTTTCTTCTGCTACGACTGCAGGTACTTGGCTAAACTTCTTTCTTTTCCCTCCGTGATGTGGTGATGGTTCATCGTACTTACGCTTGAAACTTGTTCCCGATCTGCACATTTTGGCATAATGTCCTATTTTGTTGCATTTCTCACATTTCCTCCCACGCGCTGGACATTGACGACTGGTTCCATAATGGTTTTGATGACCGCAACGAAAGCATGTGCTGTTGAAACGTTGGCCGTTAGCATTCAACCTGTTAAGTCGCGCATCGTGATTCGTAACTGCAGATACAGAATTATCCCTCGATAATGTGTTTTCTATTGCTTTAGCTTGTAGTTTGATCGATTCGTATGAGTTCACCATTCGTATAAGTTGAGCCATGGACAGCTTCTCCTTTTGCAGCAGTCTTTCTCGTAGTTCAGTTGGTGCATAATAAATCACTTTATCTACAATACGTAGGTCTTGACTCTCAGCTTCTGTCTTCCCGAAATTACATCTCTTGGCTTGTTCTGTACAGCGCATCAAAAACTTCGATAATGTCTCACGTTTGCCTTCCTGGTTAACATCTGGTGATAGCTTGCAAAATTCATTCCTTTCGAAAGACTCATGCTGCTTCGGCGCAAAATGATCATCAAGTTTCGTTAAAGCCACTTTGTAGGGATCAATTTTCCTTTCTTCATCTTCGATAACATCTGCTCCTTCTATGGAATAGAACAAATCTTGAAGCTCGAGGCCTCCCTTCGCAAGCAATATGTTTTTGATTTTCGTCGAGTTCTTTTCCTCACTGGGTGCAACAATGACCTCAAAGTTTCGTTTCCATTTCCGGGTTTGTGTCTCGGGAAGATGGTTGAACTTAAATGGATTTATATTCCATCCTTCCATTCTTGATTCCGTTTCAGCTAAAAAATTTTAAACTTAGTCATAGAGATGGTTGCTAGGGTAATATCTCATCTGTTATTTTTCAAAAAATTGTGGATTGTTTTTTCCTGCATTTCGCAGTGAAAGTGTCCTGCTTGTAGCAGTATAGCTTATTTCTACAAATGGTAGAGGCTTTTACGCCTTCCTTGCTATTAGCAGCGGAGTGTCCTGCGTATAGCAGTGTACTGTTTTTTTTAAACACATTAATTTCTTACCAATTCAAAAATGCTTTCTCTAAATTCGTAATCCTTTGAAATGTTTGTCTTTTTGAAATAGATTCGTTATCCGTTTGAAATATTCGTAATGCGTGTTCCGGTTTCGTGTTCCAAATACTTTTATCCCACCTCGAAGCCAGATGTGATAGCTTGTATTGAGTACGTCCACTCTCTGTAGGTGCATACAATAATCTGAATTTATTATTTCCAAATTTAATCAAAGCCTACTAATACACAACGATAGCACAATCTCCATAACCAAGATCAGAAAGCCAGCTAACCCGTGTGCTTGTTGCAACCGAGAAGGTCATAGCCTGGTGGAATGCAATCGATTCAAGTCTCTTAGCACTGACGAACGTTGGAAACTGGTGGAGCAGAAAAGCCCCTGCCTCAACAGTCACGGAAAACGGCCATGTCGGTCATGAAAAGGTTGTGAAGCCGAAGGTTGCCGTCACAAACATCACACACTCCTCCATGGTGCGATTGCGAATTCACAATCTGGAATGTCTGCTAGCCATCTGTCTGTTGGACAATTCTGTATGTTCAAGATAGTCCCAGTGGAGTTGTATGGGAAGGGCCAAAAGCTTTTAATCTTCGCCTTCATCGACAAAGGCTCATCAGAAACCCTCATCGAAAACGCAGTGTCCAAACAGTTAGGTGCATATGGATTATGGACCAACCGAATCATTAACGTTGCATTGGATGGGGAACGTCTCTCGAGAGGAATGCAATTCGCACCGAGTACAGTTGAAAATTACTGCGAAGAATAGCGAGTCTCTTCTTGATCTTCACCATGTACGCACAGTAAGCTGCCTTGTTCTGCCGTCACAAACGCTACGTTACGGAGAAATGGTTCAACGTTTTCCACATTTAGGCGGCCTTCCTATTGAGAATTATACCGAATTATACTAATGTTCAACCAAAGCTGCTCATCGGGTTGAACAACCTCAGTTTATGTGTACCGAAAAAACTACGGGAAGGGGGACATCACGATCCGATTGCCGTTAAGTGCCATCTCGGCTGGAGCATATACGGCGGAGTTATTTCCAGTGCGATTCGAAGTGTGGCTGTGAACGCCCACATAACTGTTTTAACAAATCCTGGTAAAATGGTGAATGAACAGCTGCGCGATTATTTTTCCATTGAGAACAACATATTTTATAGCATGGAAGTAAATTCGGAGAAAGACAAACGTGCTAAAGCACTTTTAGACCGACGAATTGGTCAGCGCTTTGAAACAGGCTTGCTCTGGAAAACAGATGCGATAGATTTTCCTGACGCCTGCTTTCGCTAAAGCGCAAATTTCGCCAGAACCCAGAGCTTGAAGAGAGGGTAGCCCAGCAGATACGTGACTACGAACAGAAGGGATATGCGCGTAGAGCTACAGAGCAAGAATTGGCGTCCAGCGATACCAAGCGTACTTGGTATCTTCCTCTAGGGGCCAAAAAACCCAACAAGCTTAAGTTAATATGGGATGTAGCGGCGAAAGTCGACGCTTCAACTCTAATCTCCTCAAAGGACCTGATCTGTTGACACCACTGCTGGCCGTGCTCTCTCGCTTCCGGCAGTATCCAGTGCCAGTCACGCGGGACATAACAGAGATGTTCCACCAGATCAGGATACGGAAGGAAGATCAGCAATCCTAACGGAAGGAACATCCCTCCAAAATGCCACAGGCCTACGTAATGGAAGTGGTCACGTTTTATTCAACGTGCTCCCCAGCTTCGACGCAGTTCGTAAATAACCTGAACGCCAAAGAGTACGCGAACCAGTACCCTCGGGCCGCGGCGGCTAACCATGATAATCACTACGCGGATGATTACTTGGACAGCTTTCAAACAATTGAAGATGCCGCCCAAGCAGTTGAGGAAGTTAAGTTCGTCCATTCGATGGGCAGTTTTGAACTTCGCAACATGATTTCCAATTCTGTCGAAGTACTGCGAAGGATTGAACAAGATTGGCTGGAATTGGGATGGATGAAGCAAAATACCCTGCGATTCTGCCTGAGAAACATCCGATTACGGTTTCACTGGTCGAATCGTTCCATTGTCGATTTCGCCATGCAAATAGAGAAACTACAGTTAACTTTCCCTTACTCGATATTGAAGGGACCATCGAGTTAGGGAGGTATCGAGTTACAGAACACAAAAGCAGTGCAACTGCGATCCAAGGGACCATCGAGGTAGCCATGAAAGCCAACTTTTACTATGTTTCTCTAACTCGATATCGAGATACGGTATATCGAGTAAGGGAGAGTTAACTGTATCACCAATGAAATAAGGCAACGCACAGTGCGTTGAATGTATGGGGATACGGGACAAAAATCAAAACTGGAAGATCAAGCCATTTGAGCACCTTGGTATGAAAGAGAAAGTTGTTTCTGGTCAAAAGAGCTACAATTAGCATAAATGACATATAATATACGCATAATCGCAAAACTGTCCTAAGCGCGAATTTCATTATTTTCCTAATAAAACCTTGCAATTTGTACTTTAATTGCTCATAATGATGTAAGAAGTTATTTGCAATATATCTCTTCTCACTCGTAGCTGCAAAATTAACTTATACGCCTTCATGCAAAAACATCGATTTTGTTTTCAATTTATCAACTTTTTATATAAAATTTTAATAAAATCTTGGAAAGTACATTTAAAATATATTATTTAAAGCATTAACTTGCTCAGGTTTAATGTCTGGTTGAACCGAGGCCACATAGCGTTGCAAGATTTTCGTATTTTTTATCACAAACAACTCATTTTCATAATTGTGCTGGTTAAGGAGTGTATTTAAAAATAATCAAAAATCTCGAAGAGTTGCAGGGAGTTGCAGCTGTATCTTTCAGACCTCTCAGAGGACACTCTAAGAAACATGTCTGTGCGTGATTTACGGTGGAACTGAAGGGAACTGAATCGTTAATCAAAGTTACGTGCTAGTATTTCATAAGTTTGATTTCATAGCCAACTCAACGTGCCGATTTCTCATATTCAAAGTAAAAATTTGGTGTCCTTATCACATCAAATATACTTTACAAACCTACAAACCTCTATTAGATTTTGATTGAATAGATTGGTTTCAACACTGTCCGTGCTAGTTGAAAGGATTTCTGAGAACATGCGACAAAATTTTGTTTTTCTGCTACTCCGACAACTCTTACTTTTGACGCTTGTTGCATTAGTTTTAGTGCGTTGTATAGCTTCTAAATACTTGTTTCAATAACGGATGCTATCTATAAACACTTGTGGATACTTATTATTGTCGAATAAAATAAGTTGAAATTTGATTTTTGTTCATGGAGCAACGCACTGTGCAACGTTTCGACATCCCAAGGCTCCGAGTTTTGATAAGTCGGGTTATGCGAAATTGCATCTGGTACCGTGTAGCGAAAGCAGTGTCCCGGTACGCCTGAGATTATTTGTACGTCCATTCACACATGTGGGTCTAGATTACTTTGGTCCGGTCTTCGTTAAGGTTGACAGGAGTCAGACAAAGCGGTGGGTGGCACTTTTCACCTGCCTTACCATCAAAGCAGTTCACCTTGAAGTTCTCCATAGCATCAGCACCGTATCATGTATCATGGCTATTCGTAGATTTTTTTTCTCGACGGGGCACCTTTCGGTACCCCACATGGGCGGGGCGTGGGAACGCCTTGTGCGATCAGTAAAGGCAGAAATTTGAACAATGTTAGACGCATCTCATCGTCCGGATGACGAAACATTAGAGATTATTCTTTTTGAGGCTAAAGGCCATTGATCTACGTGCCTTTCGAGTCAGCCGACGAGGAATCACTAACTGCAAACCATTTCCACACGACCCTCAGCATGGTCATGCTGAATAGCTGCGCGTTTACCGCTACGGCTATCTGGGAACCAAACACACGTTTGAGCTGAAAACTTAACCGATTACTTAACCGGATACTTAATTATATTCATAGATCATAATGTGCAAAATATTATATTATATATTTTGATCAATACTAATATTAGAGCATTCGCGAATTAGGCCCTTTTCAGTTTTCAATCATTGGGCTGCATACTGCTCTTGACGATTGTCAACGGTTTTGAAATTGTGTAGACTTTTCGAATTGTGGAAGCTAACTGCCATTCTCTCTATAATGAATTGAAAGGAAGAATTGAAAAATTGAGATATCCTCTGTGTGCAAGAAAATGACAGCAGAGAGAGTAAATCGAAAATCCGACTATGCAGCAATTACCCGTTGAAGGACGGGTTAGTTAATCGGAGATTGTTGCGAGCAACGGACGTTGTCTCGGGGAGATACGACAGTGACCAATCGATCAGGTTTTCAGCTTAAAAGGATGTTTGGTTCTTCAGATTTGTGCTCTTGAAAATTTGAGGTTTGGCTTCGATTCATTTTCACCTTAATTCCGCCCTAAATGCTTATCTTTGACAGATACGCGTATTTCGACTACCACTTGCAGTCTTCTTCAGTGTCAGTTACTCGTATCCAATGATCGAGCTAGAAAATCCTGTGTTTAGATGTGAGCGAAATTGTTAATTATATAGGGGAAGGGGTGTAAAATGAACACCTTAAGGATATCATTTTGTTTCTAATAGAAAAACGAGGAATTTCTATGGCTCTATCGCACTACATTAAAGGTAGGATGTTATCTAAAGCAGCGACACGAAGTCAGACAAAAATAGCTAAATTTTCACATATTTTTATCGCTTGCAAAATACGATGCAAATGTTCATTTTACCTGCACTATTTGGGTAAAATAAACAGCTGTTGATGGTAAAATGAACATTATGCAAAAAACGTGAGCAAAACAAATATTTTTGAAAATTTTCATTGCATATCCGAAAATATATCCATTAATACAATCATTAACTCATTCAAAAATAAATTAAATAATATCAGAATTGACATCATATCATAACGATATTCACCTCACTGAAAAACCTCAAAACCTCCGAGCAAAAAGTTACGTCAGTTCTAATTTTCAAACGTGATTTTCAAAATTCTTAGTTTTCGTTGATATTTTGATTTCAATTGACCTCCGTATCAACCCGAACACATCGATATATGCTGTAAATCGTCCGTGCATGATAAAAATTCATTGAAATTTGATTTTTCTCGGTAAAAGGCACGGTGTTCATTTCACCACCACTTTCCCTATTGCGCATTTCTTTCGCCACTGGACTATCGCAGAAGTTTTCACAAGTGCGGAAACGCTAATAAAAGTACGCAATTGCATCAAATCGGGTAGGTGTCTTCGGGGGACTTATTCTTTGTAAATCAAAAAATAAGTGCTCTGAAGAAAAAAAAAGTGAGAGTTGATGAAATCTAACCCCTTAGTGATCCTTAGTTGATTTATAACTGTGCTTTACACGAGAGCACAGAAACATTCAAATTGATGGAATAAAAACTAACCTTAACATCGCCGAACATTTCCTGCAGATCGTGACTGCCGCTGCCCAGCGCCAAATGGTACAGAATGTCCTGGTCCATGAGCTCGATGTTGGGATTGCGCAGCTTGACCGATCCATCGTTGTATCTGTGGAAGGAAAGAAGCAAATATTCAATTATAATCCCATAAAGTTGCATATACATCAGAGTCGCCGCATGCCGCATGCGATGCAGGGCATATGTGTTCGAAGGCACGTCAAATCAGGAAGGTTTCCACAGCCTCCTTTGTGCTTTGATCCATGGCGAGAGAAGTCCAAAGCTTGGAAACCACTTCCAATGTTTAGATTTTCCGGCTACTTGACCTTTTTTGCCAGTAACGAGATGAAAGTAGCAATCTGCTAGTGGAATATATGCATGTTGGGAAACGGCAAATCCCATCCAGTCTAGGGTGCCAGACCGGATCGAGACGGTGTTTCACTTTCCATCCGAACCGAATATTTCTATCGCTCCTCGAAGGTAGGGATCGAAAATTTGAATATTGATGATATGGAACCCCATTTCATCACTCATCTTATCCGGCTGACCGTTCACAAATGAGCTTATACGGACCCACATAGGATACCGATTGACACAGGCATTCGGGAGGCAGGTCTTCTGTATTGGATCCGGAACATGGAAATCAATTAACTTCCGACAAGGATGTTCGACACATCCAAATACGTTTAACGAGATGGATTTATTGGACTGAACCGACTGAATAAAAATAGAAACAAAATCTGAACCGAATTATAAACAGAAATCAAAATTAAATCGAAGTCGAATAAAAATCGTTCGAAATCGAATAGAATCGAAATCACTTCTTCTTTCTGGCGTAACGTCCCCACTGGGACAGAGCCTGCATCTCAGCTTAGTGTTCTAATGAGCACTTCCACAGTTATTAACTGAGAGCTTACTATGCCAATGACCATTTTTGCATGCGTATATCGTGTGGCAGGTACGATGATACTTTATGCCTTGGGAAGTCGAGAAAATTTCCAACCCGAAAAGATCCTCGACCGGTGGGATTCGAACCCACGACCCTCAGCTTGGTCTTGCTGAATAGCTGCGCGTTTACCGCTACGGCTATCTGGGCCCCATAAATCGAAATCACATTGAAATCGAATCAAAATCAAATAGAAATCGATTCAAAATCAAAATTAAAACGTATTGCAATCGAATCGAAAATGGAATTAAGGGCCCTATTTTATAAGTCGAGTCGATCAAAAACGACTCGACTGGAGTCACTGTCGACCAAAAATTCCGCTCGGCTTGGTTCTGTCACTCGAGTTTATCGACAGTTGTCACTCTATGTGACTGGATTACTATGGGAGTCGACGGGTGACATCTGAAATATGCATGCTTACTTTGATCGACAATGACTACAGACGAGTCACGCGAATTCGCTCGAATTACAAAATAGACCCCTAAATTCGAATCTACGAATCCAATCGAAATTATATCGAAATCGGAATCGAATCGAAATTGAAATAAAATCGAATCAAACACGAATCTACATCGAACCGAAATTGAATCGTAATCGATTTAAAATCGAAATTGAAAACGAATCAAAATCGAAACGAACTTGAATCGAAATCTATTCGAAATGGAAATCGAAATAAAATCAAAATCAAATCGAATTGAAATTGTAATCGATTCGAAATTCAAACAGGTTAAAAGTGTTTTTTTCCACATCGTTGATTTTTTTTTCCAATACGCTCAAATCAGTCGAATCCAACTGTAATTTCTTGTCGACGACTCTCTCATTACAGTGCACTGTGGTTATCAGTAAGCTATCATTAGAAGTAGGATGACATCCTTTGGTGAACTGGCTGGCGCCAGGCCAGACGGGCAAACGTGAGCGATTTTTGAATTGAAACCCAAGTAAAATCCCTATGGTCGGGATTATTTGAATCCCTAGTAAAAAGGCCTTGAATTTCAATCTCAAACTCACGCAGCAATAGTAAAATAATAATAAATTAAGGTTAGAAGGTAAATTTCGAAGAAGAATAAATCTCTCACGTTGGTTCTTAACCTAACAAAAATGTGTAAATTTTTGTCGGGGTTCTCGAAAGTACACCGCTACTACAATCAAAGAATGCCATGTAATCCTCCATGTCCGAAAGCTCCAAACAACCCACAATGACCAAACAGGACAAGTCGAGCGAAAGCTAACAAAGAAAACAAAAAGTGTTTTCATTAAAAGTTGTAACAAGTATTTTTTCTTCTAGCGTTCTTTGTCAAATGAACTTGTTGTTGTGTCACAAGTTGCGTGATTGCTTGCCCCGTCGTTCCGACGCACGTTGTCGTCAAATCTCTGCAGCTGCGCTGCTAAATTACCCATAAACGCTGGCGATAAAAGTAATTTTCGCATTTGATGAAGACACATGGAAGTTGCTGTTTTTAATTGAAAATCAATTTACCTCGTCTCCGGATGATACACCGTATCGTCTTCACCGTTTTCGTCTGCGTGTCGCTTATGCGAACCGTTGCTGTGCACTTTATCACTCATTCTTCTGCCGGTGGTTTTGTCTTCCTTTCTATGGACAAGTTCTTGATGATTTTTTGATTCTGGTTTCAGGCCCTCGAATGCGCTGATTTTTTTTAAATTACATGAATCACAGTCGAAATATTTCGCAGATCGGGATCGAGAAAAGAAGCAGCAGCATAGTAGGCGTGGCGGTAGACGACAAATGAGGCGCTTGTTCGATTGTGATAAAAAGTCAATTTGGCATGGCAATCTTCGATGTCGTGAGCATACAAAGAGGAGACAACGGAGATAACTGTAATTTTCAATTTAAGTCTTGCAGAAGAGCTCCATCGAAAGGAAATCGTATGATTTCCGCTGTATAACTAACTCTAATTAGACGAAATGAGAGTTCTGTTTGCGTTATCATTGCCGGTGGATGGCGATCCAATCCGATCTAGCTGTCACATGGAAGTGCATCTTGGATGCACAAACATATCTTCTTCTTGGATAAGACACCCCATACTGGTATATGATAAATAATGTGTTGATGATAAATAATGATTGATGTTAATCGATTAGATGACATATTACACAGGCCCAACGCTAGTTTGTTTGAACTTCAACAGAAAGCGACATTTTTAGCGACCATTAGTGCTAATACAAATCTGCATATGAAGGGCCAAAATGATTGGGCGAAAACATTTTCATACGAATTTCTTATGTATATTTGCGGCAGATTGACAAGCAAACGTGATAAAAGTGCCTATTTGAATTGCTTTTCCATAAAATTCCCATTTTTTTATGCATTACGTCAAACACAGCGCGTTGACGTAAGTTTGTCCTCAAATCCAGCGGAAATTTTTTCTACTAGGCCTAATTTTGACGGAACCCTTGACAAAATTAAACTATGTATTTCAAATAAAATTTGAACTGTACTGGACTGGACACCCTACCAGTTTCTAGACTACATTTGGAACTGGATTTGACTGGAATATTGACAAGACTAGATTTCAAACTAGATACTGGTACAGACGAGCTTTTTGACTAATCTGTGTAATCGAACTGAACTTGATTTTCAATAGTTCTCTAAACGAACTGAACTAAGGATTGTATTTAGGACTAGGATCTGACTCGACTCTTTAAGGGGGTAGGATCCATAATTGATTTCGGAATTTTCAAAAGCAGGTTTTTCGTTTAAAATCAAGAAAATTCACATGAAAATGTGTTCACTGTATTCTATTTTCTAACCGAAACACATTTTCATCGAATAACTTTTAATTTTGACCAGAAAAACGGCTTTACGGAGCGTTGAACGTTAATTGACTAGGCTTACAGGGTGATTACTAATTCCTGTCAGTAAAGTAAATCATCGTAGAAAAAAGATGTATGTATGAATTTTAATTTCCGGTGTTCATCCTATTTTGCACATCTATAAAGTTTGTTTTGACAAAGTAAAGATTAAATCTTTTTTCATTTACCTTAGTTTTTAGTCATATGTGTTGTTTTAAAGGCATTGCACCTAGCACGCACGTTTTCCACATATATGTATTTTATACTAAACTCCGCTGAAAAAACTGCCTGATTGAAACAGCATGTTATCACAATCTTCTAGACTTACTAGGGAATAGATTAAGACAGATTATGGAAAATTTTAGCGAAAAAAATATGTTTTTTTGGTTAAAATATATGCTTCTGAATAACGTGCGTGTTAACTGTAATGCTTCTGAAACAATGCTCGTTGCTGGAAATTGAGGTAAAAAAAAAATATGTTATCTATGTATAGCGAAGACAAATGTTATAGATGTCCAAAACTGGATATGTACTGGTAATTAAAATTCATACAACCATCTTTTTTGTATGATTACTTATTTTACTGACAGGATATAGTAATCACCCTGTAGAGCATATCTTTTGATAGTATTCTAGACTAGACATTGACGATCATTTACCCCAAAAGACACCTTCGTCAACCAGCTTATTTAGGTCTAATGGCTCCTCAAAAACGAATCCGCCTCTTGAACAGGATTACCGTGGATTTTTCTTCACGATTCACTCAAAATCCCAAGCGCAACTTTTTCATCTGTAGCGGCGGTTTTACAAAACCTTCAGAAGCATTTAATTTGATTATCTTGAGCCGGATTTGCTTATGGTCCTGAACAGAAATTGATTAAAATCTTGAACAATCATCACAAAACCGTGAGCTGAAGTTCAAAAATGTAAGTTGGTTTTGCGGCGTTTCGATCTGCTGAAACAGAATCTTTAGCAAGATTTGATATCATGTTTGGTACCAAATACCGGGGTGTACACGGAAAAAAGTCATCACTCAAAATTTTAGTTCAAATTTAGTCCCGAATTGAATACAAGAAAAGGTTGCTCAATTGGGTCCTAAAATTTTAAATGAATTCTTGTTTTTATTTAATAACACAAAAGAGCATGTTCTTACAACTACTTTAGCAATTTTTCCAGCTTAAATAACGACTGTAATATATTTAAACTTAAATTTTAAAAATGATTGAAAATATGAACTTTGACACTTTTGATCATGTTTGACGTTCACTTTGTCGACAAAAATGCCACAGGGGTTTTAGTTTTAACACTGGGGTTGTTCCTATCTGACATTTCAAAAGCGACACGGAAAACAAAATATACCCAAAATTTGAGTTTAAACCAAAATGTTTGACAAAATCTCAAAAATCGTAAAAACATGTTTTTGGAAATGAATATTATTTAAAAATTGAGTAAACGTGTGTTTTTGGCCTAAACTTAAGCGTTTGGTACCAAAATTGGGACAGGGCTTTAGGACCCTATTTTCGACTCGCTACTGTTTTAGCCAGCGTTTGGCGAGCACACTTTCTGATAGGGACGAAACGATCGAATGTTTGGCTTGTGCTTTTAATAGTCTTTCCAGTTCAGGGCTATTGAGTATCATGACCGGCTTGTAGTAACACTGACGAAACTACATGTCATGAACTCACTTTGTCATGTCACAATGACTTCATGCGACCTATTTTAATGTTTTTCTATCAATATGCATCTCTCATTTTGAGGAATTTCGAGAAGAAAATATGTGGGTATGCTTTCCAGGGTGTCTACTTATTTACAGAAATGAAATTCCCTGATATTTCCAGGTTATAAATAATAATTCCAGATTTAAAAAAATCCCAAAACATACGAATGGTTAATTTGAGAACACTTAAACTTTTTTTTTTAAATGATAGGTACCCTTGAAAATAAATTTATTCAACCATAAATTTCAAAGTATTTTTTACTTTAATAAAAAAAAAAAACAATTATTTGTTTTGTTTTTAACGTGTACACATAGGAAAAAAATCAATAAAATTGTCAATCAAGAATGTTTATCAAAATCCAGCATTCAAAATTTGATTTGATTTTATGATCTGAAAGTGCCTTCAATCATCAAAGTCAGATATGACAAAAATAATCTATACGATTAAGAAAATAGCCTTTTCCTTAAAATGGGATTCAGATTTATGGACATCAGCGACATACCCACCATATTTTTCTGGAGAACGTTTTGTATTTTTTCCTATAAATGATATATTAGGGAAATCAGGGCTGGTAGCAAATGATCGAATTAGAAATAAGAAGTTCAGATACCTCTAGCTTAAAAAAGACATTTTTTCAAGAGTTTGTTTTGAGATTTTTCACTAACTTTCTAAGTAATTCTTCCAAGAATTTCGCTTTAGATGCCTTCAACAATTCAGTCTAGAATTTTCCTATGGTTAACCACACCAGGAATCATCTATCCAAAAAATATTTTACGGATTCCTCTTGGACTTCCTACAGAATTCCCATTTGGAGCATCTTCAAGAATTCGAAATTCCTCCAATTTTTTTTAAAAAAATTCTCGATGTGGTCTTAGAAGAAAATCTTAGAGATTGTATTAAAGATCTCTGAATTTGTATTAGACTTCCTAGAATATTCTTGATATATTGCTAAGATAACTGAAAAAAAAACATTAAAATCTCTAAATAATGTCCTACAATACGTTTCGAAAAAATAATACTTGAAGAAACTCGAACCGAAACTCTGATTTTTTAATTAAGATTTGAAGAATCCATGGAGATTAGGCAATTTTATTTGAAAATTTATTAGAGAAGTGTTCGAACCGCAACAACAATATGTTGATGGAATGCTGGAGAAATTTCTGGAAGAACTTAAACTAGGTCAAATTTATCGAGGAATTCTTAGAAAAGTTTATAACAGATATAATCGAGTAATGCAGTTTTTGAGAGGATGAATATTTGAAAAATAAATTTTAGAAAAATGCCTGAAATAAATGAAAAAATCGGCTTAGGAATTATTGTAGGGTTTTGAAAAAAAATGACGAAACAATTTTTTTGTAAAAACTCTGGAATAAACTTTTGTCGAAGAGTTGCAATGCTCTAGAATTTTTTGGCCCAAAATATAATAGTTTATGTGGGTTTATTAAAACCTCTAGAATTTTGCACCAGGATTCACTGCAAGCAAATTAAAAAAGTGACTCTAAAGATGAATTTTACTTAGTGGTACCGGCAAACTTCGTCTTGCCATCAAGTAGGCTGTTGAAAACCGCTATGCATCGTCCCATACAAAATGACAGTTCCATTGACTCTCGTTTTTTCGACTTTCCCGGTGAATATCCTAGAAATTTAATACACACAAACACGTCGGAACCCTTGACGAACAAAATGGAGAAATAATCATACAAATCCGTTGACCCGTTCGTAACCCATTTCGTGACATACAAACACCGCTTCATTTTTATTTATATAGATAGATAGAAGATATTCACCAAAAATAGAGACTTGCATTAAAATAGTGATCAAGACTCTAAACAAATTTTCATACCAGAGAAATGTTATATTTTTCGTGCCTTTTGTATTGGTTGCTCTTTTCCTACAAAGTTTATAATTTTTGCATAACAGGCAGAAAAAACCTTTTTTTATAAAAAATAATTATAATGTTTTCAACTTATCAACTGCTCATGAACGACGCCCAACTGGAACTATACTTGCCTTTACCAATATGGCAATCTTAAGTTCTAATTACTTGTCTAATAATGTTTTATGCTGATTAACTAAGGACTGAACATGTCAACTGGCGTTTTGTTAGCCGATTTTTTTTTTGTTTAAGGAGTTTTGCGTCCCAAAAACGACGTCCAGCTATAAAGTTTGCGTCACCCCCTTTTGACATATCTTGTCTACACTATAATTTTTTATAGTTCAATCAAAGCAAGCTTTGGGGTTATGGTTGTCAAAAATTTTCACTTCAAGGCGATCCAATCCAGATTCGTCTTTCAATTGTCTCACGCTTTTTTTTATTTTTAGGTTGATAATCGAACAATTTCAAATAGTAAATCGAGGCGAAAAGGACCTACGGATTGACCTAAGGCTAGCAAAACAGCTGAAATTGCCCAGAAATAGTATATGGCGCGTTATCAAACAGTATAAGGAAACATTGACGACGATTCGGAAGTCGTGATTTGGCCAGAAAATTCGGTGCTGCCCATAGTACCGTGAGGAGAACTCGACTCCGGGAAGGAATCAAGTCGTATCGAGCTAGCCAACAGCCAAATCGGACCGTAAAACAGAATAGTGTGGTCAAAATCCGTGCTCGGAAGCTATACGACCAGGTGCTGACCAAGTTCGACAGGTGTCTTCTGATGGACGATGAAACCTATGTCAAGGGTGACTTCGGACCAATCCCAGGTCAAAAATTTTACTTGGCAATGGCTCGGGGGGATGTTCCAGCTAAATTTAAATTTGTTTTTCCCGACAAATTTGCACGAAAATTTATGATTTGGCAGGGCATTTCCAGCTGTGGCAAAAAAGCAAAGTTTTCGTTACAAATAAGACAATGGGTGATATGAATAAAAAACTTTGAATTTTACTACATGTAGCATCTACTCAAAAACAAAATCCACAAAGTTTACTACACTTTTGGTATGAATAAAAAACTTTTCGAACATGTAGTACTTACTACTTTCGAACATGAGCAGTGACTGAAGCTGCACGTTAAGAAATTTCCATTCAGAGTGCAGAGTGATCCTGCACGTAAAGAACAATCTATTCAGAGTGACGCCTAAAATTAATACAATCATGCATATGAAGAAAATGCATGGAATCTAATCGATTACGCGACAATTTGCACAAATCATGAAGGTGCTGTTATTTGACAAAATTTGTAGTGTAATTTTGCGATTAGTCTGGTATTCTCTTTATGTCTATGATTTTATGATGATGGTACATCAAAGAATTTTCTGGGTGGTTTTCGGCCTTCGCCAACGCCAGTGATTGATGATTTTTTAAATACTAGCTTAACATCTATGAAGAGATCTTGAGATTACAGCTATCAAATTTGGAACCACATATTTTCTAGCACCAGTACTGAGATTCTGGTGAAATTGCGGTAGAATTTTGATGCTCCCCTGCTGTTTTCTTAACAGCATGTTGAATTCCGGAAGTTCTCAGTGTTTCTGCGATATTCTCGTTATTTTGGTGGGGTTTCTGATAGTATCCTTGGAATGTCTAGAACTTAGAATGTCGAGATTTTTATGGGAATTGTAGTGATTCTATTGGTAGTCGTTAGAATTCAATGAGGATCTCCCCTAAAACACCAGGGTTCCCTTTGAAATTATCAAAATTCTTGTCGATTTCACAAAAAATCCCATTGAAATCTATAAAATATTTACCGACATTCAAATCGTTTATATTAAAGCTTTGCTTTGAAATTCCAACGGAACTGGAGATCAACGGAATCTTAAAGGTTTTTACAATAATTACGAAGATTGATTTGCAGAATTACAAATATTCACACAATAATTCGCAGGAATCCCACCGCAATCTCATAGATTCTTACAGAAATACCGTCTCAAAGATACCCACAGAATTCCAAGAGATTAATATTCGGAATCCCATTCCCACCCCAATGCTAGAGTTTTTACCAGATTCCTAATATTTCCGCAATATTCCTAGAATGGTATTTAAACTTCCAGAATTATCATAAAAAATCCGACGTCCCTATCGGAATCCCAAAGTTCCTACAGGAATTCCGGAATTCAAAAGGAAATCTGAGACGTCAGAGTTTACAAGTAAAATTCCAAATTACATTATAAATATCTGAATTCCTACCGACATCCTAAAATTCCTAGAAAATAACAATTATCGTAATGCCAGAATTCACACGGATATTACAAATTGCTACTGCCGGTAATCTTACCGGAATATCAGCATTGGCGGGGCGAATGTTTTCGTAACCTCAGAATTCCTAAGCAAAACTCAAAATACCTTCCGAAATATCAAAACTCATATCGTTTTCCCATGATTTTTACTCAAAAGTAAATTATTCCATTCAATTCCGCAATCTCAAAGCATGTGTAGCAACCTCTGAAGCTAACTACCAGTAGCTTTGTAGTAAATGCTACCTTTATTCATAGCAATGCGTTGTTTGTAGTATGTTCGAAAGGTGTAGAAAGGAAAATGACACAAACATGTTCCACTCGTGTTCCACATATAGCGTTTACTACCGAGAATGTAGTAAACTCAACTTTACTACATTTTATTCATACGGCCCAATGACGTCGGAACTATACCTAAAAGAGTGTCTCCAAAAACGAATTTTGCCGTTCATTAGATCCCACGACCATCCCGTAATGTTTTGGCCAGATTTGGCTTCAAGAATGGTATGCAGAGAAAGAGGTCCAGTTTTTTTCCGAAAAACCTTAACCCATCCAACTACCCCCAGTTCCGCCCTACTGAGAAATACTGGGCAATCATGAAGAGAAGACTCAAGGCAAAGGAAAAGGTTGTCAAAGACATAAATCAGATGAGGACCTGGAGGAATAAGATAGCTAAACGACATAGGACGAAGAAGGTTTGCGCCGCCTAATGAGCCGTGTTACAGAAAAAATTCGAGAATTCTTTCGAAACCGGTGAAGAACTAGCCATTCGTCAATGTGCTAAAATTCACCTTAATAAAGAAACTAAAAAAAAAACTTTCGAAACCGTGACGAATAATTGTATCCGTTTTTCTTAAAAGTATGCAGAAAACGCTACATTTGTTTAAAAAGATCTTGAATTCAATAATAAATAACTGAAATACAGGCAATTGTTTTTGTTCCAATTCCATCTGAAGCAAACTTTATCATAACGAGTGCATCAGTATCCATTCATTTTCCAACGTCTTATCAAATCAACGAAAAATAAATATACATATGGTCAATCATCTCTTTGTTTGCTCAAGTAACCTCATTTTTTGTGCTGGGACAAAAAACTGGTGCACTAATGGTATTCCTTTTTATGTGGGAACTGGTCACTGAAGCACAGCCAAGTTTATCGAGGACAGCCCACAATACGGTACTTAACCCTCTAATACCCAACCCCGCCTTTAGACGGGGTACACTTTTGAATTTTGTGTATTTTTTCGTAGCTCGCAAATCAAAATGATTTTATTTTTGGCTTATACCTTGACTCATAACACGCATATAAGAAAAGTTTTTTATGACTTATGAAACTTTTTTGTATTTTTAGAAATTGTTTGAAAAATTGCATTCTTATATAACCTACAAATGCCTGGGCTTCATTCAACGTGTAATATAGAAAATCGTACCTTTTATATTTTTCTACGATTAACCTATCACAAACGAAGAGCCTGGTGGTATTAACATAATTTCAAACCTGTTTTTCCGTTAGTTACACGGAACATAAAATACGCTCCGAAAAAAAAAAATAAAAATTTAATATTTTTAAAAACACCGTAACAATTTAAATTTTTATTGTTGCCAAAAATCAACAACTAGAAAAGGCTTCAAGAAAAAATGAAAAAGCTAGGGATGTTCAAAAATAAAAATTATAAAAATCAAAAACCAAAATTTAAAAATTTGCGTATAAAAATAAATAAATGCCCAAAACGTGTTTAGAACGATTTTAGATAACGAAAAATAATACTTAAATTGAAAATAAAAATTTGGGTATTAGAGGGTTAATTATCAAAGATGTAGTCTGAACCCAATCAGTTTTCCGGTCCAAAGATCAGGCCTTATATCAATAATGAAAAACCTTACTTTTAATTGTGAGTATGAATTAGTGTGGGAAAAAAATATCCACATAATTACATATATAATGTCATAATTAATTTTAGCTTTGTCCACAATTATTCCAAAATTATGACACAATGATTATGCTCTGGGGACCGTATCAAACGAAATCTGTCTTGGAAAGGTCTGTATCCACATTGCAGGCAATATTAATGCAGCACCAGTGATTTGCCATATGTTAGACGTCCAGTCAATGAGGACAAGGAATTCCTTTAAGTGGGCTCCTAAAATCATATAAATTGAACGTAATTAACTAAATTTAGCCAATGTATAAATTTGAATTAAAAATCCGAAGAAATGCAACATCAAGTGAAAATTTTTGACAGTTGAATCAACAAACGCAACTCACTGCCATATATTACACACACACATGTATTACTGTTTCAAAATATTTTCCCAAACTGTAGCCGAAATTCCCTGAGAATTCCAGGTTTTTTTTTTTTTCAAATTGAAATGAATTCCCTGATAATTCCAGGTTCTGCAGTTTTTTCACGTAGTAGACATCCTGTTTCATGACATTCCAGTGAAAGTTATCAGATAAAGAAATGAAAATTAACTATTTCACAATTCCGTCATATGTTGTAGAGACGGAAAAATAAAATGACAGCGAGGGAAAATATGTGTAAAAATCAAACGACATCCTCTATTTACACTTACGCTTTTTTATGTATCAGTTCAAACGTTATAGGTCTTTTCACGAGAAGTTTCATATCAGCTGAATTTGAAGCACTTTGACTGTTCTTCCATTGAGACCACCGACCGGTCCTTCACCGATGTAAACAAATCCATAGACGGATCTGTTACATGAAAAGGTCTCTATTTATGACAAACTTCGACATTGATCTTTCATAAAGGCTTATCATCATTCATCGATTTCTCTTCCTCGTTGTACTCTTTGCATCACTGCAGAAAACGGATTTACTTTTTGCAACATGTTTCCCTGCTGTAGAATAAAGAATCACTATCAGTGCTGGGAATGGTATTACGCGTTGCAAGAAAAATTTTGATTCCAGGAAAATTGGAACTCTTAGGCCGCTAAATTTTCCAGGCTGGACGATTCAAAGTCAGCCTTGCTCGTCGTTGGATGGGATTGTTTTGATTGGCGTGACAATCAGGAACAAATTTAAAGATCACCTCTACGACAGTGATTAAATCACCAAATTTAGTATGTTATGAAGCATTATTGCAAGCACACGTCCAATCGTCAAACAAATATATATTAGATTTATCACGAACATCTATGTTCTGAGACTCCGCTGTAAAGTGCAGTTATGCCAGTATACATTTGCCTATGCTTGTCTTTAAAGTTTTTGATTAAATACACAATCGAACCGCGCAGATGGAAAAAGAATTTGAACCAATTTGTTTTATGAGTAAAAATGTAACCAACAATTTGATGCGGAATTTGTTACGCACTTAAACAAGAAAGCTTAACATGATGCCTTCATGAAATCGATTTCCCTTATCTATCCTATATCCTGTCTCCATATGAGTGACTCCAACTAGCATCATCATGGAGGGATTGGTATCTAAGAGCATTGGAATTCATTGGAAAGCTCAATTTTTCTCCTAGGATATGATAGGTAAACCAACTATGTGAAAAGTAGTGATTGATTGATGTTTTTTTTATTCAATCAACCTTCAACGCACACTATGTGATTTTTGTTCTGTGCGGAGATAGCCCACTGCGAGTTATTTCCGCGAGCCTATCGAAATTCAAGACCAACAATTGAAAAGGCCTCAAGTCCAAAATGTAAACAAATCGGTTTTCTGCTGATTTCAGTGTATAAGAGCCTATTCTTACTAAAACATACAATAGTCATTTAAAAATATGCATAAAAGTTGAAAAAATATCTCCATTCATCGCAAATGCGGCCTTTTCTCAAAAAGGCCCCATTTCTATATCTGACGGAAACCGAGTTGAGGCCTGTTAAACAAACATCAAAATTGCAATGTAGATTGCGAAAAACGTTCCAAATTCACTGAGTAGATGCAGGTTATACTACGGAACACCTGCTCCTTGTATTATTTTACACAGTGGTTGTCTAAACGGCAAACATTATCAAGTTTGCCGTCGGGTTCCGGTAGACTGATGTATTTTGTATCATACTACCAAATAATACCTGTGTCAGCCTGTCTGTACTTCACAACTTATCAACAAAAACACGATTTGGTTTCAATTGCATGAAAAATAACGTTCAATTGCAATATTATTTCAATTGAACCAATATTTCCATACATTTTCTCGACGACGAACTCGCGTACCACATACATAATGTTCATGGATGACGAAGGGTTCAATCAATCACACATTTATACGACCGCACGAATCTTCTCTTGCTGTAGGGATCTCCATGTACTTTACTTCACCACTTAACACTCTTCTACACTTCAAATTTCTCATTTCATCATCAATTTTGAATGATTTTCAAAAGGCCACATCAGAAGATGATGAAAAAACAGGCCACAACTAGAAGGCCTCAACACATTTTAGAGTAAACAAAGGCGTCAACTCACAGGCCTTACCAGCGTCGGCCGGCGTCTATGGGCACAAATGAAAAGGGCTGCACAGCTTTTGGTGAAATAAAAGCCTCATTTCCTTTGACTCGTTTTTTTAGCAGGATTTTTTGCTAAAATGATAGTAATGAATATTCATAGCTATAAATCAGTTTATCCATCGACTTTCGGGACGATAAAATAACATACAATGCTTAAATTCATAATTTAAATTTGATTTATTGTTCGACAAAACAAGATTGAATTTTTCTCATTGTTTACTTTTTGGAGATGAGGCCTTTTGAATTGTTAGTCTTGAATTTTTGAATTTCCCCGCAATAATAGTAGTAGGCTTGAATTTCGAGAAAATCACGTGGCTCTTCCCAGTACAGTAGTTCAAAAATGTGAATTTCATCAAGTAGTCTATGGATCAATGCACGAGTTCACTTATTTGACTTTTGAGCGGTGCCAAGTTCATGGCACCGCTCAAACGTCAACGAGTGAACTCGTGCATTGATTCATATTGGGTGCGTGAATTTTCTAAATCATTAGTGTCGTTGAAGGCTTTAAATGCGGGAAATGCAACGGGAAATAGAACATTTTTCTACAGTAATTTTGGGTTGCCCTTAGTAACGGGTGTTTTGCTATTTTCGAGACTTTTTGCCTACAGCAACGATGGGCGTGAGATTCACTGGTTTCGCTGACTGTGATTTGCTTTGCTTGGCTACTGTAGAGTGAATTTCAAGATTTTTCCCAACCCTGATCACTATATCTTGCTTTATGAACAAGAAATGTTACAGATTTATGGAATTTGGTTTGCAGTTATTAGCGAAAGAGAGGATCGATAAATAGAAATCTATCAGTTAAGGTTAAGGTTAAGGAAGGAACAATATCGACTTGTAGGATATGTACCTAATAGGTTCAAGGTATTATACCGTTTGAGACGTAGGTATCAAAAAACAATCCTGATTGTAACGTATATTTGATTGTATATGAAGGGCCAAAAAGAGTTTTTAGAACAACTTTATAAGAACATCTTATGTCTATTACACGCGCAAATTAATAAAAGTTGAGTATATACTTCAAATTGAGTATAATTTGGATCGCCTTCCCCAGAAAATTCACACCTTCTTGGAGAATTACGTCATACTCAGCCCATTGACGTAAGTTTGTCCTCAAGCCCAGCGTCATTTGCTTCCCCTACAACCCCACCCACCGAAACAGTTCTGTAGATACCGCAAGTCTCAAGTTCAAAACCACTTTTATGTCTTGCACCGATGAGTGCAAGATAACAGGAACATACGCCGCGTTGCCTCGCGCCGTTCTCCGATAGCTGGACGACGATGACGAGCCCCCAAATTCGGCTTCACATAGGCCGGACGAACTGCCAAACAAGTGTACAGCTACAAACAGCGGTGGAATGGAGGAATGGAGGAAAGCCGAAACGAACAGACGAGTACCGAGAAGCGATTAAATCGAAACAACCGCTATCAGAAGAATGGAGCAACGGCTTTCCAGCCCAAAATCGTATGATTATGGAAGAGTTTCTTCTTCAAACATTTTTCAAATAATTGCCTTTCATGATATCATCATCTTGCATCTAAATTGCATTTTCCAAAATGATCCAAGGTAGTTAAAGCGATAGTTACGTCCTTTTTGACATTTGGCTCCCGGCTGGCATCGATTGATTGCACGTGCATTGTAGTAAACCGGTTTAACAGCTGTAGCGGCACCGTCGTCTAGATTGCCATGATAACCGTTCAAACTCGTTGATAAATTCTTCTTTGGTCTCTTTCCTCTCTCACCCCGTCTGTCTGTCGCGAGCAATGTGCTGAAATTGAGCGGTGTGCTTGCTTCGATTACCCTTTGCCCGTCTGTTTGATTTTGCTTCTAGCGTATTTCCTGTTGATAAACTTTTATGATGTTCATGACATCACTAGTAGCTTTTTTATCGGAAAAGCCAAAAGTGATGAATCATCAAATTTACCACTGCTGTTGGCTCGAAAAAATAAACAAGAATCGACCAAGCTACTCGTTTTCCTAAGGAAACGGGTGAGACATCAGCACTGTCTGTTTCGCTCTCAGTAGAGATTATGTAATGTTGCACTATCCAACTCACGCAAATATCGTGAATGCGAAAGGGTATGGCAAATAAAGACGTCATTGTCCCTTATACAGTCAACTCTCCCTTACTCAATATTCGCCTTATCGATATCGAGTTAGAGAGCCATAGTAAAAGTTGGATTTCATGGCTACCTCGATGGTCCCTTGGATCGCATTTGCACTGGCTTTATGCTCTATAACTCGATATCCCCTAACTCGATGGTCCCTTTAGTATCGAGTTAGATAGCATTGACTGTACCTAGATCTTTGTGAAGTATAAACATACAATAAAAATACCAAAAATATCAAAAATCGACTTTCTGGCGAAACAATTGGGTCCGATAAGTAAGCCTCGTTGTAAATGAAGTCCATCTTTTACTGTTGTACTTATAACAAAAGCTTTTACCGGAAGACGACTGCTAATGGACCCTTTAAAGCTTAGCAAGTGGTGGAATTCTCCTCGAAAACATTTCTACGACGCTGAGAAACTGTATCCTAAGTGAGGGGCATTGCCCGGATTGTTTTGAAACGTCAAAGTTTGGACCATTTACAGAAAAACTCTTTTACTCTTTTTAGAAGCTACCTCGCAAGAGAAAGTTTCAGGCACAGCATGGCCAACTAAATAAATAACACTTTGTCACCAAAAACTATAGAAGTCTCGCGAAACATTACTAAAGGACCTATGTACAAATGAGAGATTCTCTCCTCTCTCGTTCTCTTTCGATTATAACAGTGGAACACTAAAGATTTTGGGAAGTTTTTCACTATAGATCGAAAATTAATTTCCTTGACTAGCGTTTCATACAAAAAACGCAACAGAAGAGTTTAATGTGACTCAGTTATTAATGAAAGAGAAAGTAAACAAAGAGAGCCTCTCAATGTTAGATAGGTCCTTTAGTAATGTTTCGCGAGAAGTAATGCATTTGCTACTGCGATAGAGCAGTTTTTCCTTAGGAGGGGCGTATTATACCTGTTTACCATTGGCGTAGCTAGGATTTTTTTTCTGAAGGGGGCCTAGCGGAGGCCTAGAAAATACTTGTTTCTCAGAAGTAATGTCGGTCACAATAATCACGATTTCCCCAAATTTCGTAGTTTTACCAGAATTGTATTGATATTATTTGTTTATTATTTTGTCTAATTTTACGGCACATCAGCGATATTTGTAAATTTCAATCTTCGCTACTGGATTCTTTTTGTAATCCAGTTAAAAATTCATCAAGAATTCTAGCAAAAAAAAAACATACAACGAATGTCCTTTGTGGTACTTCCACGAACTATTCAGGTATTCAACCATGTGCTTTGAAGAGATTCCTTCTTGGAGAAGAAATTCCTTCCTCAATTATTTTCGTACTTTTTAGTGCTTTCTTCAAGAATTCCTTAAGGTGAAACTCCTTTGAATCCACTAATAACTATATAAAAGTAATGGTACACAAAAAATATTCTCCTATTTGTTGGTAATAGTGAAACTATAATTGATAAGACGTTGTTGCCAGTAATCGCTACTTCAATTTGAGTCTTTTCCCCTTCGACTAAATAAGATTGCTTGATGTTGTACGTAACCATCAACGTATCTGACAGCCCTGCAAGCGAGCAGCCGGCGTAAAATTAGAAAAATAAAAAAAGCGAAATGCTGTGATCAAGTGATTGTTTTTAGCACGGTTTGGTGAAATTTTAAGTTGTTTTCATCAGAAATCCACCAGTAATTGTTCTTTAATTAACAAGTAGTGAAAGTAAACTGTGTAGGAGGTTCTATGTTTAGTGAAAGTGCTAAAATGAGGCGAAAAGTGTTCTTCGTTCGCAGGCGGATAAGTGTAAACAATTGTAGCAAAGTTAAACGTCCGTGTTGAAAATTAGCACGGTTCATGAAATTTCCACCAGCTGCTACTGTTACAACTACGGAAATCGTAAGGTAATAGTGTTCTGATGTCTCGTTAGCAATTTGGGAGTGAACTTAGTGTAGGTAAGTGAAATATTTTGAGAAATAATGTGGACTTCCAGAAATGTGTTTGTATATGTGAGGAAGCCATTTTCACTGCCATGACAGGGATTCCTTCCTATATGTCCTTAACCGATTTCCACTGAGCTCATCCTGGGATTCTAACGAAAAATCATTCCTAGACTTATTGATCACCAGAAAATTTCTCTATCAAATAGCTAAAAAATACACTTGAAGAATTTCTCCAGAGAATGCATTAAAAATTCTTTTAATAAATTCTCCTGGATGGCCTTCTACATACTTACAATTGTTAGTTAAAAGCATCCTCCAGTTGTCCATTAAAGATTTGATTAGGATGTTCAAGAATAACTGAGAATTTCATCAAAAAATAGTGAATTTTTTCAATGACTCTCACTAAAAATGTCTTCAAGATCAACAAGCAAGGTATCATTTCACGAATTCTTCAGATAGTTCATCAACAGTTCTTCCCACTTTGCTTTCGAAGTTCTTCCTAAATGTCTCTGCAGGATTGTTAAAAAAAACGCATTAAAAACTATCCGGACTTCCTGCAAAACAATCAAATGATTATTCCAGGTGTTGCTCTAAGAATTCCTCGTAATATTTCACAAGAATTTCATGAGCAATTGTAAAAAAGAATACAATTGAGAAATTTTTTTTTCATGATTTTTCAGAGAAATTCTCCGCATTTGTATCTGCATTATTTTCACAGATATTTTTTTAGATTCCCGAAAATTTCACCAGAGATTCATCTGAATATTTTCCAGAGATTTTTTTTGTTTAAACCGCACAAACGATGCTTTACTGAATTTTTGAAGAAAATTTTCATCAGATTTACTAATATTTTGCAATTTATTCTTGAACTTTTTAAAAATTTCTCTAGAAATTCCATCAAATATTCTTTCAGGGTCTAGAATTAACTCTAATTTTTTTGGTAATGGTAATCTCAGGATTTTTCCATGAATGAAATTTAAAAAAAATATCCATTCTCAATTTTTTGCATAAGCATAAGCATAAGCATAAGCATAGATGACCGTACAATTCGTAGTTGCTACTCCGTGATTGATCAGAACAATCGAAGTTGCACAGGGAATTAATGAATGGGGCTTGGGTTAGCTTACCATTCTTCAATGTGCACAAATCGAGAGCTCAAATTTAAAAGTCAATAACGGCGCCGGCCACGTCCTTACGGTCATCGGGGAAGGGAAGGAATGTTAGTGTGACTACCGTTGTTACTAGAGACCGAGATCACCTCTGCATCTCCACGGTTGTCATGGAGAGGATATTGGGTTAGTGGGATAAGGTAAAGATCTGGGAGTC
Organism: Aedes aegypti; assembly: GCF_002204515.2. Lineage (NCBI taxonomy): Eukaryota > Metazoa > Arthropoda > Insecta > Diptera > Culicidae > Aedes > Aedes aegypti. The sequence goes on from NC_035107.1 coordinate 22,620,317, forward strand.
ACCAATGTTTGGTGATGCGAGTCATGATATAATCACGCCTAACCGGATTCGCGAAATAATTCGATAATCGCATTAAACGCCGAACAAGTGTTCGTCACTCGCCCACGCAAGAGCAAGCGACGCGATCAATAGATCAAACACTACTAGCGATCCGCGGCGCTTTATCATTTCTCTGAGCGAACGACGCGCGACAAGTTTGATCCTGCCCCCATCGCCCGCCTTCGCAGGAGCAAGCGTCAAGGTCGAAGGATCAAACACTACTAACGAACCGATCACTTTTTCACCGCTTCACTACCGATGCGCGACATGTTTGATCCTGCCCTCATCACCCGCTCCCGCAGGAGTAAGCGTCAAGGTGGAAGGATCAAACACTACTCTATTCAAAAGATGTTTTTATTAATGACGAAAACTGAAAATTACATGTATATATTTTAAATTATATGAAACAGGAATAATGCCGACACTTGTAGTGACGAACTATACATAGTTTGTTTGAAAATTACATATGAGTATTACTGTGCATTTTGTCTCGATATGGTACAAGTTTTAAAAAATACGTCAACATTCACAATGTCGAACAATTCAAAAGATAATTTTTAATAATATATAAAAGAGGCAAATATATTTATGTATATTGAAATTGTATAAGAAAAAACATAATGCCGACACTTATAGTGACGAACCATACAAAGTTTGTTTTAAAATTACTTAAAAGTTACGCTTTCAAGAAAATATGTGTTATCACAAGAATGAAACGAACTCACCAGTTGGTAATTCCAGCAAAACTTCTTGGCGTCCCGAAAACAAACCGTCTTGCTTGTGCCTTCCAAATACCTACCCAGCAAGACGCTCCAAAACAGAAAAAAAAATCTTAGGAGCCGAAAACACGCGCGAAACCGTGAGCCAAATCTATCGGACGACGCAAAACCGAACTGTCCTGCTTGGGCTTCACGAAGCACTACCCAGCAAGAGGCTTGAAAACAGGAAAAAAAAAATCTCCGGCGACGGAAACATGCGCGAAACCGTGAGCCAAATTTATCGGACGACGCAAAACCGAACTGTCCTGCTTGGGCTTCACGAAGCACTACCCAGCAGGACGCTTGGAAACAGAAAAAAAAAATCTCCGGCGACGAAAACATGCGCGAAACCGTGAGTCAAATTTATCGGACGACGCAAAACTAAACTGTCCTGCTTGGGCTTCACGAAGCACTCAATATCCATTCTCAATTTTTTGGTTCAAAAACTACTCCGGGAATATCACAATATTTTTAGGGATCGCTCTACATATTCCCCTACAAATCACTCCATATCAGATTTTTAGAGAAACACATACAAGAAAGGTTTGAAAGTACTTTGTTGGTAATCTTTTGAATAAACATTATTCGGAAAAAATACAGAATTCCTGTCGTAAAATTCAAGAATTGATGAGGTACCTCATAGAAATCTTAGGTGGTCCTTGTAGGATTTACTACAAAAAATCTTGTTTTTTTCCTCGTCTCTTATAATCGAAAATTATTGGTGTTTTCACTGAAAGCATTTGTAACTTAAATCTTAGATAAAATTTTGTATCAACTCCGAAGTTTTATGATACTCTGGTGAACATATTGATGTAGAATTTTTCCTACATTCAGAATTTCAAGACAAACTTTTTTGAAGGGTCTATTATTCTGTAATACTGTAAGAGTTTAACGCGAAAACATTGTTAGTATATTTTTAGATCATCATATAAAAATTCAAAACTCCTACAATTCACCATTTTTTAAATTCTTTAAAATATTGCATTTTTTTTTTTGGAGTATGGACAGATTTTTGTACGAAGTTCCTCAAAGCGTCATGCGAAGGAAGGAGAAACAAAAGCAGGTTGAAAGTTTGAAGCAGGTAGAGCAATAGATGGTTAATGGTAAAATGAAAGTCAAGTGATTATTTATCTTATTTCTAGAGGTAAATTACAGGATAGTTAAAACCTCTCTAATTAATTGACAGATAAAATAAATTTCTCAAGAAGTTTCATCAGAAATTATTCTGAAAAATATCCTTCCTTGACTTCCGGTTTTCTAGAACTCTGCCAGCAAGCCTATAGAAATTCCGCCCTAGTGGATTCTGCTAATAATTGATAACATTATTTCCAAAGAAATGTTTTAAGGAAGATCAATACAAATTTCTTTACTCTTCTACTTCTTAGTTATGTTGCTACATATTTCTCTACAGATTCCTGAACCGCTATGCCAATTTCGGAAGCAAAACTTTTTCTGGGGTTTTCAACAAATTTCCTCTGAAGAATTCGCAGGCAAGCGACATCTAAAAACCTTTTTTTTCAATTCTTGAATAATCCGGGGATTTGAAGAGAAATTTCTCGAAAAAGAAAACATAGAAGAATGTTTGACGCATTTATTTTATGTATTTTGGAAATAATTGTTAAGCGCTTTTATGAACTTTGCGGAAGAATTTGTAATAAAATGTATGGAAAAAGTATTTAAAGGGATTCGCAAAAGAATTTCTAGTAGAACAATCAGCAAAATATCTCAGTATTAGATTTGACAGAATCAACTTTTTGAGGAATTGCGAGAAAAAATTGAACTTGTGAAAGATTTAGTAACATTTTTTAGGTAAATCCGGGAACATATTCCGAAATCAATTTGCTAATGAAAAATAGACAAACAACCCGAGGAGGAAACAATAACTCGCAATAACTTATGCATACCATATTTTGGTATCATACCATAATTAGGTATAGTTCAGTTTTCTAAAAAAATCTATAAATCTGTTGGAAATTAATCAAATTAAAATTTATGAAGTAATAAGATTTCTTGGAAAAACATAGTTTAAGCGATAATTGTGTTACATCTTTTCACATCATCTAAAGAAAACATGGAAACGCCAAAATTCCATGAAAGTTATGTCTTAATTTTCAACAAGAATTTTCGTAATGTATTGTCTTAAAAATTTCTTTAGAAATTCTGTCTATATTTTTCAATTATTTTTTTTCGGACACTATACTAGTTGGAGTTTATGTATGGATTTCTTTAGTGAATTCTTATTACCGGATACCTCGAGCAGGGTATCCTCCAAAAACATAATAAATCAGAATGCAGGGAACATGCTGCTTTATGCTGAAAAAGTATTAATTGGATTTGTAACGAATTTTGGGAATCGAATTTCCAGGATATTGACGCTTTTATTGTCGAAAAATTGCGCTTATCGCATACAACAAAAAGTTATTTCTAACAGTAACCATTCGATCGATAGCAATGGTTAAGCTATCGGTTGTTGCGCGATTCACCGAAGTCAGAACCACCACGCTGCTGCTATGTGAGACAAGCGAGGTTTCCTCACTTCAGTTGTTCAACATAAGAAAATGTAACTACTGAAGAGATTTTTGTCAATAACCATGATTCTTGTTATTGATAAAAATCTCATCAGTAGTTAAATTGATTCAGAAGATTCTGCTACGTGTTAATTTGTTGTGTTTTTTATTATCATCAAAAATTCTGGTGGGCCCTGGATGATTCTGGAGGGGGCCAGGCCCCCCTGGTCCCCCCTGTTCCTACGCCAATGCTGTTTACCCTACTAGAAGTGGTAGCATTTCTGAGTTCGACTGAAACGTCTTAACGATCAACGCTCCGTCATCGTAATCATCGTCATCATCGAAACTTCAAAAGCAGTTTTTCTGTTCAAAACTAAAAATTAGTCGATGAAAATGTGTTCACTGTGTTTCAGTTGGAGAATTTGATTTTGAACGAAAAAACTGCCTTAGAAAATTCTGAAATCAATGACGGATCCTGCCCCCTTAATTTCGTCTTTGGTATGGCTTTAGGTGTTAATTAACGGCGTATAACGGTGCTTTATTTTTTCCCACAAGGGGCGTTATTGTCGGTGAACGTACTTTGATCTTTTGTTGCACACTTGCATTTGCAATCTAAATCTGAGATACGACCGACATGGTGGCATTCGACGGAATCACCTCTGTGAAGATAACATGAAACATTGCTATCGTACGATAAGTGACATAACGATCCAGATATATCAGTTTTGGTTTAATCTGGACATCTGAAGCTAAGATGATCCGCAAGGAATCATTATGAATATCCATTTGTTTTATGAAGATAAAATCTAAAAGTGCGCACATAAACAATTTTAATGAGGATTGCATTCGAAATCCATGAGATAGATAAAGAAATATGTGCTGTAGTCACAGGCTTTCAACCAGATGTTTTGAAGAACTTTCATATGTTTTATATGAAAATGACAATCTGATTTTCGCTCTTCGATGGTTGTAGGGAAACACATACAGTGATCACACTATTACCAGTCACCCACTAGTATAGATCATTTCTATTTGAATTGCATGTAGAACATAGTGACTGACAAACATGACTTGGTCGCTGTCAGTATTTTGTATTCCAACAGGTTATGGGCTCAGGCATGCAATGCAAGAGGTATTGAGGCCGTTTTGATGGAAGCAGGGAAGCAGAACCTGGACGAAGCTTACCTCGACGAGGAGGTGAAGCCTGGACGAAATGGTGAAGTCTGGCGTGGTTCCTCGTCCGGCGCATGATGCTGAAGACAAGCTGATGTCGTTTTCGATTATTCCCGACGGTGCACCGTGCGAGTGTAACAATTGACACCGGAAAATAGAACGGTTTCGGTGCAATATTTTGACAGCATATGATGGTGTTAGTGAAGGCGTCAATCAAAACAAAATATCAATTTTCAAACAGATAGAACAGCTGTTTCTGTTATTCGTGATGTGATGTAAGGAATTAGAAAACATTAGATTCATTTATTTTTTGGATAGTTTGTAAACGGTTTTACAGCACTGGATGAAAACATTGCCGCAACATTACTATGTCGTGTACGAAAACAAATGTTTGGTATACAAGAATACATTTATTTTCCCTGGGAATTTATAACCATGATTTATGTTTCGTGATTCAAAAAAAAAAAAATATTTAGAATTAAGAATGTTCATATATCAACACTTCACCGATCTTCTCTCTGGATTATAACTTCATCGAAATTCATACTTACGCAATGTTTCTAGCTCACGATGTAAAAGATTAATCCGTTATTTTTGTAATAATGCGAAAAGAGTAATGGAAATCGATCATTGCCAATAAAAAATCAATATTAAATTCTCGCCAATCGACTGTTTTTGAAAAACATAGAAGCAGAGATTTTATAATCCGAGCCGCTGCTGATTCTGTTGGCACGTTTTTTTCAGTTGAATTTTCTGAAATTTGCTCATAGATTTTTTTTTACTCATGCTTCATAGTATCCCATATTATACTTATGTGATATGTATTTCTTGTAGTGATGTTCATTTATAAATGCTTAGAATATTTTTTTCTTTCTGAAAGGATCCTTTCTGAAATAAATCCATTTTATCCGCTCAGTCGGAAATGAGCGAAAATGTAGAACCTTGCTTGTTCGTTACCGAACGCAACAAAACCAACCAAAACGACCAAAACAAGAATAGGCCAGGAGAAGTGGATGAACTTGTCATTCATTTTTCTGTCAAATCTCATACAAAATCTACTTTTTCTCTGACAGAAATTCACTCTAGGTGAACCACTTCCCCTGGCCTATGCCACTGACAGCTTAGAGCCATACATGTATTGGTAAAAAGAGTGCACTACCTGCTACACCCAGCTCGATCAGGGTGTAGAAATTTCTGCACCGTTTGCGATCGAGTGCAAAAACGGTGTGCTACCTGTGGAATAAAAGAACGGTTTGGGTGCAGATTTTGCTACACCGGTGGGAAAACGGTGCAGGCGGTGCAAATAAAGAAAAACGACATGATAGAAAGACGAGCTCGGCGGTGCTGGAAGTTAGGTGAAGCTCGGTGCAAGATGTACTCGGAAAGTGGGAGCCCAACACGAGGAGAATTGAGTTGGACAGCAATACATATTTCGGAAGACAGATAGATGCATACGCCGACGAATAACCTGATAATTTCCCACCTTTGGTTGTAGCACCAATTTCTGCTGCTTCCATACATCCGCGAAAATTCCTTGATCTACGCTTCATCGCTGTTCTTAACATCTCCGAATTCACATTGATTACCGCTTTGAAGGCAGTATTTGGGATACCATCGGTATCTTATTTCGATGGCAGTAGCTCAGGCGACTTCTCTTGGGCTCCAAGACACCTTTGGTCTAAGTCATTACTATTCTGTAGGCGTAAGGACTTGAGTTGGCACTCTTTTATAGTCCATATCGAAGCATGCCAGTTTCCGACTCTTGTTTTTATTTTTTGAGAGCTAACTTTGCCTCTCTAAATGCTGCACAGCGTTCTTCTCTTTGTGCTTCTGTGCGTGCGCGTTGCATTCTTCGTCTAGCCCGAAGACAGATAGTTCCAAGATTCGCAATTGATTCGCACGGCCAGTACAGCGGCGGCCTGTGCTCTATGGAAGGGACTTTTCTCGGCATGGAGGCATCACACACACGTGATATCGCAGCAATTTCACCGCGCTGTTTTCCAACCTCGGGATAGGCTACTTCTTCGATTCAATCTCTATTACAGTACTGACCCGGTTTTGTCACCTTTTTGACCCGATTTTGTCAGTCTATTATAAATTTCTTTAAAAATTGTTTTCGTCAATGATGATGATGTTTAATGCCATGCACGCATGGGCATAGCCAGAGAGGGTAATGGCAATGCCTTATATTACGGGAAATAATCTTGTATTTCAATACTTCAAAGATTGTCTCCAGCGCTTGTATTTATACAAAAATAACATTATGCTAGATTGGAAAGCTTTTGGAGTTCACCAAAGTTAAAAAAAATGCCAGAAATTATTCGCAGATTTTATCAAATCTTGAGCTTGAGCTTGATTGGCCGCCCGTGGATGCTTCTCCAGTATCGCCAGATCAGCTGCACTTACACAAGGAACCAACCGAAATACTGCTTGGGACTAACAGGCATCCTCAGTATATAAGTGTTGGTGATCTACAAACATGAAAATCGAATCGATTCAAAAACATCGATTCGAAGGATTTGATTAAAGCGGTGAATCGATTCGACATATCGAATTTGAATCGATTCAGTAATATCGATGTTTTGCTCAAATTTGCCCAACGCTGTAGGTTCATTCATGAATACTCCCGAGATTTTATTTTAATACTATTTCAAAAGTAAACCTATGGAATCTTTTTTTCAAAATTGTTCAAAAAACAATTTTATAAATTGTCCCAGAAACCCAGTACCCGGTATGGGTACACTAAAGGGGTTTTTCGTCTGAATGAATGTTTCTTGATGCATTCTCTCTTGAACTCGAACACAAACTTCACCCAAAATTGCTAGAGAATTATTTTATTTTTTAAGGAATGATTTCAATAATTATCTTCATTTACTTACTCCTTGTTAAGATCTTCCATATTTTTTTCCTCAATATGTCTTAATAATCCTTCAAAATTTGCTTATTAAAGTTTTATTGAGATTGTGCCTGCAATAACTTCATAAACTCTTTAAAAGATCCCTTCAAAAATACGTTTTGTTGAAGCTTTCCTAAGATTAAAAAAAAAATATTTCTGAAGATACCTTCAGAAAACCATCAAATTTCTCGTTTTTTTTAATGTTATGCTTTATCGAAGGATTCCTACACAGTCCCGGATTTGGGGGGTGCCAAGGGGGCAAATGCTCCGGGCCCCTTGATGAAGGGGGCCCCCGAGGAATCAAAATTAAGAACAAAAAACATTTTGAAATACCTTACAATAGTTTCTCTTTAGACATTTGGACATATAATTCTAAAGTCAAAGTCAACTTTCCAATATTTTAGTTATCTTGTTTTCATTACCTAATCTCATAGTATGGTTTGGTAAATTGTTATCCTTCAATATATTACAAAAAAAAAGTCATGAATATTAAGCCAAAATCTTCGAAATTTTTCTCTAGTTAGTTCTTAAAAATATTTGAATTGAAAATCCGCTTAACGTTTTTGCAGGATCCTCTAAAATAACCTCTAAAGCACTGCTCAATTTAAAGAGTTTCTCTGGTTCCTATCAGAACTTTAAAATTTAAACATATTTGCAATTCTATCAGAAACATAAAGCGTAAGGGAAATTCTGTTGTGATTATTTTAAAATACTCTTCTATTTTGTAATCCATAGTTGAAGAAGTTTTCTTAGAATGCAATAAAGGCTTAGAGTAAACTTTGAATATAATTAAAAGAATATACAATACTGTCAAGAATATAGTACATAAAGGCCGATTTTCATACAGAATTGGTCAAGTTTAGGAAACTGTATAACAGCTTCTAACACACCGATTGACCTGAAATTTGAACTACATCTCATTAAAAACTTGAAATTTGATTCATGAGTAACAAATCAAATTGCATTCAAGAATTTGGAAGCTATAAAAAAATACTGTTTTGAGAAAAAGCCAAAATTTTCAAATCGGAATATTTCTGAAATGTAAATATTTAGAAAAAGGCATGCTTCTGCAAATTTGTTCATGATGAAATGCAAAGCTTTGTAGAAGGTTATACTTATCATAAATTATTTATTTAAAAAAAATATATATAGGCATTCAAATTCGGACATTTCTGTCAAAATGGGTAGATTTTAGGAACTAAGATACTTTTGCATAGAATTTGATGATTCATTTGCAAATCAAATACAAAGTTTTTTTTTAACGTGCGGTTCAATTTTCCGGTCAATCGGCCTTTTGTACTGTATTCTTGCCAGTATTGTAAATACTTTGTATTTTTTTCAGTGAATGCGGCAACCAGAGACAAACTGGAAACTTGTACTAAATATAATCAAAAAGAGCTTTTCTCTAACGGCTTTGAAGATTTTTAGCAAAGTTTCATTCATTTTCATTTTTGTATGGAAATTATTAGCCAAAAACGAGCCAATCTCCTAAGAATTAATATATTTTCTCCTTTGGACAGAAAAATCACCTCAAAATACTATTGGAAAGCTTAAAACAGTCGATTTTTTCAATGTATGTAGCTCACAACCGAAAGTGTCAGTTACTCCACTTTGAATTTAGGGGCCTATTTTATAAATCGAGCAGATTCATGTGACTCGTCTGTAGACACTGTCGATCAAAGTAAGCATGCATATTTCAGATGTCACTCATCGACTCCCATAGTAATCCAGTCACATAGAGTGACAACTGTCGAAAAACTCGAGTAACAGACCCGTGTCGAGCAAAGTTTTTGGTCGACAGTGACTTCAGTCGAATCATTTTGATCGACTCGACTTATAAAATAGACCCCTTAGGCCCTTCACATGTTTGGACCGACCATCTCGTTCAAAACTTAAATTCAATACGTTAGTTTGTAGAATTCCAAAATGTGCTGAATTTTTATAAAGGGGCCCCGTTTATGAAATCTGACCCGGGCCCCCCGAAGCCCAAATCCGGCACTGTTCCTACAGGAATCATCTTACGAGATTTTCAAGAATTTGACCAGATATTTCACCAAGAACACAAAAAACCCTTTTCAAACCCCTTTTATCCTACCCACGTCCAAAACTGCCAAATCATTCATGTTGTACACTCAGAAATAAAAATAGTCACAGAATTACTAAAGTTTATGCATTAATGACTATTTTCTATCTGCCTCTCTTTCATTCTGCTGTTAATATTTACACTAACTGTCATTTCGACTGGGTTGAAGCTTACCGATGCTTCAACCCAGGCGAATTGACAAACAGGAATAAAATTCCCTACAGAATGAAAGAGAGGCAGATAGAAAATAGTCATTATTTACTAAAATTTAGTAATTCTATGACTACCCGTGTTTCTGAGTGTATATTGCAATATTAAATTATCTCAAATTTATGCATAAAAACTGAAAAACAAGAACATCAAAAAACATTTTCCGGATAATCGAGTCTAAAATTCCGGATAATCGAATCCCGGATAATCGAGTCACCGGATAATCGAGTCCGATCTGTATAGAAATAATTTCTAAGTTGTTTCCACGACTTCATGTAATGTAGTTTATGAATGTGCGCTAAGAACACATAAAAAAATAATCCATGAAAACTAAAGAAAATTTCCTGGTTTTCATAATGCTAGAAATATTTTTACAAACATTCCAGGGTAAATCCTTGAAAAAATGTTCTGGATGAGATTTAAAATAATATTTACGAAAATTTATGTAGAAATCTCCGGATGAAACATTTTTTGAATTCTACTCAATCAAAGGGACCACATCGAATCGAATCTTCAGAATTTTTCCAATAGGTAAATCTCCAAGACTTAACATAGACCCGTCACTCAACATTGAAACAAGACGCGTTTAGGACTAAAGTTTGCTTACTATGAAAAAAGGGTGGATATAGTGCATAGTTTTATGTTTCATGCCAAAACGGGTGCATAGGTAGTGTATAATTATCGTTTTGGCGCGAAAATCATGAATCATTTGTAGACTACATAGTTACATAGTTTCTTATATTCTAAGATTTCCTAGTGAGTTAAAATATGATTTCAATTTGGTCCGGGGCATACTTACAGGGTGATTACTATTTCCTGTCAGTAAAATAAGTAATTATAGAAAAAAGATGGTTATATGAATTCAATTACCAGTGCATATCCAGTTCAGTGCGCATCGTACCTTCGTGCTGTGCGTACACGAATTCTCTCTGCTCTTGGAAGTTTTCTTAAAAACTACCTAAAGCAATAAAACAGTACTTTTCAGTGCTAAAATTAAAAACGGTACTTTTCAGTGCTACTAAAACAGTACTTTTCAGTACTATTTTTTCTACTATTGATCCCTTTACGATCCTTGTTTGGACCCGTGCCTTCGATTTTTCGTTGGACCCGTTGGCGAAAGCTAGCGGTGGTAATCCTTCTTGGACACCGTCTTGGGAAAAAACCTTTCGAAGGTCACGTCTTCTTTCGTTTATTAATTAAACATGGTATCAAGAACAAACAAAAGGAAGGGTGAATCTCTGAATTCACAACTTCCTTCCAAAAAAGTGGGTTTTAAAACTGTCACTACACGTGGCAAGAATGGAAGAAAGGACGCTTCCCCGGAATGCGAACTTTCTTCCAAGGGTGAAATGAATAATTGTATCGAAATGAGCAATCAGTTCGATGCTCTAGACAAATTTTCCGAACACCAAATCGAAGCAGCCTCTAGCCCAGGCTCTTTGATTCAAGTGAGGAAGCAAAGAGTGCCGCCTATCGTGGTCAGTTGTTCCGAATTTGGGGGATTTAGGCAGGAGATCTTGAACTCCATTAGGGGAATCAAGGTTTCCTTCCAAATCGCAAAGAAAGGAGACTGTCGCGTTTTGCCGGAAACTCTTGAAGATCGTGAGCTTCTTCTCAAACATCTTGAAGAGAAGAAGCACAAATTTCTTACTTATGACGACAAAACTGAACGTTTGATCAAAGTGGTCTTGAAAGGTCTCTCAAGTGACTCAAGTGACGTGAAGAGATAAAAAATGGAATAAATGATTTACTTGGATTTTCCCCAGTCCAAGTAATCATTATGAAAAAGAGAACCCAATCTGGCATTGTTCGGAAAGGGCTTTCTCAAGAATTTTATTTAGTTCACTTTAACAAAAAAGAACTAAATAATATTAAAGCTTTAGAAAAAGCAAAACTTTTGTTTGATGTCCGTGTGACATGGGAACATTTCCAGAAACCTGGAGGAAATTACCAGAACCCCACTCAGTGCCGTCGGTGCCAAAAGTGGGGTCATGGTACAAAAAATTGTCGCATGGATGCTAAATGCATGATTTGCGGAGGTTCTTCTCACGCCAAAGACGTCTGTCCAGTGAAGGAAGATACCACCAAATTCATTTGTTGTAATTGCGGGGCTAACCATAAGTCCAATTTTTGGAATTGTCCTTCACGCAAAAAGGTCATTGAGGCTCGTGCCAGGCAGATGAAAGATAATATCCGTTATGATAACGGTCGTTTCCGGAATTTGCCTGGTAGAGTATCGAACAATGCTCATTTTTCAGTTAACGATCGCTTGATCATGAATCATACCCATCAGGAAGATCATAATCATGCTCATTCACAAAATAATTTTAATCCGTCGGGTAGCCGTTCGAATCTTTCAATTTCGAATGTATCTACCCACGGTAAATCCTTTGCCGATATCGTAGCAGGAAATTCGAACTCCTCCCCTGTTCGATCCATGGGTACCCATTCTACTTGTTTCAAATCAAATGGAAAAAACCCTACCGCCACAGGTAACTCCGCTTCTTCGTCTACCGGAAATTCCAATGGGAAATCACATGACATGTCTGCCTCTGATTTTAATTTTCTAACTGAACAATTGAATCTAATGATTGATGCAATGTTCAAAGCCACCACTATGACTGAAGCAGTCCAAGTAGGTGTAAAATTTACAAATCAAATTGTTATTGGATTACGTTTTTCTAATGGATCCAAATAATAATTTAAATATTTTAAATTGGAATGCTCGTTCTCTGAATGGTAAAGAGGACGAGCTGTTTAATTTTCTTACGGTTAATAACGTGCATATAGCAGTTATTACCGAAACGTATTTAAAACCTGGATCTAAACTCAAAAGAGATCCTAACTTTTTTGTTTATCGTAATGATCGACTTGATGGGGCATATGCGGGGGAGTTGCAATCATCATTCATAGGAGTATAAAACATCAACTGTTTTCGTCATTTGAAACTAAAGTTTTTGAAACTTTAGGTGTTTCTGTTGAAACACAGTTTGGTAAATATACTTTCATAGCTGCCTATTTGCCTTTTCAATGCTCTGGGCAGCAAGTTAATTTGCTCCAAACTGACTTGCGTAAATTGACTCGCAATAAGTCAAATTTTTTTGTCATTGGTGACTTTAATGCCAAACATCGGTCATGGAATAATTCTCAAAGTAATTCCAACGGCAGAATTTTATTTGATGAGTGCTCTTCAGGATATTTCTCAATTCAATACCCTGATAGCCCTACATGTTTTTCCTCTTCTAGAAATCCATCTACGATTGATTTGGTCTTAACCGACTCTAGTCATCTTTGTAGCCAACTGATTACTTATGCTGATTTTGATTCTGATCATGTCCCTGTTACATTTCAAATATCCCAAGAAGCGATTCTCAATCCTATCAGCTCCACTTTCAATTATTTACGAGCCGACTGGAATATATATAAAACGTATATTGACTCTAATCTTGATGTTAACATTTCTTTAGAAAATAAACTTGATATTGACAATGCTCTTGAAACTTTAACAAATTCCATTGTTGAAGCCCGGAGCATTGCAATTCCAAAATGTGAAGTAAAATTTGAATCCGTGATTATAGACGATGATCTTAAACTCTTGATCCGTCTTAAAAACGTGAGGAGAAGGCAATTTCAACGCACTCGCGATCCTGCTATGAAAATTATATGGCAGGATTTGCAGAAAGGAATCAAGAAACGTTTTGCTCAATTAAGAAACAAAAATTTTGAAAATAAAATTTCTCAATTGGACCCTGGCTCTAAGCCCTTTTGGAAATTATCTAAAATCTTGAAAAAACCTCAGAAGCCAATACCGGCATTGAAAGAGGAAAACAAATTATTACTAACTAATTGCGAAAAAGCTCAAAAACTTGCTATGCAGTTTGAAAGTGCGCACAATTTTAATTAAGCATAAGCATAAGCATAGATGACCGTACAATTCGTAGTTGCTACTCCGTGATTGACCAGAACAATCGAAGTTGCACAGGGAATTAATGAATGGGGCTTGGGATTAGCTTACCATTCTTCAATGTGCACAAATCGAGAGCTCAAATTTAAAAGTCAATAACGGCGCCGGCCACGTCCTTACGGTCATCGGGGAATGGAAGGAATGTTAGTGTGACTACCGTTGTTACTAGAGACCGAGATCACCTCTGCATCTCCACGGTTGTCATGGAGAGGATATTGGGTTAGTGGGATAAGGTAAAGATCTGGGAGTCACCAATGTTTGGTGATGCGAGCCATGATATAATCACGCCTAACCGGATTCGCGAAATAATTCGATAATCGCATTAAACGCCGAACAAGTGTTCGTCACTCGCCCACGCAAGAGCAAGCGACGCGATCAATAGATCAAACACTACTAGCGATCCGCGGCGCTTTTTCATTTCTCTGAGCGAACGACGCGCGACAAGTTTGATCCTGCCCCCATCGCCCGCCCCCGCAGGAGCAAGCGTCAAGGTCGAAGGATCAAACACTACTTACGAACCGATCACTTTTTCACCGCTTCACTACCGACGCGCGACATATTTGATCCTGACCTCATCACCCGCTCCCGCAGGAGCCAGCGTCAAGGTGGAAGGATCAAACACTACTAACGAACCGATCACTTTTTCACCGCTTCACTACCGACGCGCGACATGTTTGATCCTGCCCTCATCACCCGCCCCAGCAGGAGCAAGTGTCAAGGTCGAAGGATCAAACACTACTCTATTCAAAAGATGTTTTTATTAATGACGAAAACTGAAAATTACATGTATATATTTTAAATTATATGAAACAGGAATAATGCCGACACTTGTAGTGACGAACTATACATAGTTTGTATGAAAATTACATATGAGTATTACTGTGCATTTTGTCTCGATATGGTACAAGTTTTAAAAAATACGTCAACATTCACAATGTCGAACAATTCAAAAGATAATTTTTAATAACGTATAAAAGAGACAAATATATGTATATTGAAATTGTATAAGAAAAAAACATAATGCCGACACTTATAGTGACGAACCATACAAAGTTTGTTTTAAAATTACTTAAAAGTTACGCTTTCAAGAAAATATGTGTTATCACAAGAATGAAACGAACTCACCAGTTGGTAATCCATCCTCGACTGAACACAAAACTGATACTGACAGCAAAACTTCTTGGCGTCCCGAAAACAAACCGTCTTGCTTGTGCCTTCCAAATACCTACCCAGCAAGACGCTCCAAAACAGAAAAAAAAATCTTAGGAGCCGAAACACGCGCGAAACCGTGAGCCAAATCTATCGGACGACGCAAAACCGAACTGTCCTGCTTGGGCTTCACGAAGCACTACCCAGCAAGACGCTTGAAAACAGGAAAAAAAAAATCTCCGGTGACGAAAACATGCGCAAAACCGTGAGCCAAATTTATCGGACGACGCAAAACTGAACTGTCCTGCTTGGGCTTTACGAAGCACTACCCAGCAAGACGCTTGAAAACAGGAAAAAAAAAATCTCCGGCGACGAAAACATGCGCGAAACCGTGAGCCAAATCTATCGGACGACGCAAAACCGAACTGTCCTGCTTGGGCTTCACGAAGCACTACCCAGCAAGACGCTTGAAAACAGGAAAAAAAAAAAAATCTCCGGCGACGAAAACATGCGCAAAACCGTGAGCCAAATTTATCGGACGACGCAAAACTAAACTGTCCTGCTTGGGCTTTACGAAGCACTACCCAGCAAGACGCTTGAAAACAGAAAAAAAAAAATCTCCGGCGACGAAAACATGCGCGAAACCGTGAGCCCAATTTATCGGACGACGCAAAACCGAACTGTCCTGCTTGGGCTTCACGAAGCACTACCTGAAAGTGCGCACAATTTTAATTTAGGACTTACTAGTCCAATTGAAAATGAAGTTACTCAGGAGTTCGAAAATATTCTCAATCAAGAGAACGTTTTCGAAAATGCCTGGGAGACTGATTTGGAAGAAGTGAGAACTATTATTAAAACAATCAAAAATATGAAAGCTCCTGGCGATGATGGAATTTTCTACATCCTCATCAAGAAACTTCCAGAAAGTAGCTTATCATTTTTAGTTGATATATTTAACAAATGTTTTCAATTAGCATATTTTTCTGACAAATGGAAAAATGCTAAGGTTGTTCCAATTTTAAAACCAGACAAAAATCCTGCAGAAGCTTCTAGCTATCGTCCAATCAGTTTGCTTTCCTCCATCAGTAAACCTTTTGAAAAGGTTATTTTGAACAGAATGATGGCCCACATCAACGAAAATTCAATTTTTGCCAATGAACAGTTCGGATTCCGCCATGGACATTCGACCACTCATCAACTTTTACGTGTAACAAATTTGATCCGTTCCAACAAATCTGAAGGCTATTCTACTGGTCTTGCTCTTCTAGACATAGAAAAAGCATTCGATAGTGTTTGGCATGAAGGTTTGATTGTAAAATTAAAAAACTTTAATTTTCCAACATACATTGTTAGAATAATTCAAAGTTATCTGTCAAATCGTACACTTCAGGTTAATTATCAGAACTCCAGATCTGAAAGACTTCCTGTAAGAGCTGGTGTTCCTCAAGGCAGCATTTTGGGACCAATATTATACAATATTTTCACATCTGACTTACCTGAGCTACCTCAGGGATGTCAAAAATCTTTGTTTGCGGATGACACAGGCCTCTCCGCCAAAGGACGAAGCCTGCGTGTCATCTGTAGTCGATTGCAAAAAAGTTTGGATATTTTTTCTTCATACTTGCAAAAATGGAAGATTTCTCCTAATGCTTCCAAAACTCAACTAATAATATTCCCACATAAACCAAAAGCTCTTTATTTGAAACCTTCAAGTAGACATGTTGTCACGATGAGAGGGGTTCCAATAAATTGGTCAGATGAAGTTAGGTATCTAGGGCTCATGCTAGATAGGAATTTAACTTTCAAAAATCACATTGAGGGCATTCAAGCCAAATGTAATAAATATGTAAAATGTCTCTATCCCCTTATTAATAGAAAATCAAAACTTTGTCTTAAGAACAAGCTTTTGATATTCAAAAAAATTTTCAGGCCAGCCATGTTGTATGCTGTACCAATATGGACTAGCTGTTGTAATACCAGGAAGAAAGCTCTGCAGAGAATTCAAAATAAAATTTTGAAAATGATTCTGAGGCTTCCTCCCTGGTATAGTACCAATGAGTTACATAGAACATCCAATGTTGAAACATTGGAACAAATGTCAAATACAATCATTAATAATTTCAGGCAAAAATCGTTACAATCTTCTATTGCCACGATTAATGCGTTATATGTTTAGGTTAAGTTAGGTTAAGTATATTAAAAACGTTTTTTTTTCTCTTATAAGCAGGTGAAATCAACTCACCTGTAAAAAATCTGAACTGCTACGGCAAATGAAATGTAATATGTTGTTAACAAAATGTTGATTAAATCTTAAATTTGTTTTACCAAATTAGGATGATAGTGTTGTCAAATAACACAGAACACCTAGATATAAGAAATGAATGTAATGTTTGGAATGATACTAATAAAGAAATTAAAAAAATAAATAAATAAATAAATAAAATAAAAAAAAAAGTGCATATCCAGTTTTGGACATCTCTAACATTTGTCTTCACTGTATATAGATAACATATTTATTTTTTAACCTTAATTTCCAGTCACATGCGTTGCTTCAGAAGCATTACAGTTAGTTCGCACGTTATTCAGAAGTATATATTTTAACCAAAATATACATATTTTTTTCACTAAAATTTTCCATAATCAGTCTTATGCTATTCCCTAGTATGTCTGAAAGGTTGTGGTAACATACTGTTTTAATCAGACAATTTTTTCAGCGGAGTTTAGTCAAAACTACATATTTGTGGAAAACGTGCGTGCCAGGTGTAATGCCTTTAAAACAACACATATGACTAAAAACTAAGGTAAATGATAAAAAAATAATCTTTACTTTGTCAAAACAAACTTTATAGATGTACAATACAGGATGTACACTCGAAATTAAAATTCATACATACATCTTTCATCTACGATCATTTACTTTACTGACAGGAATTAGTAATCACCCTGTAGATCAATCACTTCACAGTGCTCATTGTAAACAGACATCATTTGGTTTAGAGTACTAAATTTAGCGTAGTTTGTACGATAACGATCTAAAGTAAACAAATTTCTGTAACGCAATTGTCGATTAGGAGCATAAAAGTTTAATTTGGATAATAGCTCAGTTGAGTCAATACGTTGTGAAACGATATCGTTAACAAATGCGACCATGGCTTATTCCCGTCGCTGTTTTGATGTCTGAATGTTTATCGACATGCATCGTGCTTTATATGACGAAAGAGGAAATACAGTCCATCCTAATTTGCGGAGTGCGTATAGTAAAAACTGCTTTTGAATCGACTCTATTCGTTCTTCATGTGATTTCAAATATGGGGACCAGACAACACTACAATACACTAATTAATATGGATCTCACATAAGCAACGTAAAGGGTTTTGATCGTATAAGGGTCTTGAAAATGATATCCGAAACGTTTTATGAAGTTGAGCATATTGCCAGCTATATGAGTTATTGTGTTGTAATGTTCAACGAACGTTAATTTGGAATCCAAAATTACTCCTAGATTTCTAATTTTATCACATTTTTTAACATGTTGGTTTCCTAACTTTATTGTTAAATTCGGAGTGTTTCGTTTTCTGCTATAAGTTATTAGATTACATTTTTCAACATTCAACTTCAATAAACTTTTAAAACACCAGGTATTAAATAGAAGTATTTCATTATGAAATGTTTCATAATCGTCATCTTTCATGATTTCTAAAAACAATGTCATGTCATCTGCATATATAAGAATCCGTAGTTTTTCAAGAATAAATGATACGTCGTTAAAATATAAAATAAAAAGGAGAGGTCCTAAGTGGGAGTTTTGAGGAACACCTGATGTGACTTGAATTGGTTTGGATTTTGTCGTAATATGAGAGAGACTCGCGAAGAGGAAAAATATCAACGTCATATGCAGCCCACCGTTTTTATGGCTGAAAATGTGAAAAGTATTGTGTTCAAAGTAAACTGTTATTAAAAACCTCAGTCGGCGGAGCAGTTTTTTCCAAAGTTGCTGATAAATCTAAGCAGAAGATTAATTATTTCTAATGTCTGTTACGTTTGCTGGCATGAAATTTCACTCAAACGGCTATTTATGATTCGATGTGATGCAAACTCAATCACTTTTTGCTGAGAGGTTCATGTGAGAGTTTGAACAGCATGCGCATAATTGGTATAAACACAAAGTGGAATAAGAAAAAAAACTCAGCAATCACAGAAAAAGAAGACCGTCTTCGCGAGTCTCGTCTCAGGTCGTAATTATCCAACTCGGCAAGCCTCGTTGGATCAACGTACGACTCGTGCTGTAAAAATGCACCATGTTTCGTAAACTACTATTATCTTTTCAAATACCATTATTAAACAAGACTATACTGAAGGCATCAATCTACGGCATCAATCTATGACAGAGCCAATATCTTCAAGGTGGACCCGGACTGAAAGTTTACTTCAAGCCATCAATAAGTCAGTCGTTCTAGGAAAGCTATTTAGACCTTGGCCCTACCCGATTTTCCCGTCCTATTTATCGAAAACACACCCATAACCCACACGCATCCAAGCAATCATCTGTGAACCACGTTTTAGATCGCGATTCCGTAATCGTCATCGTTTGTCGTGGAATCATTTTCTTTTCTCTCGCACTCTCGCGTGCAAATTTTGTTGTCATTCAACGACATAAGCACAAGAAATCCTCTCTCGCGAGGAATTTTGCATTAACCTATTCTCTGAGATGACATTACGAAACACGGCTCTAATCCGAATCGCAGTAACCCCATGCCAATCGAACTAACCAACTAACGAGGGCATCGTAGTCGTCTTGGTGTCTATTCGTTTCACCCCTTACTCTCTCCAGCACCCTACAAATGGCGTCATTGAAATTATCTACAGCCCAACGATTCTAGCCCTGCCCTTCCCTCTATAGGGTCTACAATGCTAGGTGATTGTTTTGTGCCCATGCTTCGGTGAGCAAAAAATCAATCGATCCACTTCGGTTCCAATAAACATACTGCGTTGGCACTTTTTGGCAAGGTTTTGTTCCGCATCTATGTGACGTGACACGTTGACAGTTTCGCGACTTCAATCTAGCACGCGAATGCGAGCAAAACTGATGCGCGGAAAGATGTTATCACAATTGACTTGGACCATGTTTTGAAACAACCAAAACAAACACCGCCACCACCACGTCGTCGTCGTCGTCTTCGTTACACTTGTAATGTTCCTGCTGCTTCAAACTCGAACCACGATCTATTTTTAGGACACTCTCCGCGAGGCAATTGCGCGCTCTTCTCGTTTTTTTTTCACTTTGGCTTTGCAACCAGAACCACAGTCGCCTACTTGGATGTGACAATTCTAACCTATGTTTTCAAAACCCTCCGATATCCGATCACCGAGTAGGCTTCCGGTAATGGGGATTCGATTTGACACTGTGATAGCACGGTTATTTCACAATCTGCACGTCGTAATCACGATAAAATGGTAACTTTCAGATAAGAGGAAGGGCCTTGGAAGCACACAGGAGCAAACGCGACGTTGTTTTGCCGAGGATAAGTTTAGAAAACTTCCATCCACTTCGGAGGACCGCACAAACCAGACTAGCGGGCTGGCTTCCCGATGGCGTCTTGTTTTATTCGAGGTGAAGCCTCTCGCCAAACACCGGTCGATGAAAGGTAGGCGCGGAAAGGCAGAGCGGAAACCCTCGCGCGCGTATTTTGCTTCTCAAATGGAAAACTATCGCGATGGGAGAAACAGCGGACCCAGTAGGCGGCAGCCTAGCGGCAAACTAGAGCTCTAGATTAGACTAGCAAACCGGCTTTAAATCGCGAAAGAGCGACGATAGACTAAACTTCTACAGCCGTCAACGCGATCGCGCGACTTTGATGACGACGATGTTGAAGTCGATTTGAAGGAGCAGCAAAAAATAAGTTTGGCAAGCATGTGGGCACGGTGGCGACAATTTTCGGGAGAAAGATAAAATACCGACACTGTTGGTTGGTTGGGCGCCTATCGAAGAGCGCGTGCAGTTTTATCGGCGTCAATCGGGAGAGGCACCAAACGCACAGTAGACGTTTTTTTGTGATTCTCTTGCGCTCTCACGGATTCTCGCTTGATTTCGGCGCTCCTTCGCTCACTTTGTGTAGATTTCATAGATTCTATGTTTCGCCGATCTAAAAAGGAGAGTGCGAAGCACATAATTACGCAAACTCAGGTAGCTCACCGAGATTGAAGAACAGGATTCGTGAGCACTCGACCACTTCTTGAGTGACTTGTTCGAAAGCGTGAGAGCGAATGACGCACGTGCGATCCTCGAGCGAGCGGAGCACGGGTGGTGTATGTAAGCCGGTTCATGAGTTGGATTGGAGTAGAGTAAGGTGGGGCAAAAGTTCGACCTTAGTGGTATAATCAAAGTTTCCAGGAAAACAATAGCAGTTAAAACAAAACAAATACCATCCAGTGAAACTTCAACATATTGGCTATAATTTTGCTGAACAAACTTATGTCAAAATATTTACCCATTTTTATTTATAACAGTTTCAATATTGATTGTCTTATTCGAACTTTTGCCCCACCGGTGGGGTAAGAGTACGAATCTAGTGTGGGGCAAAAGTTCGCTGTCTAAAACACAAAATATCGATCCTTTTATGACAGGCATACTTTACACCAGCCGTTAACTTAAGTTTGACGAAAAATACACACTAAATTTTCATCAAAAAATTGCCCAAAACTGGGTTAATTGTAATATATCCTAAAATAGCAGTTTTTCGCAAAACTAAGTGGAAATGTAAAATTTTAGTGACAGTTTTCACACGATCAGACAAATTTTGCTAAATTTGAAGATAATATGTGGATTTTAGGTAATTTGCAAATTTTCCCGTGATTTTATACATGGGTCGAACTTTTGCCCCGCTGATTCAAACTTTTGCCCCACTATGGGCCAAAAATTGTTTTCAAGCATTTATGCAAAAACTAATACACCTCAAAGCAACCTTATGATACGCCTAGAAACGCCCTTACATAAAATATTGAAAAAGATGTTATCTTCAATTGGTTCCATGCAACGAAAGTTTGATCAAATATTACAATATTCACGTCGAAAAACAACAAATAGCCATAACTTTTCCAAATATCAATCGATTTTTATGATATTTGGATTCAAAGTCTCTTACTTGAATAGCATTCGAACCACCATGACATTTATAAGATTTGTTTTGAATTGAGTTAGAAATCTTAAAAAGAAACTCTTACCCCACTCGAACTTTTGCCCCACTTTACTCTATACCATCCAGTCAGATAAAGGAAGCAACCGCAAGCAACTTTACAGATTGGCTATCCTTGAACTTTGAATACATGGAATTTCTAGATTCAATCAAAAATTGATCCAAAAATTTCGCATACATTTTTTTTTTATTTTCCAAAGAATCCCTCTACAAAATTCAAAGGGCATTTCATTATGAAACCAACTCATTCATATAGCAACAACATTATTGTTTTATTAGCTCTTCCAAAAATTGCACTAGATATCTTCCCAGAGATGCCGTCAGTGATTCCTCCAGAAAACCGTCAGTGATTTCTTCAAGATTTCTGACACATATTTCTTCCAATTCCAACATAGAGTCTGTAAAAAATGCGACGGTGGTTCCTACAGGAGCTCTACGAGCGGTTGCTTTACATATTCTTGCACTGTTAAACATAATGAGGATTATACATAACTACATAAATGCGATGTAAACATGAAGTCATTTAAATTTAAGTTTGAAGGGATGTGAATTTGCGTTATATGTCACGTACACTTACTCCTGGTAAACTAAATGACATGTCATTGAAGTTTGCATGACATTTCTAGCGTACACACTCAGTTGAGCTCGGCTAATTTTCATTCTTTTACCGAGATCCGCACAGCCGAGCGATCAGCAACTGAATTTCAACTGATGTTTCAGCAAAAAATCAAGTTTGTTTATAGCAGCACCATCGGGTACCGCTGACATCAAACGTCAGTTTTGCTGAGTTGTCAGCAAACGAACTTTAACCGAGATTCGCACAGCTGATCTCGGCATTCTGATTTAAGTGTGTAGCTTTCCAAAAGGGAGATTCTCTCCTCTCTCGCTCTCGATTAGTGTGCTCTTATGCATTTATCTTGAAATGTCGATATACAGTCGCAGTGATTATAAAAAACATCAAATGTTTCAGATTTAGCAAATTTGGAACGTTTGCGTCCTTGAAGAACGAAAAAATCCAAGCCTACTTGAATTTTGACGGTGGGTTTGAATTGCGCGCATATTATCTGCGAGTTACCGCAGCCGCTGGATGTGGATTTAAAATGGGCGCCGCTATATAACAGTGCAATACTAAAGTTTTTCACTATAGATCGAAAGACAATGTCCTTGGCTAGAGTTAGTATCAGCATTAGGCCATTCGCACAAATTCGTAGGCGGTACAGCCCTAGACCGTTATTTGAGGGTAGCCCCCTTCCTGTCCGTTACCATAGGCAGATAATGGATCATTGAAGGTAGTTTTTGCAAGTGCTCACCGCATCAAAACAAAGGCGCCACTGTATATGGGGTTTGACATTGTGACAACATTGCTGTTCTGTCAAACACACAAGGCTACGGTGGCGCAATCTATGCTTTCCATAGCGGCCGTTTTAGTTATTTTAATGATCCATTGGGGGTGATATCAGTAGCGTAGCTACACACTTAGAAAATATCACCGACTCCGGTAATTTTTTTACCGAAATATAAACCGCTGAGCGCTCGGTAATGCTTCCGGTAAAGTTAAGAACTACCGAACAGTCAGTAATTTTAATCGACACGCAGCTGTCAAAAATTTTACAATATGCTCGTGAATTATTACCGAGCGAATTGTTAAATGAATTACCGAACGCATTGTTCAAAACAACAGGCAGTCGGAATAGAATAGGATGATCGAAAAAATAAAAACAATTAATTTCGTATTGATATCGAATGTAATTGATTGATTGATTTGGTTTTCATTTTTAAATCAAACTCATGGACATGTTTTCATTCTTATGTTTGCCTGTTGATGAAAGCGGGACATTGAACAGCATCAGCGATAGTACCAACAACTCGAACTCGCGCTTCGAATCTAGCGCTACAGGAACAAACCAACTCAGTTATGCCAATCCTGACTTCTTTGCAGCTGTTTATCACTTATGAACAAAACCGCCACCGATTCCGTTGTGGGTGGTTATAGTTGTTATGCGGCGATGCTATCCGGAAACATAATTTGGCTGTTGTATACTACAACGAAAACATTCATGTTAAAAATTCGCTTTTGAATGGAAACTCTCAGGTCATACTTACGGAAAAGTAGTACCGGGCGCTCAGAATTTTAGATAGTATCGAACGCGATACAATCGTGATGATTAGCACTTCTAAACAAATATGGCTGACTCAGAAATATCAAGTTACCATTTGTTCGGTAAAGTATTGAAGCACTATGAACTGAAGTACGGTAAAAACTTACAGTCTACGGCGAATCTAAAACGATTTACAGTTTTTCGGTAAATAAAACGACGATTTCGGTAAAAGTTGTCAAATATTGTTTTGATTTTTTCATTTTTTCAAGGGTGTTCGGTAACCTCGTCTGTAATACCGAAACTTCAGTTAAATATTTATTTACAGTACGTTTCCGGTAAAAAATATTACCGAACAACGAGAAAAAATCTAAGTGTGTAGGGGGGTGCGGTAGGTGCGGTCCGCACCGGGCCCCGGGTTCCTAGGAGCACCGAAATCATAGTGAATATTTCTCATAGCAGTAGAAATTTAGTTTTTAACAATCTAAAATATATACAAGTAGAGAAAATCAAGTTTAGACAACATCAATTGGGCTCCTGTAGCATCAAACTATATTGATAAATGTAGCGTTCATTTCAATCGTATAGTTTTTAACATAACCTTGTTTTTTGGATTCAAAAATACATTATTCTGTAAATCATCGAATACCGGGCTGCCCATAACTGCATATTTGTCACAATCGACATTTTAGCCTCAAATAAGCAAGATAAGAATTCTTGATGATTTTTCGAAGTTTTAGTTTCTTGCCATACTGCCATTAAATGCACACTTGGTAGTTCATTTACTCATTGCCTACTTTTGTCGAATGTTAAAAATATGCAGTTATGGGCAGCGAGGCCCTCCTCCATTTTAGCCCTAGAAAGGTCTTCAAGGCTTACAAAATCACGTTCAGTAGGTTTACAAATTTCACATGGAAAAGCTTCAGGAATTCTCCTCGTGAGTTTTCTTCAGGAATCTGCACAAAGACTCCTAAAAGGATCGTGCTAGAAATCGGTTTGATTTATTTAAATGATTTCTTCTTCTTCTTCTACAAGAAATTTCTTTAGAATTGGGATAACTGGATAACTCTGTTAATTCTCCCAGAAATTCTTACAGAATTTTCTAGAGAGTTTGTTTCAGTTTTTCCGATTTGTTCAGATAATACCATCTCAGAGTAATAACTGGAGAAATATTCTTATAGGAATACTTTCGAGAAACTATACAAACGTTCATTCTAGGGATAAAAACATTCTTGTTGAAAATTCTCCTTGAAATCTTACAAGAAATTCCCGAAAAGCTGAATAATCTATATAAATAAAAATGGAGTGGTGTTTGTATGCCACGAAATGGCTTGAGAAAGGGTCAACGGATTAACGCAAGTTTTTCACTGTTGCACTCCATAAGGGATCCCAAGTAACATTTTTTGTTTTTTCACTTACTACACCGTGTCCAGTATATTCTCATACAAATTCAAGATAACATTATTTTGCGCTTGTCTAACTGACATCATTGGTGATAATATTTTTTGAAAGTGGTTATAATACTGATTCACTACAGGAAATATTTTGGAAATATTTCAATTATAAACTTATTTTATCAACTTACGAATTTACGAAAAATATTTCCAGCGGCACGCTCATAGGCAGAGCCCAATTTCAATCTGCAGTTATCGCACATATATTTATCGAATTTTATTAATATTTGTCTATTCAAAACGCAATATGATTAACTTAAAATTTCTGAAACTTTTTTGTGAATGCTCTGATTTTTACTTTGTAAACCAGACCAATATGAAACAAAAATTCATTTTAAGTGCAAAACACGACTTCAATGGACATTTCATCACTTATCATAGCGATTATTTTTTCTTATTCATAAAACAAGCTATTCTACGTTAGTATAATACTACCAGACTACAATGAAATACTACAACATTGGATTATCCTACATTCAGTAAAGTTATACCAAAGAAAAGAAAAAGTGTATGAGAATATATTGGACACGGTGTACAAGCTGTTGTTACCACCATATCGTTAAAACTCATTTTAGAACTTATTAGCCTTAACAGATTTAACAAACCTTTGATAAAACTCCGTTAAACCCGAATAGGCCCACACTACAGGAGGTTGTTAAGACTATATCTTAAAACCGTTTCTGAACTTCTTAGTTTTGTATCGTATGAATACATCTGCCCTTGTAGTATACTATAAAACATCCATAAGAGCTATTATAAAGTTTTATTAAGCTCAAATAGCGACAATGAATATCTTGCGATATCCTAAAACGCGGAATAAAACCATTGCTAAGAGCTTATGATCCATCAAATATCAGACAGTAAGTTGTTTATAAATCTTAACCTTTTTTATAATATTGAAACCATCAAGATGTCTGCCGACTAATAATACTAAATTAAAATAATAGATTTTTGCTTGGCAGTTAATTTCCTTACAATCACGTGAAATTCATGCCAAAGAAAGTTAACTGGTGAAATGACATAAAAGGCGGCAATAAAAATGGATTCCATCTATTTAAATCTTACTGGTCTTGTTTGCGACGGTTTAAGATCAATTGGTGTTAATTCCATTCAATATAATCATCAACAAGTGCTTTTGATCTTAAAAAACCTTACGCAAAGTCCTTCACTGGCTTAAATATTCTTAAATCAGATTGTTTGTTCTGCACTAAAACTTATTGGTTTTTTGGGAGCATTGACTTAAACTTAATAGACTCAGGAAAGCCAGTGCTGTCAAAAAGATAAACAGATCGGAAGTGCAAGCCGGTGATGCAATTTAATTAACTCAATGCGTTCCGTTGTGTGTCCAACTATGTTTCTACTAGAACATTTTATTGTTAGGCTGGAGCCCGTGGTTAATCGGTTGAACAAATGCAGAAAACGGTAAGTTTTTTCCATGTAACTCAGCTGTTGTATGCAGCATACTTATCCCACTAGAACGGGAAGTTTGAGCAATCACGGTAAAAATGCTACACACGGTAGTCAGATAATTCTACGAGAAGGATCAGGTATCAGAAGGCCGGCTCCAGAGGCACGTTCCCCGCCATTTGGGAGATTTGTGCCATCGCCATATTTGAGCCTATTTCATCATCTACCCGATGGGAGAGGAAAGGGAAGGGAAAGATGGGAGGAAATAGGAGTGGGGTCCCTTGAAGAGGGAAGATCGCATAAGCGAAATGAGAGCATGTAGCTCCATACCACAATGGGTTCGAACAGCGCCCTAAAAAGGGCACTGCAAAACGCATGAGCGTAAAGAGAGCCTATAGCTCATTACCACAGCGGGTTAAGAATAACAGAATGTCCTGAAGATTCAGGCTTCTGAATTCAGTTTCACTTAATAAATGTTTACCAAATAATTGGAATCGCATTTGCGCAAAAACTGGACAGTTACATATCAGGTGATACGAAGTTCCATAATCGGAGTCACAACTATCACACACAAATGAGTCAGCACGCTGAATATTTGCCATGTGATAGTTGAGTCGGCAGTGGCCTGTCAACGCTCTGACCAAGAGACTGCAATTCTGCTTTGACAGATTTTTTAAATACTTCGCCACCTTTGGAGATGGCTCAGTAATATACAATTTTGTTTGACGACACGACTCCAAACTATTCCAATATTGCTTGTGCTGAGTTGCCGCCCAAGAGTTTATCTGAAGCTTCACCCAGCACTTCGAAATTGGAATAGCCGGCTCAGGGCCAATGAAGTCATGCGATGCTCCATCGCGAGCTAGCTCATCAGCCAATTCATTTCCAGCGATGGAAGAATGGCCAGGTACCCATACAAGGTTTACAGAGTTGACTGAATTCAGTTCCTCAATTTGAGTTCGACATGCGATAACAAGCTTCGACCTTGAGTTGGCCGAAGCGAGAGCTTTTATAGCAGCCTGACTATCTGAACAGAAGTATATGACTTTACCCATTACGCGCTGTTGAAGTGCTGATTGCACTCCACACATAAGAGCAAATATTTCCGCCTGAAAAACGGTGCAGTTTCTACCAAGTGAGTAAAACTGATTCAGCCTTAGCTCACGAGAATATATTCCTGCACCAGCTCTACCTTCAAGAAGGGAGCCATCAGTGTAACATACTATATTGTTTGATATACTTCTTTCCAAATAGCCAGACGTCCACTCTTCCCGTGAAGGGAATTGTGTGGTAAATGTCCTGTAAGGAAAGTTACAAGCAATTGTGAGATCACTTGGAGCAAGGACAATTTTGTCCCAATTCACCAAAAGTGGAAACAACGAAGTGTGTGTAGATCTACGATTCACTGGATTTTTCTCCAGTAGATCCAGTACCCATAAACGGTAAGAGCAAGAAAGTGCTTCTTGTTTAAGATATATGTGTAGTGGCGCAACGTCGAAAAGGGCCTCGAGCGCTGCTGTGGGAGTTGTAGAGAACGCACCAGACATCGCCATCAAGCACATCCTTTGGAGATGGCCCAATTTTGATTGGATTGTTCTCACTTCGCCCTTTTGCCACCACACAAGACATCCATATGCCAATATTGGTCGAACAACTGTTGTGTAAATCCATTTGATATATTTGGGTTTGAGGCCCCAAGTTTTACCAAAGGTTCGCCGGCATTGACCGAAGGCCATACAAGCTTTTTTGACTCTGAAATCAATGTGAGCTGTCCATAAAAGTTTGGAATCTAGAATGACTCCGACATACTTTACTTGATCAGTCACATTAATCTCAGTGCCAAAAAGACGTAAAGGTCGAATTCCATCGCGGTTTCGTCTTTCCGAAAAAAGAACAATAGATGTTTTATTCGGGTTAACCGAAAGGCCATATTGGCGACACCAACTCTCGATTACCTGAAGAGCACTTTGCATCAGGTCGAATAGGGTGCTTATGCACATACCAACTATCAGAGCTAGATAGTCGTCGGCAAATCCATAAGTTGGAAAACCGCAATTATTGAGTTGCCTCAATAGCGTATCTGCTACGAGATTCCACAAAAGTGGTGACAAGACTCCCCCTTGGGGGCATCCGCGAACACTCAATTTTCGAATCGCTGCTTGACGCAATGTCGAGAAGAGATGTCGGTTTTTGAGCATTTGATGAATCCAATTGGTAATCATTGTAGGTAGCCCATGGTTTCGTGCGGCTTCCAATATGGCATCGAAAGACACGTTATCAAAGGCACCCTCAATATCCAAGAAAACACCCAAGCACGATTGCTTCTGAGCGAATGCTTTCTCGATATCGTATACAACTTTGTGTAAAAGAGTCACAGTGGACTTTCCAGATTGGTAAGCATGTTGATTCACATGAAGAGGCATGTTTGCCAAATAAACATCACGGATGTGATGATCGATAATGCGTTCCAGACATTTCAGAAGAAAAGAGCTCAGACTGATTGGTCTAAAACTCTTCGCTTCCTCATACGACGCACGTCCTCCTTTTGGGATAAACTTTACAGTAATATCACGCCAGGATTTGGGAATGTACCCGGTAGCAAAACTGCTTACAAGTAGCTTTTTCAAAACATGTTTGATAGACTCAAATCCCTTTTGGAGCAGAACAGGATAAATCCCATCCGCTCCTGGAGATTTGAAAGGAGCAAAACTGTTAAGTGCCCATTGAATCGATTCAGTAGTTACGATACTGCGAGCCGAGGCCAGAGACTCGTAACTACATGAAAAGACATTTGGTTCATCCGTAGATGCTATGTCCACACATCCGGGGAAGTGTGTATTGAATAAACATTCTAAAACTTCTTCATCGGAAGAAGTAAAGTCACCATTAGGTAAGCGAATTTCGTTCACTTGGAAATCCTTAGATTTTGCAAGAATTTTGTTCAACCGACTGACTTCACTCAAACTGGAAACATTTGTACAAAGGTTTTTCCAGCCGGATCGTTCAGCAGAACGAAGAGCCTTCTTGTAAGCCTTGCGAGCTGACTTGAACGACTCTGATCCAGCTGAACGGCGTCTGTTCCAACTCCTTCTACATTGTTTCCTGAGTCTAGTCAGATCGGAATTCCACCATGGGGTCCCTCTTGTAGTCTTTACAGACCGCAGAGGACATGCTTCTTCAAAAGCTTCCATAATGTAGGATGTTGTAGTATCAACGGCATCATCCAGATCACTTGGATTTTCAATGGACGGAGAATATCCATGAAATTTGGTCGCAACCAATTCAATGTAGAGTTCCCAGTTTGTTGACCGGGGATTCCTAAAACGCAAAGTCTGCGCAGTTACATTTGAATGTTCAAAGAAGATGTAGCGATGATCAGATAATGATTCCTCATCGGATACATGCCAATTCGTCAACTCGTGACTGATTCTATTCGAGCAGAGCGTTATGTCTAACACTTCTTCTCTATTAGAAACCATGAAGGTTGGGCGATTGCCTATGTTAAGTAATCCAAGGTCTGTACTACTTAAGTATTCCATCAGACTGGAGCCTCTCAAATTGATATCCGAGCTGCCCCAGATGATGTGATGAGCATTGGCATCACTGCCCACAATCAGCGGAAGGCCTTTTGTTACGCAGTGTACGACAACTCGTTTGAAGTCATCCGTTGGGGATGGTTCATCATGTGGTAAATATACCGAACAATAGACGTATTTCCTGTTGAGGTCACCAACAGAAACATCGATTGTGACAGCACATACATCTCTAGTAGTTAACTCAGAAATGAGTGTAGCAACGATTGCTTTATTAACGAGCACGCATGCGCGAGGCATGGCGCGCGAGTTTGCCATTTCAAGTTTGCTGAAAGTAGCAAAAACTGGGTCCACAAGGTTACCTAGATAGAAGTTCCCTCTACGAAAGTAGGGTTCTTGAACTAGCGCCACTTGGGCTGCACCATTTTGCATGAGTCTGCAAAGATTGATCGTTGCTGTTCTTTTATGCTGAAGATTGATCTGAGCTAACCTAACCGTAGCCACTACCCAAACTAGGCAGGATTAAGCTTTTTGCAATCTCAGCACGAAAAGGACCAGCAACGAAAAAACCAGATCGGTATCTATTTAAAGTCGCCAAAGGCGAAAGAGCACAGAATACACTGTGTAAAACGCATAATGCGAATCCATATAGGTGATAATTTAAATTAAATGTCAACATATTCATAATCCCACCCTTATTAAGCCTCAGGATAGAGACTGAAGAAGGGCAGCCGATTATCTCGGAGAAACACAAGGTCACCTGCACCATTGCTCCGGGTAGCACAGGAAGGACTCAATACTGTGGAGGGCGCCCTGGTACCCCACAGGCTCCGTTTGCGGTTAGGTTTTATTTAGACCCCCCTAACCATTCATTCTTAGGCACGGTACGCATCACACCATAAATTAGGGGTCACCTGTGAGGTGGACTTTTACCACCGGAACAGGCAATCCGTAGTGTTAATTCTTAGCCAGTTGAAACAACCGCTACCGACACTACACGGCTATCTAGGCTGCTCGGGAAAAGGAGGTTAATATTGATGATTAACTCCTGACGTGCCCAAGCAGCCCGTGGTTAATCGGTTGAACAAATGCAGAAAACGGTAAGTTTTTTCCATGTAACTCAGCTGTTGTATGCAGCATACTTATCCCACTAGAACGGGAAGTTTGAGCAATCACGGTAAAAATGCTACACACGGTAGTCAGATAATTCTACGAGAAGGATATATGTAATTTATATTTTCGTGTCCTAATTTACTCATAATTGTCTACTTTATCATCATTATCGACATAATGAAATTGATAATCACAAGCAGACCGCATTCCACAGCAGCATCGGAAAGTTGAGTTTTAAGAAGTCATTAACATGACTTAGTGCAGTCCTACGGGTTTTATCGTTGGCTTGTGTAAGACAAACCGGATGAAGTTTTAAGTATAGGTTTTAATAGACACTACACAGCTCCTTCAAAATGCAATTTGTTACCAACAATTCTGACCGGCAAATAAGTTTTAACATAAACACTTGTAGATATCTACAAAGCATTTTAAAGAGGTTTTTACTGAAAAGACCGTTTAGCTCTTTTCAATGCTTCATTAAATCTGTTAGGATTGAATGCATCTATAATAAAACCTCAATAAATAACATCTAAGACTAGAAAGCATTGAAATTGTTACTTGGGATGCGACGTGTTCGTGTGAGGAAAAAGTTCGGGAAAGTCTTCGAAATAATCGGGAAAATGGGAGAAGCCTAAGGTGTCATTTTGTATGGGAGATTTCTTAACGTTTTCCAATAGCCTACTTGATGGCACTACGAAGTTTGCTGGGACCACTAGTACTGCATATTTTGGGTTAGTTTTAGAACCACTCCTTCAGGAATTACTCCACTGATTATCATAGAAATTGGTCCATAAATTGTACCAGAGATTATTTTACAAAATTTTTAGAATTCTTCCATAAACTATAGTAAATTAAACCGGGGATTGCCCATACATTTCTCTAGATGTTTTGAGTTCTTTCAGATATTTCTTGAATAATTTTCAATAGTTTCACAAATTTAATAGTTCATTTAGAACCCTCTAGAAAATCCCGCGTGCAATTATTCGTGTGGCAAATTTTCCAATACTTATTTGTATCAGTTTTTATGGAGACACAAGACTATGTCAAAAGTTCAGAAGAAATCTGGAGATCTTCGAAAGGTTTCCCTCTAGTTGGAATTTGTCATGTGTTTCACCGGAATTAATAATATATTTAGGATTCAGCTTAGATTCCCTTCAATTATTTTTGAATATTTTCCTTAGCATCTGATTGGAGACGTTCACTTTTTTCGCTGATTTTTTGAGAACATCTTTAATAATTTTTTGAAAGAACCTGTTAGAAAATTCCCACAAGAAATTGGAGAGATATCTCTCTAGATATTTTTAGATTAATATTTAATTGTAATTTTAAAGGAACGAAAATAAGAGAAAATTCAAAAAAATCCCCGAATGAATCTTCTTTCTTTCTTTTTGGAATTCCGAGGAAGAATCGCTGGATGAGTTCCAGGAAAGATCAATTCCTTGGGTAACTAATATTTGAAGGAATCCCTGAAGTAGTTTGCGAGAGTATCTTAGAAAAAAATCTGGATGAATCCTTCAAGGTATCCCGTACGAAAATATGGGAGGAATTTCTTGGGAAGGTTGTGAAAGAATGGCTCACTGAATTCCTGAACAAATCGTCGAAAACATTACTGAAGGAGACTTTAAACAAATACCTGAATTTCATTTTCACAAAATCATTGCATACATATAGTAATATTAGGCGTAACATCACAAGAAATCACCAAAGAAATTTATAGAAAAACCGTTTAAGAGATGGCTGGTTCAGTCTATTTTTGGTCACGTTCTTCAGGCATGGGATCTCTAAAGTTCATATTTAAAGATACTTAGCAGCTAACAAAACCCTAGCTACGCCACTGGGTGGAATTCTGCCTCTTAGGCGAAACTAACGCATCCTCCTCTAACAATCGAGATTGCTTCGAAGTTTACATCATAGAAGTTTCGTTCGAACCGTCTGTAATTCTGGAAGCTTTCTCCGCGGATTCCATTCTGAAAATATTCAATTAACATTGCACAATGGTCGGAAAAAATAAAGTTTGGCCAAAACTAATTTTAGCGCCTTTTTGTTTTTTACAAGGGGGAAATCTGCAAACAGATCCCCTGAGAAGGTAACTCAGGGAATGCGGGGATGACGCACCAACGACGACCCGCTAAAACCAACCTATGCACTGTGCTTGAGCAATTCTTTTAGTCTGAAAAAGTCGTGCCAAGTACGCATATAGCCTCCACTTTGGTAGGTATATAGACTTTTCATGCATTCTATACGATTAAGTTGATTCATATAGAATGAGTATAATAAAAGCTATACCAACCAAAATGTTGACTGGGTAGTTAATTCAATAATGGCACCGGCCACGTCTTTACCCAAACAACCAGAAGTCGCATGAAAGTTCACGTAATAACTCGTTAATTCTTACAAATTACATCAAACACGGTGGATGAAATCGTCAGATTGATGAGCTTCCTCGCATAAAACGATTTATTTCTGAGTTCATTTGTATATTTCGTTTCGTTCCGTACATTCGTACAAATTAAGTCGAATCAATCCGTAGCAGCTGTCAAATCAGCATGTGTTATCATAAAATAAATCGCATAAAACCACAGGTTAGTTCGGTAGAAAATTTATACACTCGCATTGTATGCTATTATTCATCACATAATATATGCACTAGAGTGGTTCAAAAAATCGGTTTTGCTCCACACCGCTTATTTGATTCTAGATCAAATTCTGAGTTTCCTCCCAAAATTTGAGCTCATTTGAGCACAAGCCCTTCAAAGTGTATCTGGGAATTACTATGGAAAAGGCAAGCAATTCCTTCAATCGGCCATAGTGCTTGTCCATGTGCTTTTGGGGATGAGAACTATATTGATACTATGAGATACGCTCATCAGCTACAACTTTGCCGAAGACCGTTTTTAAATCGGACGCCCCAGTAATTAGTTATTGATTTTTGAATGAGTTGTAAAACTTTGGCTATAATTATTGGGCTGTTCTGTAGGCATCACTGGATACATGCTGTAAAACATAGTAGCCATGATTTGTGCGTGTTATCTTTCGCGCCAGGTGCAGCAATGTTGCCTGTTCAGAAGTTAAATGAGCACTGCTGAAGAATTTGTGACTGGATATAAATCAATAACTAATAGGGCGATATTCGAAACTGAAAAGGCAATAGATGGCTCTTTTTAAGTGGTAGTAAAAACGAAATCCTGAAGCAAAGAAAGCACCAGGGAAGATGAACTAAACACAAAAAGTTTTGTATTCACATTACGCTTGATTTCTAATCACTACTTTTTTGAACCAGTTTCCTAAATGGTAGTAGTCTGAAACGAGACTCGCGAAGACGGTCTTCTTTTTCTGTGATTGCTGAGTTTTTTTCTTATTCCACTTTGTGTTTATACCAATTATGCGCATGCTGTTCAAATCCTCACATGAACCTCTCAGCAAAAAATGATTGAGTTTGCATCACATCGAATCATAAATAGCCGTTTGAGTGAAATTTAATGCCAGCAAACGTAGCAGACATTAGAAATAATTAATCTTCTGCTTAGATTTATCAGCAACTTTGGAAAAAACTGCTCAGCCGACTGAGGTTTTTAATAACAGTTTACTTTGAACACAATACTTTTAACATTTTCAGCCATAAAAACGGTGGGCTGCATTTGACGTTTCGTGAGAGGGGAATCTGGGCTGCATATGACGTTGAAGTTTTTCCTCTTCGCGAGTCTCTCTCAGGTAGTAATTTACGTTTTTCATTATTTTCCATACGTTTTGACAGTTCTCGACTACCATTCTTCCAGGCGCTTGTGTTGGACGTTTGAGAAATTTGAGAATCCAGCGTAGCGCGATCAGTGAGTGGAATACAGACATCAGTGTCGCCTCCCGGCGGCCAGTGAGAGAAACTGAATGTTCGAAAGGTTGTTGTCTGTACTTTTTGCCGCTGGCGCCAACTGTTAGCGATTAGGAACGAAATAAACAGTCGTTACCCTATTACTGAGGCGTCCGATTTGAAAACGGTCTTCGGCAAAGTTGTAGCTGATGAATGTATCTCGCAGTATCAACGTAGCTCTAATCCCCAAGAGCACATGGGCAAACTCTATGACCGATTGAATGAATTAGTTGCTATTCGCATAGAGTAATTCCCATATAAGCTTTAAAGGGCCTGTGCAGTCTCAGTATTCATCCAAATGAACTCAAATTTTGGGAGGACAATCAGAATTTGATCTAGAATCGAATGAGCGGTGTGGAGCAAAAACGATTTTTTGAACCACTCTAATATGCACGCAAAGCTTCCAGGTGATTTATTTTGGTAGTCTTAGCGGTCAAATTATTAGGAATGCACGGTACTTGCAAAGCAGGAGTGCTGCAGTAGGGATTGTGGGATTGTGTACTGAACGTCTATCAGCATATGTAACAATCCCTACAACAGGATTCATGGAATCCACGTTCGACGTAACTATAGCGATTGTAGAGGGCAATCATAGTTTTATTGCCGCCTTCTACGTAGTAAAAATGCATACCGTCGTGCACCATTGCCGTCGACAAGTTAATGATCAAATCACCCTACTTATAAGAATGGGTATTATTGTAAACGTTAGGAGTTTTTGTTATCGGTGATGTTCGACTGTGCATTGTATCGAGCGAATACTGTAATCAGAACGATTCTACGATACTGCACAGAGGTTACAAACGCAAATACACGATCATCAGCTTTTTCGGTTTCAAAAACTGCAAATAATGTTCGGCAAAGTTACTGCACATGTTAAAGGACAACTTTTGACTTGAGAAAATTTTGACGTTAACTGCGTCTTGCGGCAATATACTGGGTGTCAATTGAAAATCTAAAATGTTGCGACCGTCACGAAATTATGTAAGATTTTGAATGGTAATAACTCAGCCATTTATCGGTAGTTTTTCAATATTTTCCCACCAATCGGTCGGAAATTTATACAACATTTTACTCAAATGGAGAAAACTTTTGATTTTTGACGATAGACTGTCGAAAATTGGGAAAATGTCTACCCATTTCTTACGCAACCAAACTCATTCATATTGTCTTCCACGATTCCTTTGGGTTGGCAATCTTCTTTTGACGTTAGTCGTTAACTAAGTCTTACGGCAATATACAGGGTGTCAATTAAAAATCTAAAATGTTTGGACCGTCACGATATTATGTTAGAATTTGAACTAAAGGAAGGCTGCAACTATGAAAATCGACTAAAATTCAAATGCAAAAAATCAAGGGATTGCTACGAGCATCTTTTTCTGTTGCCTCTTACAAAACGATAGCGGAGCTCACCAATACGAATGTGCACATCAACAAAGTAGCTGGTGCGAAATGGGGAAATGAACCACGGCACACAAATTTAACGCATTACTTGCGTTTCATTCTTAAGAAATTGATTCACACTTCCTTTTTTGTCTATTACGTACCTATGGTTTAATTATCCGAGGAAATATTTGCTTTTCTAGCTTATTACCATCAAACAGGTTTAGCAGATTTCGTTGCGCTCCATGCATTATGTACTGTTTTCCCTCGTAGGAAAAGGTAAACATCCGAAAAATATACGTGTGTGAGTCGAATTTGATTCTGGAGTATAAATTATGCTCCCGATAAGGAGGCACAACTCAAGCTGTCAAATTCCATAGTGAAAAAATAGGACGCCATCCCTCTGCAAAAAATCACATGGCGTAGTTAACGTCATGCGGTCGTGTCTTGTACACAATCCCCTCTGATTTTTTGGTTATAAGTGAGATAATTTGTTTTGTTTTTCTGTTTGTCCAATTGGTGTCTTATACAAAGCTTTTGGTAATGTTGAGTTAGTTATACCAAAGACACATTAAAGACCTCCATGTCCCTTGCAGTTGCCTAAAATTTTATGGCTCATAAGGTAATCTAGAATGCCGTGAAAAGTGTACTGCGATCTGTCAAACTTGGGTACCTTTTGCACTACCGAGGGACCAAATGCAGTACTAGAAGGGGTACCCAATCTGAGCCCGAGTGTGACGGACCTGGTTATACCGTCGCCTGTCCACATCTCGATATCGAAGGGACCATCGAGATAAGGAGAGATCGAGACAAAGAACATTAATTTAATGAACACTAGATTGAAAATCATTTCGTTACTAGGAAAATCATAAACAAACAAACCTCCTTTCGAGTTTCTAAATAATTAGGAATCACTTCAATCTGGTCAGGTAACCTTTAATAATGTTCATATCGACATATGGAGAGAAAATTGGGAACACTTCTAAAGATATGAACAATATTTCAATTGAAACGTTTTCGCTTGGTCATTTTAGTAACGAAACCTTCCACCATGGTGAAATGCATCCGTAGCCAGTAACAAACGTCTCTTTTCAAAGCAAGCCTACTGCAACCCTCATTACTACGTAAGTATCACAAATGTAAGCTGTGGTGTGAACATGGCTAATTGACTTGTATAGGCAAGTAAGCCCCTCACATCTGTAATGTTTCTCGGAGCGTTAAGTCCGGGTGAAAATTAAATTATACTGCGGTCTTCCGGTTATAGTGCAACACGTCCAGTCTCTAGGGGGCCAATAAACATTCATTAGACGACGATAGCTTCCGACTGGAACTAGATATGTAGCTGAAACGAGAGACATTAGAACCGTCCTACCTCGTTCGGACACGGTTGGTTCACCCGAGGATATAGAGAGTGACTATTGTGGACCCTGTGCGCATAATAGAGACCCCTATTAAATGAGCATAATTAATCGTTACCTGCCCAACTTTTGTTCTTCTGGTTCTTGCTGCTAAGGTGCGCTTATCATACCAATGTTTTGAACACAGTTTCAAGCGAAGATGTGGGAAATTGTCTTTTTTTTTCTCTAATTGCCATTTTTTCGTATACACTACCTTTCTGAAAAATGAAACCGCTTCATCGAGTGTTGCTATACTAGTTTTGAATATTGCAACCCTCGAATAGTTTAGAATCACTACAACAGATGATGCTCCCCCCATGATAAGATTTTTTGTATGAAAATTAAAAACAAATTGTATGACGCGTAAGAATTCTCAAACCCCCCCTCCCCCCATAAACCCTTACGTAATTAATGGACAGCCCCCAAGGCCTGCCGACCCTTTTTGGTTCTTTTCAACTACTTTAACGCTCAACGCTCCGTCATCGTAATCATCGTCATCATCGAAACTTCAAAAGCAGTTTTTCTGTCCAAATCTAAAAATTATTCGATGAAAATGTGTTCACTGTGTTTCGGTTGGAGAATAGAATACATTGAACACATTTTCATGTAAATCTTCTGGATTTTGAACGAAAAAACTGCTTTTGAAAATTCCGAAATCAATGACGGATTCTGCCCCCTTAACTTTAACATAAATTTTACTAGCGAAGAGTTTGATAGAAAGTCGAAGTTTTATACATGTAATAATCAGATACAGTATTGGACAAAACATTTGCAACTTTTTCGATTTTTCATACAAAATGATCAACTTTAGGGGGTCCTAGATATAGTCATGTATGTGCCGATTCGAATGAAATTTTCACAGATTTACAGAAATAACTTGAATTTTAACATATATTTTTGAGTGATTTTTCCAGTCATGAGCTCAAAAGCAGTAACGGTTTGACTCAAGTGAATTTTTCGACATTTTTTTATAATTGACATGACAATTTGATAAAGAAATAGCTTCATGGTATCTTCAGATTTTGACGAGATAAACAAGTTTTCTGAAGACAGTTTTTGTGTAAGGCTAACCGAATTTGAGAAAAATAGTTTTGAATTTTCCGTCGAAACTTTCACTTTAGTTAAATCATCATTACTTGTAAACTCGTTATTGTAAAAATTATTCAAACATAT
This sequence comes from Aedes aegypti, assembly GCF_002204515.2. NCBI lineage: Eukaryota > Metazoa > Arthropoda > Insecta > Diptera > Culicidae > Aedes > Aedes aegypti. The sequence goes on from NC_035107.1 coordinate 22,659,707, forward strand.
ATGTTAAAATTCAAGTTATGTCTGATGTTCTGTGATGATTTCATACGAATCGGTCAATAAGTAACTGAGATCTAGCTTACCAAAGATGGTAATTTTGTATGGAAAATCGAAAAAGCAGCAAATATTTTGTCCAATACTATATATGTATATTAGAGTGGTTCAAAAAATCGTTTTTGCTCCACACCGCTCATTCGATTCCAAATCAAATTCTGAGTGTCGTCCCAAAATTTGAGCTCATTTGGATGAAAACTGAAACTGCACAAGCCTTTTAAAGTATATATGAGCAATTCTCGCTGAAACCAGGCCGCCATCGGCACCCTTTGTTAGAATTCCAATTTTATGTCACTGATCGCTAGTTTTCGATAAAACTTAAGGGTGGTCCTTTCGGTTTTCTCAAATTGGTGGACCCCTCGTACGCCAGCTAGCTGAACAGTTTGCAAAAAAGCCCATTTTTTGATAAATCTTGGGTATTTCTTCACGGGATATGTCTCATATTTCGCTTGGAACACATAGCAAACTTAGTAGCATCGTATAGAGAAAGGATATAGCTTTCATTTAAGCTTGAAAATATTTTGGCGGCCATTTTGAATTTGGCCGCCATCTTGAATTTTGTTAGAAATATCGTTTTTTCACCATTAGCGCACCGCTAGTTTTGAATTCTGAGATCACCATCAGAAAGCTGAGGAAAAATTGTGTAAGATAGGCTACAGAAACTAGGTGAGCAATGGTATTTAACCTATGATATGAACGATTTTCTAAATCATGTTCTACTATTTTGACGTATATGGCGAGTGCAATCAATGCAAATATCATTTTTTGTACAACAAGGAAACAAGTTTTCAACCTTTGGTGTTTTATTCGAGTCGAGTTAAGAATGAGAATATTATTTTGAGTGAAAAAATCTGGCGGCCATCTTGGATTTTGACGCCATCTTGATTTGGAGCAGAAGAATTAATTTTTCACCTTGATAGCACTCAGCATGTCGAATTAAGAGGCTACCTATGAAAAAAAGGTTACGTATACTCTTCTTCTTATTATTCTTCATTTTCCTGACGTTACGTCCCTACCGGAACCGAGCCTGATACACAGATTTATTAGTTATAAATACAGGTTTTTTAACAGGAAATTTCTTTTATAAAGCGATTTCTGACAACAGAATAATTCTTCGACATATCTTTGAATTCAGTTATAATGAATAAATAAATTCAATAAGTGAAATTTGACGGTTTTGATTGTATTAAACAAACATTTTTTTACCATATGCATTGTTGTTCATTGAATGAAGTTTATAAATTGCGCGTCGGGACATTAATGAGTATTGTGGTAATATCTGTAGGTTTAACGTAAAACATTGACAAAAGTGCATTAATTTAGAATGGAAATCTTAAATTTTGAAGCGAAAAACATCCTTAATTTTCTGAACCATAAAGTATCGTTTTAAGTACCGCCCAACATGCATGTGAAAAATAGCGAAATCGAGAGATGAGAAGCAGGCTTTGTTCTAATGTGGACGTAATGCCGAAACGCAGGTGTATCATTTCGAGGTTGGGAAATCTGGCGGTGATCTTGGATTTCGACGCCATCTTGGTTTTTAGCAGTTGAAAGATTTTTACCATCTCAGCTCTCATCATGATTATCTAATCTGAGCTGTTCAACTGTTCATTTCTATCAATGGTTTTAGACCAAATAAATGAAAGAATTACCCAAGTAACCACTAGCCCGCTAATTCGCCTTTTTGGCCTTATAGAGCTATTATACGGCTAATATAAGGCATGTCAACTGTATTATAGCACTACATTGGCACGCAGGGCGAATTAAAGTGCTTTCTGGTTATTTGGGTAATGCTATTCTTCAACTCTAAGATATGCAGAAGAATCATGCAGGTAGCAAATAAGTGTTAAAAAAATCCTGTTTGATAATTTGCTTTTAAAGCTAGTTGAGCTGAGGGGCTGGCTCTGTTCCAGTAGGGACGTAACGTCAGGAAAAAGAAGAACAAGAAGAAGAGTTAGTGTAACGGTAGCATTAAAATTCATCATGTTGAGTGCTAACAAGGTAAAAACTCATTCTACTCCTCAAAACCAAGATGGCGTCAAAATCCAAGATGGCCGCCAGATTTTTTCACTCAAAATAATACTCTTATTTTTCATATATCTCAAATAATACACCAACGATTGAAAACTTGTTTCTTTGTTGTACAAAAATTAATTTGCATTGATTGCACTCGCCATATACGTCAAAATAGTATTGCGGCGCTTATATTAAATCCACATCCAGCGGCGGCGGTAACGCGCAGAAGATATGCGCGCAATTAAAACGCAACGTCAAAATTCAAGTAGGCTTGGATTTGTTTGTACTTCAAGGACACAAATGTTTCAAATTTGCTAAATCTGAAACATTTGGTGATTTTCATTATCACTGCGACGGTATATCGACATTTTCAGATAATCGCATTACGTGGATTTATCTTGCAGAGCACAATAGAACATGATTTAGAAAATCGTTCATATCATAGGGTAAATACCATTGCTCACCTAGTTTCTGTAGCCTATCTTACGCAATTTTTCCTCGGCTTTCTGATGGTGATCTCAGAATTCAAAAGTAGCGGTGCGCTAATGGTGAAAAATCGATTTTTCTAACAAAATTCAAGATGACCGCCAAAAATTTTTCAAGTTTAAATGAAAGCTATATCCTTTCTCTATACGATGCCACTAAGTTTGCTATGTGTTCCAAGCGAAATATGAGACATATCCCGTGAAGAAATACCCAAGATTTATCAAAAAATGGGCTTTTTCGCAAACTGTTTAGCTAGCTGGCGTACGAGGGGTCCACCAATTTGAGAAAACAGAAAGGACCACCCTTAAGTTTTATCGAAAACTAGCGATCAGTGACATAAAATTGGATTTCTAACGATGGGTGCCGATGGCGGCCTAGTTTCAGCGAGAATTGCTCATATGGGAATTACTATGATAAAAGCAACCAATTCATTCAATCGGTCATAGTGTTTGCCCATGTCCCTTTGGGGATTAGAGCTACGTTTATACTGTGAGATACGCTCATCAGCTACAACTTTGCCGAAGACCGTTTTCAAATCGGACGCCCCAGTAATTAGTTATTCGGCTAGTCGAGCCAGCTATCGCGAGAATGCTGTCGTGGGCTGTCATAAAATTTTAGATTCACGCTAAACATTTTACACATAAGATTACAATATTGTACAAAAGTGTGGATATGAACTAAATTTGAGTAGAAAGATATGAAAGGCATTGATGATATGATTATTTTTAACACCATGTTCGCCTTGTAAGTTCATAATCTAGTGGATGCATAGCAAACGTTTAGAACATTCAAAAAAAAAAAAGTGTAAAAAAATTTAAGCGTGACAGCCGTCGAAATACTGTCGTAAGGCGGTACATTTGGAAAGCCTGATTGCAATATTCGGTGAAGCGATTCCATAGTTTGTACGTATTAGACAACTCAAAAACACAATCAGTAAAATATAACAAATTACTAGCAAAATTTATAGACGAACTTACAAAGAAGTTAGTACTCAGAAAGTTCCTGAAAAGATCTAGAAATATGGAATTCTTTGAAAAAAACGTTGAGGAATCTATGAAAAACTTACAAAATACCTTGGCAAATTGTTTGTAAGAAACTCTGAATAATCCATTGTGAAATTTCTTCTTAAGATTAGGCCAAAAACGCATGTTTACTCAATTTAATAATGTTTTTCGTTTGTTGAAGTCCAAAATACTTTTTTTTATGTTTTTTTTTTTTTTAGATTTTTGTCCCACCCTTTGGCTTAAACTCAAATTTTGGGTGTATTTTGTTTACCATGTCCCTTCCGAAATGTCCGATAGGAACAACACCAGTGTTAAAACGTTAAGGTGAAGATGCAGCGAAGCCAAACCTCAAATTTTCTAGAGCACCAGACAGCGGTTTGAGCTGAAAACCTAATCGATTGGACACACACTGGTGGTTTTCAGCTTGAACGGCTGTTTAGTTCTCTAGATTTGTGCTCTTGAAAATTTGAAGTTTGGCTTCGATGTATCCCCCTTAATGGCTGCCGCAAGACGACTCTCTTTTTGGTAGGGATCGGTCGATTTGACGTTTGGCATGGGTCCGTTTAATATAAAACGACCCAAGCCAAACGTCAAATCAAACGATCTCTACCAAAAAGAGAGCCTGTTTGGGGTATCCATTAGCGCTTTCAAAAAGATGAATTTTCTGGGAGCTCTCGCTAAGAATACTTATTAAGTGTGGAGTAGGCAACACACTCGTCATCGAAAACTTCGAAGAATTGCTTAAACTGAACACTCAGTCGAAATTCATGAGAGTTTATCTCTACTATATGTCATCTGACATTAGCCTTCTGTGTTATAACCCTCCACGTGTACGCTTCACCAATGACAGTTCCTCCACAGACAAACAGACGTCACACTCTCATAATTGTCCATCGACCATCTTTTTAACGTCCGATTCAAAAATATGGTAGGTGGCCAATCCGCCACCCGCAGCGCTCGCATCGTTTTTGTTCGCGTTTGACGTTTACACAGTACCGCCATCTGTTGGCCTGTCGGCCAAACACCCTAATTTTAGAATTGAGCGTACATGCCCTCGTGACTATGATTTTGATCAAGATTTGTTAGAAGTGTTACGTCTGTTTGTCTGTGGTTCCTCTGTTGAATACGATCTAACCATGAAACAAGCTATTCATGGAATTCCAGATCAACTTCGATGTATAACTATCCCACGTATTTTTAACGCAAAGTACCAGAATGTCGATTCCTACAGGAGATGTTTCACTGACTGGTCCCGTATCAATAGATAAACTGGCTTCGGTGTCTTTAATGAAAACTTCCTTCACCTTCCGAAAACTTCAGGAATCTTGCACGGTTTATGTTGCTGAGCTGGCAGCAATCAACTTCGCTTTGGGGATGATCTCAAACATGCCCACAGACCACTTCTTTATCTTCTCGGATAGTCTCAGTTCTATTGAGGCACTCCGGTCGATGAAACCTGGTTAGCATGCATCTTACTTTCTTACAAAAGTAAGAGAGCAGATGTGTGCACTGGTCGAAAAATCATACAAGATTACCTTTGTATGGGTCCCCTCACATTGCCTACTTTATGGCAATGAGAAGGCGGACTCTCTCGCAAAGGTGGGCGCTGAGGAAGGTGAGATTTATGATAGACGAATTTCACACGATGATTTTTTTCATTTGATACGTCAAAGTTCTCTTCACGGTTGGCAAAGCGATTGGCCAAATGGCCAACTGGGACGGTGGTTACATTCCATAATTCCTAGAGTTTCCTTGCGAGCCTGGTGGAAAGGGTTGGACGTAAGTCGAGATTTCATTCGCGTGATGTCAAGACTTATGTCCAACCATTACTCGCTAGATGCACATCTACACAGGATTAACCTCGTGCTGAGCAATATTTGTAATAGGTGTGGTTCCGGTTATGATGACATCGACCACGTAGTTTGGCAGTGCCCGGATATGGACGCCTCCAGAGCGCAACTTTTGGATACCCTTGCGGCCCGAGGTAGACAACCCTATGCTTCAGTTAGAGATGTGTTGGGCACCCGCGACTTCATTTATATAGTCGCAATTTACGATTTCATTCGCCTGTCTTGTATAAAAGTTTAATTCCAGGAGCAGGCTTTCGTGAAATTCTATAGGTCCTGTACTGTCCATAAAATCACAACTGTCTCATATGTTTTTTTTAATTTTCTCCATCGCAACATTCATGTTTTAATATACCTATAAGTACATAATACATAAGTTCTACGCATATGAAGATTAACACAGTTTGTTTGATAATTTATCGAAAAATATGAAGTTGATGCAGTCCCATATGAAAAAATAAAAGCATAACAGTCTCTATATCTATGAACTTTCAACCCGAATAGCAACTGTAAATCGTGAATTGTGTTAAAATTTATATTTTTTTGCTAATCAATAGAAGCAAAATGAGTTATCTGTGCGGTACTAATAAGTGAATATGACATGCTGAGATGTACTAGAAAAAAATGAATATTTGTATGAAAAGATAAACTTTATACTTTGTGTACTATTTTCCCAATGCATACATTTCCCATATGGGAAGGTTATATTTTAAGCATTTATTGTTGTGTAAAGGGCGAACACGAAATTATTGCGACCCATTCAACAGGGCATAACTTTTCTACCATTGGGTAAAAATCAACCAAATTTTGCACACTTTTTCATTGATGTGTATTGTTTACATAACGTCAAACTCGAAGTCGTGTTTTTCGATTCAACGAAAATGGAGGTGAACCAACGCGAGTCGAGAGAACAAATTCTTTCCAAACACCTGGAATTTTCTGACCTGTCACACCGGCAGCTGGGAAAAATGTTGAACATTCACCATTCAACCGTCTCCGGAGTGTTGAAGCGGTTCCAGGAGCGGTCGACGTTGGACCACGGCAAAGGAGCTGGCAACCGGAACCGGAGAACAAAAAGACGGATGGGAAAGGTGAAGCGGATGATTAAAGCAAATCCCAACGTCTCAAGCCGTGATTTGACTAAAAAGATCGGCATGTCGCAGAGCTACGTCCCGAATGCAAAGAAGAGAGCTGGACTACATACATACAAGGTACAGAACTTCCCAAAGCGATATGAGCGGCAACAATCGACGGCTAAAACTCGGACACGGAAGCTCTACGAGAAGATGCTGACAAAATATGGCAGCTGTGTGATAGACGACGAAACGTATATAAAAGCCGATTTTAAGCAAATTCCGCGGTTGGAGTTTTTTAGCGGCAAGAGCAAGTTCTGCTCTTGCGGACTGAGGAGTGAGCCTTTCGTGACAAAGGGCACAGTAAATGGCGAGATCTACAAATCTGAGTGGCTCGAGAAGCGTTCTTGCAGCAGCACGACGAAGCTCTGCTATTTTGGCTAGATTTGGCATCATGCCACTATTCTAAAAGTGCCCTGGAGTGGTATGAGGTCAATTCTGTCCATTTTGTTCCAAAGGACATGAATCCGCCAAACTGTCCGGAGCTGCGCCCGGTATAGCAGTACTGGGCAATAATGAAGCGGGAACTTCGGAAATACAAGAAGACAATCAAAGACGAGAAGGACATGTTAAGAAAATGAAAAAAAACTGAGAAACTGGTACCGAATGACACTGTAAAGACTTTGATGGAGGGCATCATGCGAAAATGCCTTCAATTTTACACTCAAGGCTCCATCGATTAACTTTTCTTTTGATTTTTGAAGTAAATCTATGTATAAAACTACCCTAAAATTTTGGTTTGATTCTAAACATTTTAGGAAAATTGACGAAAATGACATTTTCGGTGTCGCAATAATTTCGTGTTCGCCCTTTATCAGCAACAGTTTCTGCGAGAGATTCCTACTGGAATATCGAATCTTATCCAAGAAGGATAATCCCTTTCCCAGTGAAAATTTTAACCTACACATGAACCATCAGCATACTCACAGAATGAAATCAGCAGGTTCCTTGCAGGTTGTAAGGACATTGTGGAAGACGAACAATGGGAAACCCTATAAGTTCCATGATGAAAACTTTGACGCTTTTGTAGGCACCCAAGTAAAAAAAAATGGAATGATGAACTCCTAAAGAACATTTAGAGAATAAAGTTTCTGTTAAAAAAGAAGAAAAATTTGTGATCAATTTCCTCAAGAAATACATAGAGACACATCGGAAAAAACTTATACAATGATATGAATTGTATTTTCTTTTACATTTCAGAATCGAGTTTCCAATGGAAAGACAACTAAATTGAAATTCATTCGATTTAAATTTAATTTAAAAGTCGTCAAAGAGACCATTTGCTCTACCCATCGTGGAAAACGTATTTGCTGACAAACATCCTGCTACCGGCCACAGCCCCAATATTTTCCTCTAGTTAAATATTTACAAACAGTGGACGGTGGGTTGAATTCATCGGAAATCCACCAGCTCACGCTCACACAATAACTGCCACATTGCCTAACCTATAGCTAACGTGAAGACCTCGGTGGCTTTGAGTGCTTACGGCAACCCTTATTTTCAAGTGAGTGTTACTAATCACGCATCACGATAGTCGACAAAATCAATAAAACTATTCCTTCTTTTGAGAAATGATGGGGGTTAGAACCAACGCACCACCACTGAATCGACGGTCAGTCACGTACCCACATCGCCGCATGATTCACCTGTAAGTTCTGGGAAACCATTCGCCTCCATTTGGATGAGTGGGTGGGGTTGAACCAGGGTTGCGCTATCAATATTCGGATCATGTGTGCTCCGTTGCACACAAAACGGGATGATTATTTGTGCGTGTGGATCGACGTGCGGAATCTTCTGCATTATGATGAGATGAGGTAATTAATCCATCTATAATTTGATCCCATTGATAATCTTTTATCTTTTATCGAATTGGATGCAGTGAAGCATTCCACTTTTTACGAAGTCATTGAGTCTCAAATTCTTCGATGCGTGAGTTGTGTGAAAGCCATATCGATTTATGAGAGTTTGACTGCACAGTCAAACCTCCATGATTCGATATTGAATGGATTATCGAGTCCTACGGAAAGCTGCTTGAGGGGACCATCAAAGCAAACATGGTTTTTAGTTTTTAGTCTAGTTCCATGAGTCGATATCGAGTAATGGAACGTCGACTCACGGAGGTTTGACTGTAGTTATATTCATTTTTGCCACAACATTCTTCGTTCAAAGATCCGTCATCGTAATCATCGTCATCATCGAAACCTTAACAGCAGCTTTTCCGTTTGAATCTGCAATTTTTTCGACGAAAATGTGTTCACTCTGTTTCGGTTGGAGAATATAATACAGTGAACACATTTCCATGTAAACTTTCATGATTTCGAACGAAAAGCTTGCTATTAAAAATTCTCAAATTGAGGACGGATCCTGTCCTTTTAACCGTTTTTGGGAGTAGGTAGGCCTACGGCAATCGGGAATCACAGCGCGCTGTGAAGTAGACTCCGCTAAAATTCAACGTAGCCTGCTTTGACCTTTCTTCTCCGGCAAGTGTCATTTTTGCCCAGGGTCGTAAAAATACACACAGGACACCATCACCCACAACAAAACCCATTACTTACTCATCTCGTTCCTCTTCCGACAGTGATGGATGGTAGTTCCAGGCCGACATCTTTGCTTCGGGGATTCCTACTGTTACAGTTGTCTACTTATCACCAAGTCTTCTTCTTTTTCTTCTTCCTCCTACCGGGGGGTAATATCCTTTGCCACGTGCACACAACCAACGAGCCTAATTCAATTAGGGCAGCTATACGAAGAACACACGCGTGATGGAACTCACGCTTTCCTTCTTCCGATACGCCCTCTGCGTACGCAAATGGATTTTAATCGGATGGGAATTTAGGAATGTTTCACTGACACACAAACCCCAATTCACTGCGGGATAGCTTTCACTCTCAACTTGTTCTGTAGCGTCGTTCTCTTGGGTCTCGTTTCCGTAATATCCTGAAATAGAATGAAAAATTGAGAATAATCATTATCCGAGTGAATCTAAATTTCGAAACAGCTTCGGCATATTTTCAATTCAGACTCCATTGTTTTGATACATTCTAATTACATTTTAATTCCGATTCGATTTCGATTCGATATTTCAATTCGATACAAATCCAAATACAATCCGAATCCTATCCAAATCCAATCCAAATATAATCCAAATCCAATCCAAATCCAATCCAGATCCAATTCAAACCCAAGTCAATTCATATCCAATCCAAATTCAAATCCAAATCCAAATCCAATCCAAATCTTTATGTGAATAACAATACTTATAAGCAATGTCCATAATACTATCGATGCTCAAAAATGTGTTTGGTGTTTTAGAAAAGTATTGTATTTTGTCATATAAGATAAACGAAGAGTTTTGTATGGAGAATGCAAACATGTGGAAAAAAAATCGAATAAATCGAAATTTTATCGTGCATTTTCAACCAAATTATATCTGAAACGTTGAAGTCCTATTTTGTATGCTTGCTAAATAAGGTCACAAAAAACTTAAAAAAAATCATACTTTTAATTTTATCTAAACATCAATTAACCTTCCTTGTGCATTGGGATCATTTTTGGCCAATCGGCACGGTAAATAAGCTGTAGCTTTGTAGAGAAAAGAGATACAAATCTGAAATTTTCTGACTTTTCCTAACTTTTGAAAACGAACATACCATGCCCACACAGTTACGGATCACCCACAGTGACGGATCACTTTGGCGTTCAACATCGGATAACTCGCTCAAAACATAAAAGATGACGTAAAACATATTTTTCCCATGTTATACTATTTGTCTTCTATCATTTGTAGTGTTAAGCATAACGTTCAACCGCTAAATAGCGGTGTATTTGACAAATGTTTAGTTGGTACCACACAGCTATCATTATATGTTCGTTTTCTGTAAGAAGTGCCGCCAGCATTCATAAGCTCCCACAGCTGTGCACAGGTGGTAAAATTCAAATGTTATAGCATAAAACATACTCATTCGTTTCGATTGAGTATGAATTCATCTTTGGAAAACATTTTTTTCGATTAATGATTCTAAATATCGAATATTAGCACTTCTAACTAGTGATCCATAATATGGATCAGGAAATGATTGTTTACCACGGTTATGGATCACTTCCAAAGAATCTAGATTTCTGCCATTTTAAGCATTGGATTCAACATTTTCAGACAATAGCACCAAGGATAAAATTAATAAAACATCAAGGCTTGTAAATCTCATTTTTTAGCCGACAAAAATGGGTGAAAAGCTTGGTGTGGAGCGAAAACAGTTCATGTCTCAGTTATTACAATGCAGCATCACAAACAAAAGGCATTTTACCCTTGTTTCCAGCTCGAACACTGCTATTTTTTGCAGTAATATATGACGCATTGTTAACTTTCGTCAAAACATGCAATGCATATAAATTGAGTTGAAAATCTCTTGATTTTGCGCACTGATCCGTAATATGTCACAATTTGATCCATAATATGAACGTTGATCCATAATATGGTTTTCAGAAACCGATACAATTTTAATTTTTTATGCAATCCTATGTAAATATTTTACTCAAAATAGTTTACTAACCGAAGTTCCAATTTGAAACGATTCGATTCGTGCTTTTAAATTATCATTTTACGTTTTCCATGTTGTTTTATTGAATTTTATAGGTTGGACTCCACACTATTTGATCCATAACTGTGGGGTCATGGTATTCAAGAAAAGAAGCTTTCAGCGATCTCTAGGAGCGGCGCTACAAAAAAAGTGACACAAGGGTCAAAAATGACCCATGGCTTTAAAACGCTCTCAAAAATCCATTTCTTAACCGATTTTCGTTCTTTTAGCTTTATATTAAAGATGTGAAACTCAAGAATGGAACTTTGGAAATTGTTTGTCAGTATGGCCATTCTGGGCACAAGGGCACAAGGGAACCTGGAACCTGTCTCAGAAAGAACTGGCGTATATCATATTCAGCAGTTCATACACATGTATATAACGACGGTTCGAATTTCATGGTTTTTCATTTCGATTTACAAGAGCACCAAGAGTTTATAAGTAATAACGGTTTAACTAAAGTGTAATTTTCGTCGAAAAATTCAAAACCTATTTATCTCATAATCTGATAGCCCTACACAAAAACTGTCTTCAGCAAACTTGTTCATCTATTCTATTCTAATTCTAAGTGCTTGCACATCCAATATTGAAAAGCATCCTGGAAATACTGAAATTTCTTCCAGTATTTTCTTGTCAACATTAATATTTGCAGCATATCGATAATATGCTACAAATATTAAAATGGCCAGGCCCACTGTGCAGACTTGGGTTTTGAAGATAATTCCAAAAAATACGACGATCAGATTATTCACGTATGAATAACATGATAGACGAAATTTTGAAATTTTGCAAAGGAAGAAACGGGGACAACCGTACCGACCGTTCCATTTAGGGGAATAGGTAAGAACGTTGGGAATGGCGAGTCTAAGAATTCTAATGCACACTCCATCGCTGTGCATGGTCCATTTCCTGGGATGGGACACAGGTATTTCTCCCGTATGTCCTGGCTCGATAGCCTCGGCTTAAGCGCCGTTACTCGCTCTCTGAAACGAAAAGAAAACAACCTTTCCAAATGGTCTTTAATTTATATCTTATGGTTGGTATCCACTTCGTAAGTACTGTGCAAAAGGATAGGACAAGTAATGGTCAAGAAATACTTCAGCTGTTCAAATTACTTGAGCTGTATCCAGTTGACAAGTAGAGCTGATTTCGTAACATTGGTAACGCCTGCTGTACAAATCAAATGGAGCTGTCACTATTCCGTACGGAAAAATGTGCCGCTCAATTATTCCGCAAGTAAAAGTGACACTTCGCTCATTCTGGATCAGCTGTCAAAATTACTTTGGTAATTAGCAACAAATTGTACTTGACCGCCCTACTTAGGATGTGGATACTAGGCTTTAAAAACAAATGAATGTAGAAAAAGAAACAACAGTTGCAGTTACTCCTTTTATAGTCCTTAAAATGGATTGCCTAATCTTCGATTTTCCATTCTTAAAACAATTATTCGAATGAATATCATTTGATTACAAAAATTATCACCCACTGTGCTTACTACACATTCTCCAATCTAATGCAATAGAAATTTACAACAAAAAAACATATTTTTCAAATTAAATGAAATTTTTTAAAATCCCTTCTGGTAATGAAATGCTTTTTACAAAAATTGCAATTTAGACTACAATCATAGTTTATCGTCTATTGATGTGAGTGACCATGCTACTAAATTAAAAGGTACAAGGTACCCCAATCTACTTTCTAGTTTCTCTATTAAGATTCTGCTCAGAGGATTCAAAAACATTAAAAAAAAACAATTCTTTTATTGGCTGGCTTCAAGTTTTTGCACGCGAGTGTAATTGCCTTCAATTCGGAGTTCTGTTTGATCTTTCGACCTTGACACTGGCTTTTGCCGGGGCGAGCGACCACTATGGGCGGTTTCCATACAGACTGGCGGCCAAAAATATTTTTTCCATCTCATGTCGTATTTATGAGTTTTATGATACAAATTTGATGTTTTGTTTTCAAAAACAAGTTTTCGAGACTAACTTTTGAATAGGGCCTATAGCGAAATATTAAACTTTGTTACTTATAATGCATATAAGCCATTTATGCGATTAACGTTGTGCAAACCATTATAAATATTAAAACTTACATAGAAATGGTGATCTGAATGATTTAGCGATATTCAGTTATTTTCTAAATTAGTTTTTAGCTGTTTTCAATAGAAAATGGTTAAAAATATTGGCAAAATTTAAAAAGCCTTAAATTAAAAAAGTGCAAATTTGTGCAGCTAAATTCTTCACGATCCTTTAGTTTACATCTCAATGTACCCTTGGAACTGAATTTAAGCCTGGGACAACTTGGGACAAAAAAGTACTCGATGTGTTAACTATAAGCTTATTCGATTTTTTTTACCGCTTTATAAAAAGCATCATAAAAGCCACTATTTTGAAGCTTTTTTTTATTTTTTATTGTTTCTAGGAAGCCTTTTTTGTAAGCTTTCAAATGGGGTAAAAACATTTTTTTTTAAGTATTATAGAAAAAAAGTTATATTCATTTGAGTAAACCATAGTTTTTGTTAATAAAAACAAGTTTTTCTCCCTAGGCTCAACTTTGGCACCTCATATCTGAGTGTGCAATGCAAATCATGCCCTAATATTTTGGGGATTTCTTAGCAGACATGTTTACAATTAAATGGTGAACAAGAATTGAAATTTGGGGCACATCACTTTTTTGATTATTGGCCACCTGATAAGCCATAGTGGCGACGAGGGCAGGATCAAACATGTCGCGCGTTCGTCTAATAAGTGAAAAAGTGGCGTGATCGGTGAGTTCGGTTGGAGTAACTGAAAAAGTGCCGCGATCGGTTAGTTCTGTTTGATCCTTCGACCTTGACGCTTGCTCCTGGGCAGTGCGTCAGGAAAGCCCGAACAGTTTTTTTTTATTCTTTTTGGGTCGCGCGCTTATTTTTTTTTTTCCTGAGTGCTTTTTTATAGCCGAGCAAACGAGTGAAGCCGAAAGTGGATTGTGGCTGCTCAGTCAAGGATAACGGATCAATTGGTGAGCTCGTTTCATGCTACTATTTCCAATCTATAAAATATGTATGACTGCACATTCAATCGTTACAATGGTGGGATGTAAATATGATTTTTCAACAAACTATGGATGGTTCGTCACTGTGAGTGTCGACACAAACTCTGATTCATGATTTATTTATGTTTAACATTTTTTTTTTTTCAGAACACCTCTTATATACCTTTATTTTTGTAATTAAAAAAAACTTTGAACGGTTCGACACTACAAGTGTAGACTTGCGAAAGGTTCACTTTATTCAACAAACTTTGGATGGTTCGCCACTGTAAGTGTCGGCATAAGAATAAGAGTGTTCTATGATGTCCCAACCAATCGAGTTTTTTGTTTCTTTTCAAATGAGTAAAATATAATAACACATGCTTTCGTCCTGACAGCTGTAGGAATGTTACATTTAGGTATTTGTTCAACAAACTTTGAATGGTTCGTCACCTCAAGTGTCGGCATAATTTTCCACTACATAGAAATTGTTCATATCAAATGAAAATACTATATTTACAAATAAGCATGTATATATCTCACATATCATTGTTTATCATGGTCTAATCGCTTATCAAAGTGAATCCTATGACCCAACGATCCTCCCCATTAACAAACATCCCTCCCAGTAACCTTTGTGGAGATGCAGAGGCAAACACGGTCTCCAAAAAGCAAAGGTTACACACTAACATTCCTTCCCCCAATCCCACCTGACTGCAAGGACGTGGCCGGCGCCGTTATTGACCCTGTATAAATAGAGGCACTGAATTATGCACACTGAAGAAGATTATGGCCAATCCCAGCCGAACTTCTAGTTGATTCTTTCTGCATTTTCACTGACTTCGGTCAATCACGGAATAGCAACCATTGATATGTGTAGTCTGTCTAAGCTAAGCTAAGCTAAGCTATTGATGTGAGTGACCATGCTACGCTTTATTTATTCATCACATGCCTGCCTACAAATGGCCTCCAAGACCCTTTCACGAGTTAAGGGGGCAGGATCCGTCATTGACTTCGGAATTTTCAAAAGCAGTTTTTTTCGTTCAAAATCAAGAACATTCACGGATAAATGTGTTCACTGTATTCTATTCTCCAACCGGAACACAGTGAACACATTTTCATCGAATAATTTTTAGTTTTGAACAGAAAAACTGCTTTTGAAGTTTTGATGATGACGATGATTACGATGACGGAGCGTTGAACGTTAATCGAGATATACCGTTCCGCTGCAGAATGAAACTTCCACGCTGTCTGTGGTGCCAGATCACTGCGATGAAAAAAAGTACATATGGACCGATGCACGAGTTCACTATTTGACGTTTGAGCGGTGCCGAATACACTAGTTGCCATGGTCACGTAAATAACACGGCACCGCGTCAAATAGTGAACTCGTGTATCGATCCATTGGAAACTTCTCACCAAAACTGCAGCTCTTCATCTTCTGCTTGCCACATCCATAGAGTAGTTCTGCTGCGAGTTAACTTCAGAATGCCTTAATTGTTCTTCCAGCCAATACTTCCACTATCACGTATTTTTTAAAATAATCAAAATAATCACTTCAGAAAGCAAATCTTTTTATCACATAATTAGGCGCCGTGTCGATATCCGTTTTGATAATTTAAGCCTGAATCGCTGCTGACAAGTAATTTCTTGGCCTATCTTGATGCATGATCAGCATAAGTGAAATGATAATCCATACCGTGCAGTTTCGATCCCCGGTGGGTAGCCCTTAACCGTCATGGGTTGAAATAGCCAGCTTCCTGAAGCAGTTGGACACGGACTTGTTATTGATGAATAAATGCAAAAAGAGCAACGATCTGTCTTCAGCAAACTTGTTCATCTTGTTAAAATCTACAACTTTGCAGAAGATACCATGAAGCTATATCTTCAACGTGTTTAGTTATGTCATTTATAAAAAATCGTCAAAAATTCACTTTAGTCATACCGTTACTGCTCTTAAACTTGTGATTGGAAAAATCACCCAAAAATATATGTTGAAATTCAAGTAATGTCTGATCTTCTGCCAAAATTTCATTCAAATCGGTCCATAAATAACCGAGATATAGCTTACCAAAGTTGGTCATTTTGTATGGAAAATCGAAAAATTTGCAAATGTTTTGTCCAATACTGTATTTCGCTTGGCAAGCACGATGATATTGTATACCTGGTAAGTCGAAAAAATTTCCAACCCGGAAAGATCCTCGTTCGGTGGGATTCGAACCCATGCCCCTTAGTTTGGTCTAGCTGAGAAGCTGCGTGTTTACCGCTGTGCTTCCCAAACATAAAAACATGATATTAGAATATCATTTCCGCTACGGCTAAATTAGAAAAAAAAAATGATAATACAGTCAACTCAGCATAACTGGATTTTGAACGGACCAGAGAACAAGGGAGGTATACAGTAAAAGCTAGAGTAACCTGACCAGTGGATTACAACAGAGTTGAAACAGATTTTGCTATTCCGTTAGCGCGTTTCTTTTTTTAAAAAAGCATGTTATAATTTTTAATGATTAGTAGTTAAAATAATAAAAATTATAACACAATTTACTCTAAACTAAACTAAACTGAAACAAAATATGTTATAATTCAAACAAAAGTGTAACTCATGTTTCGAATCAAACCCAAATATAACTCATTCTGTAATTTTCCATTGCTGAATTATAGCAAAATTTGTTATAAGCAATTGCTTTCACAAATTTTATGAAAAATGTGTTATAATTATGTTCTAACTAGTAACAAATTTGAAGCAGATTTTGTTAATATGGTTTTGTTTCAATTATGTTTAAATTTCTTCCATGAATTCAAAGTACTTCTAGCAAAAATGAAACCAAATTTGATATTTGTAATAAATTATGATATAATCGTGCTACAATATTGTTGTAATCCACTGGTCGGTAGTAGATAAAATAACAAAAAATTCAATACAATTTCCTCTATACTAAACAAAATTGAAACAAAATATAATATAATTTAAACAAAAATGTAACTTATTATGTTTCAAATCAAACAAAAATATAACTCAGTTTGTCTTTATTCATAACTTAATAATAACAAAATTTGTAATGTTTTTTACATGAATAAAAGCGCACATGTATAAGTAACTTCCCTCAGATTTTTTATCACGATTTGGTTTATGATTATGTTATAAATTTAAACAAATTTGAAATAGCCTTCGTTATTATAACTGATTTTGTTTTAATTATGTAAGGACATTGTTAGAACTCAACGTGCACGAACAAAAATGAAATAAAATTTGATATTTTTAATAAATCTTGATATAATTGTGATGCAATTTTGTTGTAATCCACTGATTGCATTCTGTGCACGTGCTGCAGCCTTATGTGCAGGAGCCATAAGATCCAAGATAATCTCTACTGTAATCCTTACAGCGATTTTTCCATGGGTTCCACAAGCGGTTACCCTGAGATTTCTCCAAGAAAAAAATTTTGTTCGCTACCAGACCGTTTCCGATAGAACTCCAGAAATACCAGCAATTCCATCAGGAATATTGCCAGAAGTTCCTCCAGAGATTTTTCCAAGGATTATTCCAGGAATTTCTGCAGGGATATTTGTACAGGGATTTCGCCAAGACTTACTGCGGGAATGTCTCCAGTGGTTCCTCCAGTTAAATTTTAACTAGAATTTCTCCAGGAATTTCTCGAACGATTCCTCGAGGAAATTTTTCAGATATTACTTACTACCACTCAGGCTTCTCAGACACCCGTCTAGAATCACATAACAAGATTATGACATATTGTAACAAAAGCTGTTAAATTAACAGAAGTTCATATAACTTTGTCAAGATGGCTTTGTTTTTAACTTGTCACATTTTCTGTATCAGATTAATTACATGACATTTGTTATATTTCTTACATTACATGTGTAAGTTGGTTGTAAATAACATCTAAATTTATGAACAATAACAAAATTTGCAATAATGCTGTTTTGTTGTGAAAAGTCGATAACACGTTTTGTAATCATATTGGTATAATTTTAATAGGATTTGTTATATTCTATATTTGAGGGGCCCAGATAGCCGTAGCGGTAAACGCGCAGCTATTCAGCATGACCGTGCTGAGGGTCGAGGATCTTTTCGTAAAGGAAATTTTCTCAATTCCCATGGCATAAAGTTCTTCGTACCTGTCACACGATATACAGGGGATAGGCAAAATGATTGAGATAGGCAAAATTTTGCCTAAATTCAAATGCTCATAACTTTATGAAAAATTGATGAAATTGGATGCATCTGGAAGCAGTCGACGGCAAATTTGGTCTAGTTTCAGGAACTTGCTTGGCCATGCATATTGGCTACTGGACACCGGAGATGTTCCAGATTTTCCGAGGTCATGTCTAAATATCATTTTTTCTGTCGCTTGTATTTTTGTGCGGTGTAAAGTTGGATAGATTTTTACTATTTTCCTAGAAACTAGAACTAATAGGAAGTTGAATGCCGCCGGACGCATCAAGATTGGTTCGAAATCTTCAGAAATATGACCATTTCCGTAAAATGGTTCCGGAAAACATGGTCAGTCATGTGTGTATTTCTAATTATGTAAATATTACCCAGAACTATATCCAAGTGAGCACCAACCTTAGAAAAAATGTTTCCAGCAGCATATTCAGAACCATTAGATACATAGACCACTCTATAGAAGGTTCCAGGTGCCCTGGGGGAAGTGGTCAATTAGGAATCTGGATTAATTTGGAACCATATCAATATGGGCATTAAACTTCATGGTTTTCAAAGCTTATGCTATCCGAAGAATTTCCAGCACCACCGGCTGCCATGACTACTTTATAGTAGGTTCCAGGTGCCCGGGGGATTTGGCCAATTTGGCCGTTCCCATGTTAAGAATCACCTTCTACCATGAACAGTAGGATCCATGTGACTTGGAGGATGAGGAGCATTTTCAGAACCACAAGATGAAATAACCACACTATAGTAGATTCCATGGGCTCCTAGAGATGTGGCCAATTCGGAACATAACCACATCCCCCAGAGCCCATGGAAACTATTATGCAGTGGTTATATAAATATGTTGCTCTGTAAATGCTTCTTGTAGCATAGCCTTCAAAAATCTTGCTGTTTATACATACTGATGTGCTTTCGGGCATGTTTTGAATTGGCCACATCCCCGGGGGCACCTGGAACCTTCTATAGAGTCGTCATAGCAGCCGGTGATGCTGGAAATGCTTCGGCAAGAATAACCTTTGAAAATCATGAAGTTTGATGCGCATATTGATATGGTTCCAGATATGTTGACCACTTCCCCCAGGGCACCTGGAACCTTCTATAAAGTGGACTATACATCTAATGGTTCTGGATATGTTGCTGGAAACATCATTTTTGAGTTTAGCGCCCACTTGGATATAGTTCCGGATAGTATTTACATAATTGGGAATACAAACATGACTGACCATGTTTTCCGGAACCATTTTACGGAAATGGTCATATTTCTGAAGATTTCGAACCAATCTTGATGCGTCCGGCGGCATTCAACCTCCTATTAGTTCTAGTTTCTAGGAAAATAGTAAACATCTATCCAACTTTACACCGCTCAAAAATACAAGCGACAGAAAAAATGACATTTAGACATGACCTCGGAAGATCCGGAACATCTCCGGTATCCAGTGGCCAATATGCATGGCCAAGCAAGTTCCTAAAAGTAGACCAAATTTGCCGTCGGATGCTTCCGGATGCATCCAATTTCATCAATTTTTCATAAAGTTATGAGCATTTGAATTTAGGCAAAATTTTGCCTATCTCAATCATTTTGCCTATCCCCTGTACACATGCAAACATGGTCAATCGGCAAAGAAAGCTCTCAGTTAATAACTGTGGAAGTGCTCATAAGAACACTAATCTGAGAAGCAGGCTTTGTCCCAGATGGGACGTAACGCCAGAAAGAAGAAGATATTCTACTAACGGTATATGTTTTATAACAACTGGTCTTATAATAAAATCATATAAGAGCAAAACTGTTATAATCTTGTTTCATCTATCTGGTCGGGGACTCTTCTTAGCATTCCTCCAGGAATATTTCTACAAGGATTTATGCAGTGATGTCTTTAAGGCTTTCTCCAAGTTACAATACAACGATTTCTTGAAGCATTACTCCAGATATTTCTCCATTTGTTTCTCCAGAATATTCTCGGGTAGTCTTCTCGAGATTCTTCTACGAATTATTCCTGAGACTTCCTCCGGGATTGCTCCCGAAATTCTCCTGGAGAAATTCATCTAGGGATTCTACAATAAATAACTTCTTGAATTTCTATAGGGATTCCTCAAAAGTTTACTTTAGGAATTCCCTCAGGCATGCATCCAGGAAATCGCTACATGAATTCTTCTAAGGATTTTTTCAGGTAATCTTCCAGGAATTCCCCTTCAAATTTCTTTAGATACTCGTTCTGGGCCTCCAAAAACTCCTCCGGGCAGTTCTTCGAGAATCCTATATAAATTCCTACATAGATTTACGCATGAATTCCTCCAGAGATTTCATCAAAATGAATAATAATTCATCCTGAATTTCATCTGCATTTTTTTTTAAAGATTCCTCTTGGAACTCCTTTTTTCAAGAAGATGTTTAAAAGAAAAATCTTAGATGAGGTCCTGAAAAGATTCCTAAAGCAATCCCTGGAGAAACCTTAAAAAAAATTCACAATCCAAACACGTTCCTGACGAAAAGTTTTCCTAACTGAAGCGGGAATTGAACCCGCACTCCTTGGTCGATGCGGATAAATGCGTTGTAATTCTAGAAAAAAATAGAGTAATCCCTTGAAGAATCCCCGGTTGAATTCCTGGAAAAATGTCTGAAGTAATTCTTGCAAGAGCCAATCGAGGGATTCTCAGAAGAATTCTCTAGATGAATTCATGAAAAAATCCCTGGAACATAAACTATGCTTTTTGGCTCCGCTGTTTATTTTTTTTACCGGCTTTTTTTATAATAAAGACTGCGTAGACGAAAAGCATATTTCATTAAAATGTGCAGTTGATTGTCTACCAGCCCATCCTTGGAAAATTTCTAGAGAAAATCATTAAGATTTTTTTTTAAAGCAATACTTTGTGATATTCCTGTTGAAAAAGCTGAAGAAATCCCTGCAGGAATCGCTGTAGAGGTTTTACTAGAGAAATCCCTGGATGAGCATCTAGAGATACTCCTGTAGGAATTTCTAGAGGGCTTCTGGAGGATTTTTGGGGAATCCTTGGAGGTGTCCCACGATGAATGCTGGTAGAATTTGTAGAGAAATCCCTGGAAACAAAAACCCTGTAGCCCCTGTTTTGACTCTTCTGGAGAAATCCCTGGAATAATTCTTCAAGAAATCCCAAAAGAAATCTTTGGAGGATTCCATGAAGAGATTTACCAAAAAAATCAATGTAGAGCATTTACTGGAGGAATATTTGTAGAGATTTTCGTAAAATTATACTTGAAGTAGTTCTTAGCATAATGTATGACTAAATTCCTGCAGGATTTCATAGGAGAATCACTGAAGGAATTTCAAGAAGAACTCTTAGAGGAATCCCTGTTGGTGGTTCAGAACGAGGCCCAGTTAGTCTGAAGAAATTATTAAAATAATTCATGTCCTTGTGGTAACTCTGGGAGAATTCCTCCAAGAAATTCTTGAGGAATTTGTAAGTTGAGAAACACCTGTAAAAATTCCTGGTAGAATCCCTGGAGTAATCCAGGGAGGAATCCAAGAAGAAATTTTCGGAATAATTCCTGGCAGCATCTTGAGAGGACTACTTGGAGATATCTTTGTATGTTTCCGTGGAGGAATCATCAGAGAAAATTCTGAAGAAATCACTAGATCTTGAGTAACCATTGAAACAAAATGTCCTAGTATAACTCTTCATTTATAAGGTTTAATCACCGCATGACTTTATTATTATTAAAATTCATTGGCTTTTTTCGGTGAATACAATATCTATACTCAGAGTGAAAGGGAGTAACGAAAGTAATGAAATGACAAGATGGATAGAATCGCAAGCGAGCGACGAGAGAAATGAATAGAAGTTGAAAATTTGTTTTAACAGAGGGCCATATGTGTGAACAACACAATCGAAACGACAAATCGTTGCCTAACGTCCTGGTCTTGAACGGCTAGATGTTGTAGTGTTGGTCACTACTAACACTAGACAGGCAAAAATTTGTCGCCTCGACCTGTTAACTATATTGTTCGGCGTAGGTAACAATTCTATCGATCGTTGGTTACTTTCGTTACTCCCTTTCACTCTGAGTATAGATATTGTATTCACCGAAAAAAGCCAATGAATTTTAATAATAATATAGTATAACTCTTAGAGAAATTCCTGGGGGAAACCTTGAAGATATGAACATTAACATACTCTAACAATCCATTCATAAAAAAAGTGTTGCCTTGAAGATTCCCTGCAAGAATCCTTGATTTTCTAGAGGAATCTCTGAAAGAATACCAGAAAAAATCGCTTAAAAATTATCTGGAGAAATTCCGCAGCTTTCCTGAAAGAATTCCTGGAACAGATCTTGGAAGATTTCTGGGAGAAACTCCTGGAAGAATCCCAGTAAAAAAATTACTTTAGTAATCACTAGAGACATTCTTGCAGAAACTCCTTGCGAAATCTCCAAAGGAATCCCTGTAAATGTATTGGCTGTCTTGGTAGTGTTATTCGAACAACACGCCAAGCCGTTCCCATAGGGGACGTTAGCCAAAAAGAAGGACGTTTCAAGTAATACTGTTCTATATGGTATGCCCTCTTCAACATCTAATCCAATTTCTCTCGCCGTTCCTTTACGGTACCTATCCATCTAGTATGCATTGCTTTCTTCTCCATGCTCCCTCTTACTTCAAGTAAAATAGACCGATATGACCAAATTAAATGCCTGTAAATATTGTTTGCAGGAATCCTAGGAAGAATTGCTTATCGAATCCCTGGACAAACTCCAGGAGGAATTGCTAAGATATTCAGCCTATCAAGAGCCCTATCAAAACTGGTCTAAAATGTATCATGGAAAACAATATTTCTTCCTGGAGAAATCTCTGGCAAAAGCCCCAGGGAAGAAATTGCTGTAAGAATTACGGCAGAGATTATTCGTGAAGGAATTTTCGAAATAATTCCTGGATAATTCTCTGGAAGAACCTCTGGAGATATGTTTCACCCCTATTCTTGTTTACGTTCGAATGCTCTTTCGATCGAAAACCGTTTTGCATTCTCGTTTACGCCAGCAAAATCAAGTGGGCCGTGGATTCGAACGAAGAGGATTCGATCGAAAGTTGGATACGCCGTAAACAAGAATGAGGGTGTATATGATGGTCTGAAAATGTCCACATCACACCCTAGCGGAACCGGTTCCGGAATACTCCGAAATACCGGCCAAATCTAAATGTTGGTCCTCTTGGTGCTCTTGTAAATCGGAATGAAAAACCATGAAAATTTGAACCGTCGTTATATACATGTGTATGAACTGCTGAATATGATATACGCCAATTCGTTCTGAAACAGGTTCCAGGTTCCCTTGTGCCCAGAATGGCCATACTGACAAACAATTTCCAGGGTTCCATTCTTGAGTTCCATATCTTTCATATAAAGCTAAAAGAACCAAAATCGGTTCAAACATGGATTTTTGAGAGCGTTTTACTGCCCATAAAAGCATAACTGTCCTATATGGATTTTCGAACCAACACTTTTTTTCATCGCAACATTCATGTTTTAATATGTACTTTACTATGCATATAAAAATTAACACACTTTGTTCGGAAAAGTTGCGGAAAATATGAAGCTGGTGTAGTCCCATATTGAAAAATAAAGGCATAACAGTCTCTATATGAACTTTCAACTCGAATATCAACTGCAAAACGTGGGTTGTGTTCAAGATTATATTTTATGCTGATCAATAGAATCAAAATGAGTTTACTTTGCGGTGGTACTCAATAAATATGGCATGCATAAATGTACTAGAAAATTATGAAAATTATGAATTATGAACATGAATTATACAGAACTCAAACTTCGAGCGCAATTTTCTTAATGCCTACTATTTCAATATGGGACAGTTATGCCTTTATGGGCAGTTTAGGGGTCTATTTTATAAGTCGAGTCGATCAAAATGACTCGACTGGAGTCACTGTCGACCGAAAAATTTGCTCGATTCAGCACTGTCACTCGAGTTTTTCGACAGTTATCACTCTATGTGACTGGATTACTATGGGAGTCGACGGGTGACATCTGAAATATGCATGCTTGCTTTGATCGACAATGAATATAGACGAGTCACATGAATCTACTCGATTTACAAAATAGGCCCCTTAAAGCCATGGGTCATCTTTGACCCTTAATGCATAATGTGTAACTTTTTCTTAATGCATTAGGAAGGTTTAACCAGTGTTTCATACAACTTTGGCGATCTGCAGCTAAAAATTGTGACGTGCAGGACATTTCTGAGAACGGCATCAGATTCAGCGACCCCAAATCCACTAGAGACACATAAATTAATCTTTGAGACATTTTTGTTACGCTGTGTAATTATAATAAAAAAAAACACTTTCTTATGGTTAAAGGATAGCAGCCGGATACTAGATCTATTCGTTCTGACCGACAATGGATATGGATTACGTAATTGCCTGCTTAGATTGCCACAGTTCCCGGAAGGAGCTTCCCGGCGCCTTTCCATCGTATATCTAAACACACAGACGGCGTCGCCATCACCCTGGAAACTCGATTGCCCGCAATTTATCCTCTTCATAGAGTTAAACTACCATGCTGCCCCATCTAAATTCCAGTTATTTTTTCTTTGCGGCCGTTTCGCTTTGCGTTCACTCGAGAATGGAGATGCTTTTCTGTTTCTTGCGTGGGTGTGAGTGAAAAACGGTCCTATTGTACGTGTCACTTAACATGGACCGGTTAGTGGAAATGGAAAGCTCGCTGGTTGCTGATTCGAGTTAAACATGAGGAATGGAAAGTTTTCCATTTGGTTATGCTGTTGAAGCAGCCACCAGCTGGCATAAGCAACAATGAAGCATACGGGACGATGACACATGAATCGCAAACAATTGACGGTGACGTTTTGTGTGGGAGTCTGAAAAACAAAGCAACCGGTCGTTTGACTCGACTCGAGTTCTGATGGTTTTCTATTGCAAAACTTGGAGAGAGATAACATCGTGCACATGTGTGTCAGTGTGGCACAAATTGAAAGTACACATTTCCTCGGTATTATTTGCCTTCAGTGAAATCAGTTGATAGAAGCTTGATGATATAAACAACTTTTTACTCAGATAAAACGGATAAACCAAACTTCTGAGTGAGGAAAAAGTTCCGTATTTATATTTGATTATGATCCACAGGAGGAAAAATCCTCTGGTTTCATAACTGTTCGCCATATACAGCTTCAACCAACACAATTAAAAAACTAATTTGCATACAATGCAATGCAATTTTGTCATAAAGGATGTGAGGCATACTTTTCATAATTAAATTAATTGAGATCCGCAAGATAGACGATTTTCGTCGAATTTGTCTCGTGTATCACAGCACCCACGTTTGTATGTTTTAATATTGTAGGATTCTATTCCCAAGAGCAATGGTGAATGCAGTTGTTAAAGGAATTGAATCATCCAAGTGGGCGAGGAACAACTAAATATGTAATACAGTCATCCCACAGTTATGAATCAACTGAAGGTTTCGTTTGGGGATAAATTGTATGGTCATGTATTTGTCTATCCAACAGATGTGGATCAGTTAGAAAAGAAGATTATTATTATTGAAGTTCTCATAATATAAATAGAAGAACACTATAACAGTTTGTTGGTTCACAACTATGGTATTGTTTGGAGTTATGGATCAACGGTTTTCGGATTATGCTTGACATTTCAATGCCAAATGTGAAAAAGGTGTAAAATTCCGTTTTAAATTTATTTTGAAGCTGAAAATATTATTAGTACATTAGGGCGTGACAATTGTGCTTATTCTGCGCGGCGTGTGAATCGAGACGAGTCGGTCTAATCGCGAGTGACGTGAGACGACTAATGTTAATCCAATGTTAGCGAGTCGACAATTGTCACCTCATTCGACTCGTGTCACACGCCGCGCAGAATAAGCACAAATAAATTAAGCGATGAGAAAGTTTCTTTGTATTTTATCCATCATCGATCCATATCTTTGGGATGATTGTAGCAAACTTTGCCAGCCTGCTACTGTGCTGCGATGCCTGTTTTATACGGACACGTGGTCGGATGGAACGGCCATCTCGACGCAAAGGAAAAGTTTTTACGGGTTTTGATTAACCGAGACATGTAAATTTAAATTAAATTTCAAAAGTTTTCGCGAGATGAAAGAAATGGCTTTGTAACAGTGGATAAAATTACAAGGAAGCAACTAAAAACTAGCACAACTACCAGTATACCTATGTTCATTCATTGTGCATCTAGAAATATTGAATAAAAATTTGATTTGGACATTCCATTTGGCCCTGAAATGGATTTGTATTATATTGTATTTGAATGGAGTCGAATTTGGATTTGTAGTTGGATTGGGGTTTGATTGGATTTGGATTTAATCTGTATTGGATTTGTATAGAATTTGGATTGAATTTAGATTAGATTTAGATTGGATTTGGATTGATTCAAGTTTGAATTGACTTGGATCGGGATAGGCTTTAGGTCTAATTTGGATTTGGATTGGATTTGAATTGGCTTTGGGCTGGATTTGGATTGGATTTGGATTTGGATTGGATTTGGATTGGATTTGGATTGGATTTGGATTGGATTTGGATTGGATTTGGATTGGATTTGGATTGGATTTGGATTGGATTTGGATTGGATTTGGATTGGATTTGGATTGGATTTGGATTGGATTTGGATTTGGATTGGATTTGGATTGGATTTGGATTGGATTTGGATTGGATTTGGATTGGATTTGGATTGGATTTGGATTGGATTTGGATTGGATTTGGATTTGGATTGGATTGGATTTGGATTAGATTTGGATTGGATTTGGATTGGATTTGGATTGGATTTGGATTGGATTTAATTGGATTTAATTGGATTTGATTTGGATTGGATTTGGATTGGATTTGGATTGGATTTGGATTTGGATTGGATTTGGATTGGATTGGATTTGGATTGGATTTGGATTGGATTTGGATTGGATTTGGATTGGATTTGGATTGGATTTGGATTGGATTTGGATTGGATTTGGATTTGGATTTGGATTTGGATTGGATTTGGATTGGATTTGGATTGGATTTGGATTGGATTTAAATGGATTTGATTTGGATTGGATTTGGATTGGATTTGAATTGAATATGGATTGAATTTGGATTGGATTTGGATTGGATTTGGATTGGATTTGAATTGAATATGGATTGAAATTGGATTGGATTTGGATTGGATTTGGATTGGATTTGGATTGGATTTGGATTGGATTGGATTTGGATTGGATTTGGATTGAATTTGGATTGGATTTGGATTGGATTTGGATTGGATTTGGATTGGATTTGGATTGGATTTGGATTGGATTTGGATTGGATTTGGATTGGATTTGGATTGGATTTGGATTGGATTTGGATTGGATTTGGATTGGATTTGGATTGGATTTGGATTGGATTTGGATTGGATTTGGATTGGATTTGGATTGGATTTAAATGGATTTGATTTGGATTGGATTTGGATTGGATTTGAATTGAATATGGATTGAATTTGGATTGGATTTGGATTGGATTTGGATTGGATTTGGATTGGATTTGGATTGGATTTGGATTGGATTTGGATTGGATTTGGATTGGATTTGGATTGGATTTGGATTGGATTGGATTGGATTGGATTGGATTTGGATTGGATTTGGATTGGATTTGGATTGGATTTGGATTGGATTTGGATTGGATTTGGATTGGATTTGGATTGGATTTGGATTGGATTTGGATTGGATTTGGATTGGATTTGGATTGGATTTGGATTGGATTTGGATTGGATGGATTGGATTTGGATTGGATTTGGATTGGATTTGGATTGGATTTGGATTTGGATTTGGATTGGATTTGGACTGGATTTGGATTGGATTTGGAATTGGATTTGGATTGGATTTAATTGGATTTGATTTGGATTGGATTTGGATTGGATTGATTGGATTGGATTTGGATTGGATTTGGAATTGAATATGGATTGAATTGGATTGGATTTGGATTGGATTTGGATTTGGATTGGATTTGGATTGGATTTGGATTGGATTTGGATTGGATTTGGATTGGATTTGGATTGGATTTGGATTGGATTTGGATTGGATTTGGATTGGATTTGGATTGGATTTGGATTGGATTTGGATTGGATTTGGATTGGATTTGGATTGGATTTGGATTAGATTTGGATTGGATTTGGATTGGATTTGGATTGGATTTGGATTGGATTTGGACTGGATTTGGATTGGATTTGGATTGGATTTAATTGGATTTGATTTGGTTTGGATTTGGATTGGATTTGGATTGGATTTGGATTGGATTTGGATTGGATTTGAATTGAATATGGATTGAATTTGGATTGGATTTGGATTGGATTTGGATTGGATTTGGATTGGATTTGGATTGGATTTGGTTTGGATTTGGTTTGGATTTGGTTTGGATTTGGATTGGATTTGGATTGGATTTGGATTGGATTTGGATTGGATTTGGATTGGATTTGGATTGGATTTGGATTGGATTTGGATTGGATTTGGATTGGATTTGGATTGGATTTGGATTGGATTTGGATTGGATTTGGATTGGATTTGGATTGGATTTGGATTGGATTTGGATTGGATTTGGATTGGATTTGGATTGGATTTGGATTGGATTTGGATTGGATTTGGATTGGATTTGGATTGGATTTGGATTGGATTTGGATTGGATTTGGATTGGATTTGGATTGGATTTGGATTGGATTTGGATTGGATTTGGATTGGATTGGATTGGATTGGATTGGATTTAAATTGCATTTGGATTGTTTTTGGATTAGATTTGGATTGGATTAGATTAGGATTAGTTTTGGACTGGATTTGGATTGCCAGAGCCGAGTCGAGCAATTTTTTGACAGTTGACAGTGCAGTGACTCCAATCGAGCCATTTTGCTCGACTCTACTTTCAAAATAGTGCCCTAAGATTTGAATTTTTAATTCAAAATTTAAATCAAAATTGAATTGAATTCTCTACAATTTCCATGCAAATTTATGTTTTATGTAGACGAGGAATAGCTCCAAAATGTCCGCGGTAAATTCGTCCCTTTTTCCGAGGAAATTCTGCTGACTTTCCTCGGGAAATTCTTCCAAATTTCCTCGGAAAATTCTCTTGTTTCTTATTCTTTGGAAAATTGTTATTAATTTCCTCGGAAAATCCTCTTGAATTGCCTCGAGAAATTGTTCCTGAATTTCCTCGGGATATTGTGCTGAGTTTTTACGGGAAATTGTTCTGAATTTCATCGGAAAATTCATCTGATCTTCGACAAATTGTTCTGGATTTTCTCGGGAAACTGTTCCTAATTCACTCGGAAAAATTTCTCTGAATTTTCTCGGAAAATCCTCATGAATTTTCTTGTGAAATTTTTCTGCATTTCTCCTGATTTTCCTCGGAAAGTTCTTTTGAATTTCCTTGTAAATTTTTCCTAAATGTCTACCGGAAATGATTTTCCTCGGAAATTATCCTGAGTTTCTTCGGGAAATTTATACGAGGAATTTTCCTGAATTTCTTCGGAAAATTCTCTTAAA
Organism: Aedes aegypti; assembly: GCF_002204515.2. Taxonomy (NCBI): domain Eukaryota; kingdom Metazoa; phylum Arthropoda; class Insecta; order Diptera; family Culicidae; genus Aedes; species Aedes aegypti. The sequence continues at coordinate 22,689,530 of NC_035107.1, forward strand.
AATCCTTGAGAAATTCTGCAAAATTTCTGAGCTTCCACGGAAATATCTCCTGGATTTCAAAGTTAAATTTTCCTTAATCTCCTCAGGAAGCTCACCTGAATTTCATCGGGAAAATTTTCAGAAATTCCTCGGGAAATTCTCTTTAATTTTCTGGGGAAATTCTCTTGAATGTCCTCATGAAAGCTTACCTGAATTTCTTCGGGAAGTTCTCTCAAAATGTTACTGGAAAATTATTTTAAATGTCCACGGAAAATCCTGCTCAATTTACCCGAGAAGTTTTCACGTGAGTTTCTCCTTAATATTTAGCGAAAATTCTCTTGAATTTGTATAGAAAATTATCCTTATTCTCCACGAGGAATTTTGTTGGTTTTTCATAGAAAATTATATTGATTTCTCACAGGAAATTCTCCTGAATTCTTACTAGTAATCCTCCTGGCTTTTCCCTGAAAATTTTCCCGGATTTTTCTTCTAATATTTTTCGGTAATTTATCATGATATTTATCTAGAATTTCTCCGTGAAATTCTCCTGAATTTACTCATGAAACGCTCCTTAATTTACCCATGAAATTCCCCTGAATTTACCCGTGGCATTCTCTTGAATTTCCCCGGGAAATTCGACCCTTTTTTTTAGAAATTGTTCTGAACGTCTATTGGAAATTTGCCTGAACTTTTCTGAATTTCGTCGGAAAATTATTAGATATTTCTTTAGCAAGTACCCAGAAATTTCCTCCCGGAAGTCTCCGGAATTCCCTTGTGAATTTCCGGAATTACCTCCGACTTTCTCCGACGCTTCCTCGAGAAGTTTTCCGCAGTATCCTCAGGAAATAGTCCTGAGTTTCCTTGACAAATTCTCTGGAATTGCCTTAGGAATTTATCTCAAAATATTCTCGGGAAATGTCCGGAGTTTCCATGAGAAATTCTCTGGAGTTACCTCAATAAATTCTTTCGGTGAATTTTTCGGAATTTCCTCGTATATTTCTCCAGAATTCCTTCGGGTAATCCTCCAAAATTTTATAGGGAAATTCTTATTAAATCCTTCAAATATGAAAAATACTGTTTCAAATCCGTAAGGTCCTGCATATTCAAAACCAATGATTTAAGGCTGCCTTCAGGATGGTTCACCACCCCGCCACAAGGTACCGTTTTGATTCATATTACGTACACTTAAGGCCTCAGTGAAGTATAGCACAGCATAGAGCATTCAAAATAAATCATTCTGTATGATTCCTCAGCGTTATCGAGCGCCGGAAGCCCTTACTTTCAAATCGTGGATAAAGAATATGCTTCCGCAACTTGAATAATTTTAAATAAATCGAAATGTATAGCCTTTTGATGATTCTTATTCCGGGCGAGTCCTCTCTTTTGCCTCATATTCCGGACACTTTGATTCGAATTCCGGACATCTAATGAAAATCATTATTAGAAAAATCAAATCATCAAATGAAATTGTTAAACCACTAAAGAGACGTCTAAGGCAGTTGTGCATTATAAATTTGCATAGATATTTATCAAAATAGCTTATTAAAACGAGCCTCGAAATTGTGAACTTTCGAACGGCAAAAATTGAAACATTTCGTGTGAAATGTTTCCCATACAAAGTAGAGTGTCCGGAATTAAAAGCTGTCAGTAATATGAATCAAAACGGTACGATTGTTAAACGAAACATAAGAACAGTAGTTCACCGTTACAAAAAAAAGCCCATAAGTGATTTATCGAAGTAGGCGCAACAGCGAGTAAACATCAAACGACAATAATTGCCAACCGGGTGGTGGGAGGCTCGATGGCGGGATGGGCGCTTGCGGTACGCACTCGTTTTTCCCGCAGCCCTTGTTCGTTGTTCCATCCGTCGTTCGGTTCGCAGAACATTACACAGCGGTTACCGTATGCGGGAAAAAGGCGGCGGATATCGATTTTCCTTCGGTCTGTCTGTTGAAACTTTTCGACTACTTATGCGTCCGAGAATCTGAGCAGTTGCTAGGAAGCTTTCCTAAGGGACCGTGGATTACTCTTCCATTTGGGGAAATTGTGACAGAAGTTGTTCAACCCGGTGTTGAGGAAAGAACTTTTTCCACTGAAAAGAGGGCGTTCGGTGAAAACGATTAAGCTCTTGTGTAATGTACCTTTGTTTCCTGTGGCACAATGTGACACTCGATAGTTCACTGGCAGTATACTTTTCTATCGATCCAATTAGAGGAGGGATTTCACTCAGCACTTCACACTGTCACACAAGTGGCCCTAGCTTGGTCTAAAACTTTCTTTCTTCTACTAGACTGTAACACCCAAAAAGCACACCGACTGAATCAAAAAGACCCAACACTCGGAACACCGAAAGAACACGGACAAACGGAACTCACCGCGACTATCCTAAGTAACGGGTTTACTAAAACTAAGGAAGCCGAATTTCAGCAGAAACCGAGACGACCCGCCCGACTTCACGAGGAAACAACGTTCGGAGAGCGAAAAAAGGAACGCGCGCTCCGGAGGCAGATTATAAAGGACGACCGTATCGCCGATTCGTCCTAATGTTGGTCACGCGGTAACGCGAAACCGACGAAAAAAAAACTGTTATCTCAATTCTTCCTTGCTTCGCAGTTGGCCATGCTGCTGATATGATAATGGGTCCCGGTGTCAATCGGTTTGGTACAGTAGGCTCTGGGGTTGCTCGATCCAGAAGGTACCACCGGGTAGGTAAGGCTAAATTCAGTAAAGAGCATAGAAATTTGACTTCTACTTCGCCTTACGAATGATTTCACTGTACAAGGTTTTCACGTACGTACTCGGATTTCGGAATACTGAGTAGCAGATCGGACGCACACGCGCGTTGTCACCGTTTTTGTCGTAGCCGAAGACACACGCTATCAAGACGTAGAGTGCCATGGTTGATTTTTACGGGAAAAATACTGATTCAATGAAAAGCACAACAACGACCTATCTTTCATTGTTGATTGAATCATCGCCTACTCGCTCTTGGGTTATACAAAATTCGCCGTTTTCGACCTTGAAGACGACAAAGTCGTCAATGAAGCGTAGAAGTATTCCCGATAAAGTTGGTAAATCTTGGATTATTGAAATCAGGCCATTCCCTTGCCATTCCGGTGTACTATCGGCATGAACATAGTATTGATTGAAGTCTAATCTCCGCCATCTGCAAAGGGCAACAATTTTTGCCTCTAGGGTTTCGTTCTACTTCGTCGTAAACGCTATTATTCGACGTATCTGACTTAAAATGTTCCACTATGGTGGATATTCTAACTTACCTGCAACATAGATTCATTTTTCAAGCGTAATTTTGTGAAAGCCGTTTTGGTTTGTGCACTTGTACACTAGGCCGTCCCTTATTTTTCGAAGATGCGAAATGTTAAAAGTTCGTCATTGTAAAGTGCTCGTTTTGGTAAGAAAAAAATCAGGTAAAAATTTGAAGTCTGTACGTGGACGCTAAGTGGTCCCCCAACGACCCTAAAGGTATTAGGTGTAGATGACTCCCATGCGCCAAATCGAGCTCGCTGCTCTAGTGTATGCAACATGAGTACGAAAAGCCACTAGTAACAAATTGATAATCAGCATAGAATTAAAAGTAAAATAATATTTTATACTGTGGGTATCTTCATAACACAGCACGCTGACATAAAATTCATAACTTCAAAGGGATCGTTCAAATATTACGTAACGCAACAGGGGGAGGGATGGGGTCTTCCGTAGTGTTACGGTCCACACAAAAATTTAAATTTTTCATACAAAAGTTGTTATGTGGGAGTGGGAGGGGGTCTAAAATTTCCAAATTTTGCGTTACGTAATATTTTAATCATCCCAAAGAAAACAAACTTCTATACTGATTATCAACGCGCGCAGAACAATTTGTTACTGGTGGCATTTCGTACTCATGCTGCGTGCACTAGAGCAGCGGGCTAGATTTTGCGCACGGGGTCATCTACTCCTAATACCGTCAGGGCCGTTGGGGGACCACTTAGCGTCGATGTACGGACTTCAAATTTTTACCTGATTTTTTTCTTACCAAACGAGCACTTTACAATGACGAACTCATAACATATCGAATTTTCGAAAAATAAGGGACGGCCTATTGTACACCGAAAATGCAATAAAACTACCACAGCACAGAACAGATATCCATCTTAGAACAATACCTAATTTTCGCCTAGAGTACGAGAAAATGCGAAGATGAGTAGGCGAATAAAACATTGTTTACCCCATTTAAATTCACAGTGCATGATATTGACATTGATCTCGTCTAAAATGATCTGCTTAGCTAGTATAATGTGTTTGACGTTATGTCAACACCGTTGATTCGCCAGCACAGCAAGCCTTGCAGCCTTGCAGTGCATCTATCAAAACATTTGCCAACAAAAACATGACACGCTTTGAATTGCAAACAATATAAACGATTTTCCGCTGATGGTTATGGCATCCTTTCGAGATTAAATTATCTTTGGATATGTGTAAGAAAAATGGTGTGGTAACTAGTAATATCCTTTACGTCCGACTGCAGTTTTCGACCTGAAATAACAATTACCAACCTCTCCTGCTCCCTTGCTGCACGCGGAATGTATTTGCTAATAAACTTATATCGAGAAAAATAAAAAGGTAATTTCAGTCATGTGTTCTTTAAAGCAATAAATAGCTCAAAAAGGTTTTTACATGATGCCGCACACAGGTTTTGCCTGACTAGTTTGATTTTCTCTAACAAAACGCATGCACGCAAAGGCTCGTCCAACACGATCATACTAATATTCGCATGAATGATGTGGTTGAAATTATTCAATATCCAACTCCACTGTATCAAGTTTTGTTTATTGTTTTGCACCAAAGGATTGCTATGATGTCTGATGTCCGTCAGATGTGCAAATTTTTAGACGAGTGCAAGGTTGATTAATTTGTCGCGGTGTTATGTTATCTAATTGCGTTGAATTGAATAAATACAATTCTTGATTACTTTTTCAAATCGACATAAGTAACTTTCATACGGTTTTGAGAAAATTAATTAAGAAGAATCCCAACCTTTCTTCTAGAACTGTTTTAAAAAGAATCCCCTTTTTAACATTTTTTTACCATGTACATCGCTAAAATGTTGCATGCAATCAGCACGCGTTAAAACTCAAAGTAGTTCCTATCACTTCTCACAAAAATTGTATGACAAAATGATAAGCCGTTTCAATCAGTTACTTACGACAATTTTGTACCAGTGTAAAATCGACTCAAGTAGTGTTTTGTTTTGATTCGTGGTTAAGTCACTTTGTCTCCCATACAACGGAACGGCGAAAGTAGCGGTTAGGTTGCGAAAGTGGAGAATCTTACTTTCGTCGTTTTGTAAATCCGGAAATTAAACGTTCTAAAAGTGAAAAATCGAGTTAGTTTAGAGGGGAACATGTAGAATTTCGTCTGCGAAACACGTAGGATTGATAAAGTAAGTTTGTTAACTTTTCTGATTTGAGTCTGTTTGAATAAGTCTTCGAGAATTATACTTTGTTCCGGTACAACTAGTTTGAAATAAAAAAAAAAAAGATTTGTTTCCGAATCTTCAGACTAAGCACCCGACATGGCACGTTGTCAAGCGCATCTGATCTGATATCCAGCCTGTGTACAATGGCTGACGTTTGATTCATAGCCAAGGAGGAGAAACGATTACCGGATTCCAGTGTTCAACCAGATTACTGTTTGTATTTGAAAAAAATCTTCGCCAGAAGTGATTATTATTCGCTCTAACGAAGGTACGGCGCTGCCATCTGGATAAAGTTTACTCTGTGCGTGAAGCGTCAAAATTTTTACCCGGCGAGGAATAGAAAGTGGAATTTCAAATGCTTATATAAAATTAACTACAATAGTTATTTGAAATCTTTTCAGTACATGTTGAACTTTTGATGGGCTTCATTATAGACACAATATTTTGATTTTTATATTTTTCCTCGATAGTCTGCGGATTTTATAGCTTTCCATAAATCTAACCCCGTACACTTAACAGAATTTAATTAAATTATGTATTGAATGTATTGTATTCTTATGCTTTGCCATGTATATAAATCGGAGCTTCACGCATAGGGTCAACTGTGGTAATTGCCTCCGTCATCGCGAATTAACATGGATGAACACGGAGAAATCAGACTACCCAAAAAATAAGTTCTTTTTACTCAAATTTGGATAAAATGCATTTAGTTTTTACCCACGTTTGGGTTGTTTTGCCTCTCTCGCAACAGCAATGCTGTCAAAAACACGTAGAGATGGTCGGGTCTCGGGTTTTCAAACCCGAAACCCAACCCGAACCTGAACCCGACGGGTTCGGGTTTGAAAATTCAAAATTTTTCGGGTTCGGGTCGAGTTTGAAGGCTACAAAATTATCGGGTAGGGGTCGGGTTCGGGCTTGAAAAAAATCGGGTTTAGTCGGGTTTGGGTCGGGTTTGGTGAGAATTGTGAACAGAGTAACAACCTAAAAGCTTCCCTATGCATCAGAAACGATGAATTTATAACCTTTTCAAACTCGGGTTCTACTAGGGTTTTTCTTAGAAAACTTTTTCGGGTTTCGAGTCGGGTTCAGGTTTGAATAGCGAAAATTTTTCGGGTTTGGGTCGGGTCCGGATTTTAAGAAATAAAATAAGTCGGGTACGAGTCGGGTTCGGGTTTGAAAAATGTGAAACCAGACCATCTCTAAAAAACAGAGAGAGACGCAACGACCCAGCGTCGAAGTTCAATGGAATAAGCCAAATTTGGGTTCTTTCGAGTTTGCCCAAAGTTAAGTTGTTTTGACCCATCACGGAGACTTCGAAAGCCAACGCTGGGTAGATTTTTGTTGCACTGAGTTGTTTGTTTTGCCGCTGTCAAATGGAAACAACCTAATGGTAGGTATATATAAGTTAACCCAAATTTTGGTTATCTCACGGAAGAGCCGAATTGCGTCAATAGAAGTCAAAGTTGGGTTAATTTGCGACTCCGTGTAGCATGCTGCAGCAGGCCGATCAAACTTCAAAATGTGTCCGAAGCAAAATGACTTTCGAATGAAGAGGAAAGGTTTAGGATATAGTTTTTGGTAAATTTAGGTACACTTGCTGTCCCGACATCACAAGTAATCAAATACCACTTTTATGCGTGCTGCATGGTTATATAGTGCTAACATAAATCTGTCAAGCCTTATATTAGCCTATGATAGCTGCGAGAACTTAAAAAATGTTTGTAAAATTGTGAATTTTTCGCTAAGTAAAATTCAAGTTATGTCTGAATTGCGATTCAAATTTAAGTTAATCGGAGCACTACAAGCCGATAGCCAAACCTCCAAACTTGACCATTTAACGAAAATTTATCTCATTCATATTTAAATTCATTCAAATAAACTATTGTAGGATCTGATTTCTAAAACAGGGCGAAATGCAGTACCATTTTTCGGTAACCTTAAATTCCCCAAATATTCCCCAATAAAGGTCTAGACAGGTCTAAAGGAGGTTGAAAAAGAAGAGACTCTTTATTTACTCTCACTTAGAGCATACCTTCCATATCCAAAACTCTTGGAAAAAGTTTACTCGATGTGGGAGCGTCGAAAATTTTACCCGGCGCTTATATAAAATTAACTACAATAGTTACTTAAAGTCTGTTTAGTATCTGTTGATAGACTCTTGATGGGCTACATTATGGACATATTAATTTGATTTTTATTTTTTATCAAAATTCTGCTGATTCGATAGCTTACCAAAAGTCTAAAAAAATCGAAGCTTCACGCATAGGGTCAACTGTGGTAATTACCTTCGTAGTCGCGAAAACTCCACTCTTTCTGAAGATTACCTCTTTTGCAACAACCTTGGAGTAGAAATCTTATAAGAAGATTTAGACGAGCTTTCTTGTCTAATTCTGTACATTTTTCGGAAATTTAACTGTGTAAAAAGCTTGCCCGCCGCCACCAGGTGCGCTAGTGTTCGCGTTTATTTTGGCAGCTGTTTTTGTTGTCATCTTTCCCATCTGTTCTGTGAAACTACTGTATTTCGATAAATAACTTCAGTTCAATTATCCACTTTGCACTTTTTCACCGAAACCGCATGGACGAACACGATTTGAGAGAAATGCTTAATTTCCTTCGGAAGAGAAGTAAAGTCGTTGGCCTTGAATTGAACTAGCCCAGGGCTAAAAATCTCGTTAATAAAGATAGAAAAAAAAAATGCTTAGCAGAATTTGGGGCAAGTGTGTCACCTTAAGCAAATTGTTCTCTAACTTTGTCTAAAGCTCATAGAATCCACCAATTTATCCTCATGATGTTAGTTTTACATCTTTTCATAACCACTGTGCAATTTAAAAAGAAAATAATTTCAAAAAGTATTAGTTTTGGAGCTTCTCAAATATCATCCAAAATAACCTATTTTTCGACACTATGGGGCAAGTGTGCCACCCATATGGGGCAAGACGGCCACCATATGAAAATCGTATATAATTCCACTTGTAATGAAATTTTCTTTATTTCCTATTAATAATACTTACAAAGCAGACGCTAATCGATAATTAAAACAAGAATTAAGTTTACCGTGATAAGGGGATGCTTTATAACAGGATTCAAAACATGCGTAACTCCCTATTACTCAATCCGAATAACTAAAATGGTTATTTTTGTCTCCATTCCATACAATTTATGTATTACCCTTATATTACGGCGAATATGTATAATATTAGCCTAGATCAGCACTAAATAACGGTAAAATATTGATGTAGATATGTAAAACTGTACTTAATAAGCCGAAAAACGTATTGAATATTGAATATTCTGAGAAAAAATCACTTTAGGGGGCAAACATGTCAGTTATTCCCCTACTATACTTCAGAAATTACTACTGGTGCCTCATTTTGGTTTATTCTTATGATTCTGTTTACATTTTTATAAATTTCACTCCAACAATTTTTGTTTACCAAATAGGTGGCACACTTGCCCCAATAGGTATACATTTCAACCAAACTGGATTTCGTTGGTAAAACTAAATACTTTTTGATTAAAATGCCACAATAACTTACACATTTGAATAGTTTCACGATGTACAGTACGTTAGAAAAATCTGTTAATAATTGACCTTTCACCATGCTATTTAGAAACAACAAAATCTTATAAAATTCCACTCAAATTTGGTTGTCTTAGCACAAGTCGCTGTAAATACGTGAAAAATAGAGCAATTTTCATCATATTTTGATCATGGTATTGTGAACTATAAGGGAACATATTGTTAAGCTCAAAAATAAAATATATATTGTAGTTTTTATAAAAAGCAGGGGTGGCACACTTGCCCCTATGGCACACTGTGTGTGTGTGTGTGTGATCCATCTAACCCCCACGAGCCTATGCATGCTATAAAAGTTTGACTTTTACTGTGCGTCCTGTTTTCAAGTTGCCCGTGAGAGTGAGCGAGACAGCACCAACACACGGCGCACAGTAAAAGTCAAAAGAACAAAAGAATTTATGGCACGTACAGAGGTTCACTGTCCGGCAGTGGTATTATGGAAAAAAGTTTTCAGCAAAACTGCTTAGATCCTACATTTTTGCAAAAAACTTCAGTCCGGAAGTTAGAAGGTGATAGCTCTATTGCAGATCCTGTGACCCATTTCAGAATGGCTGGAGAGACACGTCCATTCAGAAGTCACTTTCACTAACAACAAGCCCCGCATGTATGCATAACCGTTATCAAATGTATAATGATAATACATACACACTTCCTGTTTCAAAGATGTTTGCTTTGAAACTGGCGCGTATTTAATATTTAGGTATCGATAAATATGTAATCAGAACAATCTCACCAAAATCCATCCAATGCGGCGTTGTCATCAAAACCACTCAGCAATCGATTAGGTATCTATTTCCTTCTCCTCGTGGCACATATAATATTTGTCGGTGGTAGACCACATTGGGTTTCTTTTCACCACCATTTCTATTTCTTACCTTCACGAATTTATAAAACTTTACCACTTAACATAATCACAAAATCATAATTTTGTTTTTGTTCCTCCGAACCATCCGTCCGGGTGGCGTAGTACCGTCAACCGAAACACAAACGCAATCGGGAAAAAAAATCACGTGGATGCACAAATATTAACAAAGCCAATTAGCCAAAGCGACATCACACTGAACGCGTCTGAGAGGTTTATTCACTTTTTAATATCTACGTTTTTTGAATATTCATTTCCGAATTGAAATCCGGATGGCGTAGCACTAGTTAAGTTATCGGCAAAATCGCGAAAACGAGAGAACGAAAAAAAAAAGCGTGGAGCAAAACAAAACACGACCGTTCGCGGGCAACGCCTACTGCGATTTTTCACATTTGCCTCTATGAGCCTGTGCATGCTATAAAACGTTTGACTTTTACTGTGCGCCCTGTTTTCAAAATGCCCGTGAGAGAGAGCGAGACAGCACCTACACACGGCGCACAGTAAAAGTCATGAGAACTAAAGAATTTATGGCACGTACAGAGGCTCATGGCACACTTGCCCCAAAGTCCGCTAACGATCGACACCAGTCACACCATTTTATGATACATGTGACGGCGAGCAACGCTAGCCTTCTTGATCAGACTTCCCAGTTGCATATTTTCTCCCATGCATATGATTGACACTAACAGTTCGGAAAATAACATGAAACAACACTATGGATCATTGAAGGTAGTTTTTGCAAGTGCTCACCGCAAAGGCGCCATCATATATGGGATTTAACATTGTGACAAAATTGCTGTTCTGTCAAACACACAAGGCTATGATGGCACTATGTATATTTTCCATAGCGGCCGTTTTGGTTATTTTAATGATCCATTGAATTCGCTACTAAAACAAACTACTTGTCCGATCGATTTGGTGAATTATTTCTTAATTGAGTTTATTAATATTTTCCTTATAAACCCGTGAAAGTATTGTCAGTTTTGCTGAACTCAGGGTGTCCATTTAAATTCAATTTTTCAATTCCCGGATTTTTGATGTGAGTTAAAAACGTTTGTAATTATGAAATGGTTTTGGGCAAACAGATTAAAATGAGTCATTGAATAATCTAAAAGACCAAGACTAAGGGTATTTACGCAAACTTCCATGAGTTGTCAGAACTGAAAGTTTGTTGAAGGGGCCAAAATACGGAGTATGCCGTGCACCCAATAGAAGTCATAGGAAATTCAGAGAAATTTTGATGATATAAAAAATCGGCCCTAAATTTAGATCATTCTTCCACAAATCAGCATTGTTCATAATGGTCAACTCATGCTCTACTGAGAATTTGTTCAGAATTATGCGTGAAACATGATCCATAGCAGATTCATGTAGAAATTCTTGATCTGAATCAACTCTCGTTGCATCCAACAGAGATCTTTATGACATAAACGATATCTCGCAAAAAAATCAATTGCTTACTTTGCAGAATGATGATATTTCATGAAAGAACTCTGAACAAGCATCTTCCCAGGAATATATCCAAGATTTTTCCGAGAATATTGTCAAAAAAATCAACAAAAATCTGCTCAAGAATACCATTTATTTACCCATCAAAAAGCTCTTCATGAATTCAGTAAGGATCTCACAAACAATACACTGAGAAAGAATACTTAAATGTAAATCTGCGGAAATCCATACAAAATCTCGCCATGGACTTCATAAGGACTTTATCATAGGCAGTGTTGTTAGCAATCACGGTACCGTAAGTTCGGATGAGATTTACCACCATGTCACGAGATTTTATTTGTTACCATTAGGCCACCGAAATCAATGCAACCTTTCGTAAATGTTGTTTGTCTTAAATATTGTCGAATTGTGTGTAGTGAAGAATCTCCAGAATCACCTTAGGTGTGGTATTGAAAGACAAATTGAATCAAGGATTTGAACATGGTGTCAGCCTGAAAGTTTGTGAGGATGCTTAAAATATATTTCCAAACAGAGTATTTGTACCAAGTTGCTCATTTTACTGAAATAATTGAATTTCAGTTACATTTTAGAAACATCCTTTGGAAATTGCATACATTTAGGCGTTTTCCGTGGTATCTCCTTAACATTTAATAATTTATTATTTCCATAATTATTGTCTTGTTAAGAACTTCGCTATTCTATTTGCATATTCAGATGTAGAGTTGATGTTGGCATTTATAATAATCAGATTGACAAGTGATAAATTTCACCTTGAAATGGGATCCTGTTTTTATTTCAGAGGTGACATTTGTTAGAAAATTTCGGTACATGGGTCTTTGAGGTTCACCGTCGTCCTTATCTTCCTGATTTTAATTGTATGGTATTGATAACAGAACCAAGAATACCAGACCAGACCAGAAAAACCGTGAAAAATTATCATTTTCACCCGAAATTACGGTAGTCGACACGTTTTTGTTGACATTCGGTAGTCTTTGCCTTCAGCTTTCAAAACACGAGCGATCAAACGAACGTACTACACAAAAATGTCAATCGAATGTTGCTGATCACTAGAAAGCGATACGGTATTGTTTATATGCGTCTCATTCGACATAACAAGCAATTAAAATACTATTGTTAATTATGATCGAATATTTCTGAAATCTATGCAAAATTAATGATTTATGCAAATGTCATCATGTCAGACGACATTCATTGCACAGTTTTTTGTGTTTCTTGATATTCATTCTAGCGCTCAAGCTTCATGTGAGAGGTGACGGTAGCAGATCAGTGTACATAAATCATTAAGGGCCAAACGCAATGATAGCGGAACGGCAACGGAATGCGGAACCGGTTCGCCAGCATGAACTACAACATGCTTGTCGACTTGGTGTTAATTCACTTTTATTCGTTGATGGGTCAGTCGAGATAGTGTGGTTCATGCTGGCGAACCGGTTCCGCATTCCGTTGCCGTTCCGCTATCATTGCGTTTGAGCCTTTAGACTGCTGACCATGGGAGCGGAACGAACATCACGAAAACTGTCGAATGTTTAGAGCACTGGTCGTAGATCACGGATTTTCTGGGCAATTTAAGGTGAAACATCTCGGAATCCAAAGATGGCCGGCATAATGGCCGACTTGTGCCCTTACTCACGTTTTCAAAGGCACAAAACTGGAGAAATAGTTAGAAAACGTTTCTGATCTTCTTATTTTTAGCTTTCTGACAGTGCACAAAGCCAAAATAAAAAGTGCACGGTTGTTGGATGCTTTTTTCGCTAGATTTGTGCCTTTGAAGTTTTAGTGCAATCTTAGAAGTTGATTCCAAACAGTTTCACCTTAATAATCCAAACAAGGATTCTTTAAGAATCCGTATCAATTTCTCCAGGAATGTACCGAAAATTTTAAATGAACATATCTAGAATTTCATTGGGAAACCACTTGTAGGTCAGCTTTCCGCCAACCGCTAAGAATGGGTTCAAAATTTCAAGAAAAATCCGTCAAAACGCTTTTAAAGCATACGATTAAAATCTTATTAGCAATGCACTATTTTTTCAGTGGTTTTTGTATAACAAAATGAACAAAATGAAATCATGAATTATAATAGAAATTCATAAAGCATCTCATCAAGAACCTTTCCAGGAATCCCTAAGTACTCTTCTGAATACTTCTCAATGATCACATTGATGTTCCCTAAGAACATGTGCTTAATACCTTTGGCCAGAAATTCGCAAAGCAATTCACAATAAATCGTATCAATTTTGAAATTAAAAATCTGCCAAAGATCTCTCCTTGAAACTATAGATTTTTGACCAAAAATATAATATAGAATCCGTTAACTATCTCTAGCAACTCAGTCGTATATCCCTTGCCAGAATTTTCTAGTGCTTCTTCCGGGGTGTTGTACAATTTCCCGGGTATTTCCCTATTTTTTTCCGGTCATTTGCAATTCCCGGGTTTTTCCAGCTTTTCCCGGATTTCCCGGATGGATGGACATCCTGTAAACTATTTCCGAGGGAACAGTAAGATATATGAATTAAAACACAAACAATGTGCTACTATTTACTAAAACTTACAGATAATTTACACGTGCGCTGAAGTCATTGATATTATTGAAATATATTATCTAAAAGTTTATAATATATTTAGTAGAGCTAAAACATCAAGTAAGTACACATAAAATTCGAAAACTATAGTTAAAATGTCTTAAATTAGTCATGCAATTTGTTCTTATAGCCTACAGTTAAAACTTAACCTAAGAAACCACACGCTAAGAAAGGAATCGGAAGAAGATAAGAAAATTGAAGATTTGTAAGTTAAAGTTTATAATGATAATTCTAAGTATAATCCTAACACTGAAATATATTACAGTTAATGCTGCCCTGATACTACAGCCCGTGGTACCGCCACTAGAAAATTCAGTCCGAACAATAGGGTAGATGCATTAATCTTCGCCCCCTCCCTAGTTTTCGCCCCCCTGATAGAACATTAGCTTATTTTGGATTGTAATAAAATAAAACTATTATCTTTTGTAACTGATATAAAAGATTAAAATAAAGTATACTTAGTTTTTAAAAGCCACTAATTAAATCAATCTTCTAAACCGCCAAACAATCGAAAATAAAAAGGTTGTTAAAAAGGTACGCGATTTTTTCCGTTCAACGAAAAAAGCCTCAATTATACAAGAGAGGGAAAACATATTCAGTTAATTATTTCAACTCTAAATACTGAATAGTTATAATGAGACATACATCAGAAAGAGACAAAAATGGATTTTTTCAACTTTTCTAACAATTTTAATCTGTTTTAAACTACTTGTATAGGGTGGCGAAAACTAAAGCAGGTTTTGAAACGATTATAATCTTCGCCCCTGGCGAAACTTCATGTAGCGTTCGTTCACTGTTGCGTGCTTCAATTTTCGCCCCCTCTTCGAGAAACTGTCAAAAACCAAAACAAACTCAATGATTTTGAAACTGTTTAAGGAGATTGCAGTGCAAATTACTTTATTAACTGTGAAAACCAATGGATATCAAAGTAAGTGTTCGCAATCACTCATTTCGTGTGGTCTGTATGTTCTCATCTGTGTGTTTTACCGGTTGCTAATTTCAGAGACCGAAAAAATATGGTGAAAACTATACTTCAGCGGTGCTCTCTACCGCTATTGCGAAGGTTCGCGGCAAAGAGATGAGCATCAAGAAGGATGCAAAGCATTTCGGAATTCCCCGTTCTACGATTCGCTCCCGTCTGTTGCTGAAGAATCAGGATCAAATTCGTGGTGGTCCAGACACAGCTTTACTACCAGAAGAGGAAAAGGAAATAGAGGAGTGGATTTTCGATATGCAGAACCGAGGATATCCAATCACGAAAAATTGGCTACTGGACAGCGTGAAGGAATATCTGGATGCCAATAACCGCGAGAACCGAGAACAACTGCTATTCGGACTCCAGAGTTTGAGATCAGCGCTACCGCAAAAGTGTCTTCATCGAATACAGTGATACCTCCATGAGTCGATGTTCCATTACTCGATATCGACTCATGGAACCATACTAAAAACAAAATTTCATGGTTACTATGATGGTCCCTAAAAGCAGCTTTCCAAAGGATTGCTGTTCCATGACTCGATATTTCCATGAGTCGATGGTCCCTTCAATATCGACTCATGGAGGTTTCACTGTATCATAACGTGGTTCCACAAAATCGAAGCCTATTAAACAACGCAGAATCTTCTTCACATTCTGGAAGATCCCAATCGGATCATAAATGGTGACGAGACATCGTTCCAGCTGAATCCAAAAAGCAAAACCGTTTTTGCACTACAGCAAAGTAAACATCACCACCATGTTTTCCTTCTTTGCTTCCGGTGAGACCATTCCGCTAACCATAATTGCTTGCGTGAATCTTTGACGGTAAAATCTATCAAGAACGGTTTCAGATCATCAGGACTATTCCCATGGAATCACAGCGCAATTAATTTCGAAATGTGTTTAAATGAACCAGCAGTAGCTTCGGACTCCATGCTTGAAACACCAAAGTGCAAGATCCAACCGATTTGGAGAAGGAACTCCAGGCAGCCAAACAAACAATCAAGAGATGTGCGGAATTCATTGGAAGCGACAAAATTAAAAAAAATCAAAAGTGATTTCGTCTATTTGGAGAACGATGAAGATCAGATTCTTCAGCACATTTACACAGAACTACACTCGAACTACCCAGAAATTGTTGATTCGGTCACTGAACCAAATAACGAAGCCAAAATGCTCTGTAGTTTTGATTACGGGTCGACAGCTGAATTAAGACTTGTGTCCAATGAAGTCAAAGGTGATTTAAACATAATCAGGCATTGCAGAATTCGCTTTCATTTGAGTATGAAGCACAATCAAAGCAAGCAAAGAAAAACATCCCATCTGTTGCGGTCCACGATCGCCATTGTATCGCAAGGTGTAACAAGTCTGATAAATGGAAGCAGCGAGCAAGAGCCCCAAAGAGAGAGCGATGGTAAAATCCATTTTTCTCGCTTGTTTACCGTTGGGGATAGGTGTTTTTCTTTACTGGCACGATAAACAATCCACGAACTTCAAATAGCAATAATGTTCCCCAGGCTTGGAGCATGTTTAGAGGGGGTTTATCATGCCCCCCCCCCAATCTGACCAAAGTTGTAGCAGTATACGATAAACAGTCTCTCATAATGTGCAGCATGTTATGATAGTTACAGAGAGCGATACGTGAGAAATTCTCTCAATATTCTCAGGATTCAATCCCTGAACATAATGACATATGAAGCAGCTCTCATTGTTGTCCCGGGTTCGAATGAAGCTGCTACATCGTCCAGTTTCCATCATGATTCGCCAGCAGACGAGACTCATCCAGCGGAACTAAATAGTAAGAATGAGAATACTACAATAATCGAACCAATCCCAGGAAGTTCTCTGAAACGATTGAAGGATTTTTTGAATGTACCACCCACGCCAAAACGTACAGTTAAGCGGGAATATAAATCATATAAATCGATACCATGTACTGACGTCGGATGAGTTTATCGAAGAGTTCAAACAGAGAGTAGACGAGAAAAATCATTTGGAGGCTGAGAAACTGAAACGAAGATCCGATAGAAGTGAAACAATAAAATTTTTCTTTGAAATTAATTGCATATTATTCTATTGATTATTGAAAAGGGAAATATCGGGATTGATTCCGATATAAAACCACATTTTAAAAGGACGTAACTGGATTTGTAAGCAACACATCTCTACGAAACTGAGCATTGCATTCGACTCCTCCCAAACAATGCAATCTTACTGTCGGAAAGAGGATGATTCCCCACCAATTCTGAGAGTGCTTTCCACCGCATAGGTGGACTTGAATACGGTTCAAAGCAAGCGACGTTAAGGCTAAGTAGCCCGTCATTCGTTTTGGCAACAATGATGCCTTTTCAGCTTGCCTTTCAAAGTGATATAACTAAGTCTTGATAGTTTATATCGACTTGAAAAAGTATCACTGTACGCGCTAACATGTATAAAGTATTCTGATACTTTTTCAGCTGTGCCAGTTCAAAACCAACTGGTTTTCTTTGATTCAAAATCGTGAGATGAATCAGCAACAATCATCAACGACGCGTACAAATTTCAATGACGGCCTACTTCGCCTTAAAAGTTGTTGCTAAAAAGGCAGTTAAAAAAATATTGCTTTATTATCATTAAAAGCAGTTACGCCCTTTTGAAACATTATAGCGTAGGATATTTCCATGTTGGCAAATGTCTCGACCTTTCAGGAATAAAAACATCGGCTTCCTCGGAATAATAACATATTTCAGACAATTCGCATGCATTCCACAACGTTCTTCTAATAGGTAATTACTTTGCATTTTTAATAAGAATACAGAGAAAAGAGGCAGACAAAATGCCAGTGGGGATGAAAACTCAGAAAGAGAACAATAACTTGATTAAACTATCGGAAACCTTTACATGGGTGGGGCGAAGATTGACTTTGGGGGGTCGAAAATTGAAGCACACTATCATTCCAAATATTATACTTTTTTATAAGGTAAAACTGTATTTTTGATAATTTTGCAGCTTGTTCATCGTAAAACAATGAATGAATGGTTGAGTAAACCCAATAAAATTATTTGATATTTGTTAAGAGAGTCAAATATTTTTTATCCTTGCGATTATATTGTTTAGGGGGGCGAAATCTAGTGCTTCTACCCTACAAGTTTCTTCCCGCCCCCTGTGTGACTTACTTCGCCGGGCACTTATTTTCACTATGGAAAACCTTCGTACTTCTTCACTGAAGGATGTCATACCAATCACACGCCTTGAAGTCCTATAATTCACGAAATTTTCTCAACCACTGCGTAAAATTGAGAATGTGAACAAAGTCCAATCCGTCGTACTGAAAAAAAGCTTGTGCGCATCAATGTGTACGCGATGCTCAGAGTAAAATACAGTTCCTTTGATTGTGTTGTTTTCGCTGCACTGTGGGCAATTGTTCGGAATTGTGTTTATATGTTTGAGCTCAATTTTGATGGCGAACAATGAATTTTAATGGAAATTAAGGGGTCTATTTTGTAAATCGAGCGAATTCATGTGACTCGTCTGTTGTCATTGTCGATCAAAGTAAGCATGCATATTTCCGATGTCATCCGTCGACTCTCATAGTAATCCAGTCACATAGAGTGACAACTGTCGATAAACTCGAGTGACAGAGCCGAGTCGAGCAAAAATTTTGGTCGACAGTGACTCCAGTCGAGTCGTTTTTGGTCGACTCGAGTTATAAAATAGGGCCCTAATATATTTCACCATGCTGAAGGAATGGAGGAAGATGCCCGTAGATCTATATATTCCAGTAAAACAATTTTTAATAGCGTTGATATGTTGCATTTTAACCACTCACTATATCACAGTGAGCCGTAAGTTGTGAGACGAATCAGGAAACTGATTGCGACAGAAATGAAAACTATACGACGAATTGAGAATACGGCAAGATGCAATTTCATTGCATTATTTCCAAAAGAACGATCAAGATTTATCCTAATTTTATTGTACAATGCGAAAGCCGTTATTATTTGAAACGTGATTAAATTATCACATTTATTCGATTTAGGGCCCTATTTTATAACTCGAGTCGACCAAAAACGACTCGACTGGAGTCACTGTCGACCAAAATTTTTGCTCGACTCGGCTCTGTCACTCGAGTTTATCGACAGTTGTCACTCTATGTGACTGGATTACTATGAGAGTCGACGGATGACATCGGAAATATGCATGCTTACTTTGATCGACAATGACAACAGACGAGTCACATGAATTCGCTCGATTTACAAAATAGACCCCTTAGTACATTGTGCCACAAAAACAGTATTTTTCATCCAGAAATTCACATAACTTTTACCGTTAGGTCGTAAAAATAATCGGCTTCACTTATAAATTTTCCATTACACCAAGCAAAAATAAGAGATTAGCTAAATGTACACTGATCCACCGTAAATTTGCACGCATCATTAGGATTCCACTTCCGAGGCTTATCGCCTCCTTCGAGTGACGTGATTGTTTGTATTCAAACGTAGCAAACGCGACACAGCCCAATATTAGTTGCAAAACAGTCGTGAGATTAATGTTGTTTCCTTATGAGCTGTCATCGTTCGGAAGTATTCTTTCTCGTCAGATCTAGCCGCTAATTATAACATTTTTTTTTCTTGAATCCTTTACTTTGTTTGCACAATTGTAGAAGTACAAGTCATTCCCAGTTTCAAGAATATTAGAAACGGTGTTATTCCTGACATAAAGGTTCTATCGTAGAAGAAATAAACCGGACTAATTCGCTCCCAATACGACAATTCGTCCGATGGGGTGTGCTGCTGTCGTCATGATGATGATTGACGAGAGCAATGTCAAACTCATTCATGGTTTCAAAACATTCGGAACAAAATATTTATTTTCACCGCTTACTTCACTTATGTATGAAATTGAATGAGATCCAATGGTAGAGAATTCATTTATCTACCCAATGGTATTTTTAGGGGCAGCGGAGAATGTCCCGAAGCGTATTTTATTCAAGCGCAAAAATCGCTCAGGCGAAAGTTCCAATGAAACTAACCTCACATATCCTGGTTATGGTTTTGTGCCACAAAAACAGTATTTTTCATCCAGAAATTCACATAACTTTTACCGTTAGGTCGTAAAAATAATCGGCTTCACTTATAAATTTTCCATTACACCAAGCAAAAATAAGAGATTAGCTAAATGTACACTGATCCACCGTAAATTTGCACGCATCATTAGGATTCCACTTCCGAGGCTTATCGCCTCCTTCGAGTGACGTGATTGTTTGTATTCAAACGTAGCAAACGCGACACAGCCCAATATTAGTTGCAAAACAGTCGTGAGATTAATGTTGTTTCCTTATGAGCTGTCATCGTTCGGAAGTATTCTTTCTCGTCAGATCTAGCCGCTAATTATAACATTTTTTTTTCTTGAATCCTTTACTTTGTTTGCACAATTGTAGAAGTACAAGTCATTCCCAGTTTCAAGAATATTAGAAACGGTGTTATTCCTGACATAAAGGTTCTATCGTAGAAGAAATAAACCGGACTAATTCGCTCCCAATACGACAATTCGTCCGATGGGGTGTGCTGCTGTCGTCATGATGATGATTGACGAGAGCAATGTCAAACTCATTCATGGTTTCAAAACATTCGGAACAAAATATTTATTTTCACCGCTTACTTCACTTATGTATGAAATTGAATGAGATCCAATGGTAGAGAATTCATTTATCTACCCAATAGTATTTTTAGGGGCAGCGGAGAATGTCCCGAAGCGTATTTTATTCAAGCGCAAAAATCGCTCAGGCGAAAGTTCCAATGAAACTAACCTCACATATCCTGGTTATGGTTTTGTGCCACAAAAACAGTATTTTTCATCCAGAAATTCACATAACTTTTACCGTTAGGTCGTAAAAATAATCGGCTTCACTTATAAATTTTCCATTACACCAAGCAAAAATAAGAGATTAGCTAAATGTACACTGATCCACCGTAAATTTGCACGCATCATTAGGATTCCACTTCCGAGGCTTATCGCCTCCTTCGAGTGACGTGATTGTTTGTATTCAAACGTAGCAAACGCGACACAGCCCAATATTAGTTGCAAAACAGTCGTGAGATTAATGTTGTTTCCTTATGAGCTGTCATCGTTCGGAAGTATTCTTTCTCGTCAGATCTAGCCGCTAATTATAACATTTTTTTTTCTTGAATCCTTTACTTTGTTTGCACAATTGTAGAAGTACAAGTCATTCCCAGTTTCAAGAATATTAGAAACGGTGTTATTCCTGACATAAAGGTTCTATCGTAGAAGAAATAAACCGGACTAATTCGCTCCCAATACGACAATTCGTCCGATGGGGTGTGCTGCTGTCGTCATGATGATGATTGACGAGAGCAATGTCAAACTCATTCATGGTTTCAAAACATTCGGAACAAAATATTTATTTTCACCGCTTACTTCACTTATGTATGAAATTGAATGAGATCCAATGGTAGAGAATTCATTTATCTACCCAATGGTATTTTTAGGGGCAGCGGAGAATGTCCCGAAGCGTATTTTATTCAAGCGCAAAAATCGCTCAGGCGAAAGTTCCAATGAAACTAACCTCACATATCCTGGTTTTCCAACCTCAAACTAGTGCTCCTACCAGCCGGATCTCAATTTTTATGAAAGTAGTGCAATAATACAAAAAACAAACGTATGTAGAACATAGAGAATGGATATTCCTACCTTTTCCGCCTTACTGTTTCACTGTGAACCGTCGGAAAATAAAATATTTTTCCGCACAGCGGCATATGATGGATGCGTGAGAAATCAAATCTCTCATCATCTGACTAGTTGCGCTACCAAATTGAGGCACTCCGGTCGATGAAACCTGGTAAGCATGCATCTTACTTTCTTACAAAAGTAAGAGAGCAGATATGTGCACTGGTCGAAAAATCATATAAGATTACCTTTGTTTGGTAGTACCAAAGTATAGATGGCTAACAGTATGTTGCGTTTTGCGATTGGAAGCGTATACATGGTACCACTTCTAGTAGGTGCGACACCCGATCCATCAATACTTTGCTGGTACCCAAGTTATACAGATCATCATTCTTTGTTCTTTTATTTCAATTGACATTAAATTGTACATGTGCAAGGGACAAGACGTCTTGATTTCATCTTTGGTTTTATTATATGATGGAAAAATATAACTGCACCGTTTCTGTCAAATAAAACAATTTCAAATAAAACAATTCTTACGCCATTTCAAATAAAACAATTCTTACGTAATCGAAAAAACCTCCTGAATAGGATTATTCTTCTCCCTTGTGCTGACCAACTTTGCATGCAAAACGCACATCAATTGCATCAAAGCCTGAGCGATAATGGCTCAATCACAGACAAACAGACGTCACACTCTCATCATTGTCCATCGACCACCTTTTTAACGGTCGATTCAAAAATATGGTAGGTGGCCAATCCACCACCCGCAGCGCTCGCATCGTTTTTGTTCGCGTTTGACGTTTGCACACTACCGCCATCTGTTGGCCCGTCGGCCAAATACAATAATTTTAGCATTGGGCACACATGTCCTCGTGACTATGATTTTGATCGAGATTTGTTCTAAGTGTTACGTCTGTTTGTCTGTGGCTCAATGTTATTCAACATCTTAGAGGACAGCGGAACAATTTAGCGCCTTATAGCTTCGTGCTCCGATAGCCTGCCGCGGGGGTATGACCTGTCCGAATGGATCCCAGATGGGCCAAGTGTGTTTTGCATTCCTTATCAGCCGACGACGATGACGACTGTAAATTGTTGATAGAGGGGCATCTTACTACAATCAAACCTCCATGAGTCGATATTTTAAGGGACCATCGACTCATGGAAACATGGAACATAAATGCTTTGGAAAGCTAATTGGAGGAACAATCATAGTAACCATGAAATTTTGTTTTAACCCTCTAATACCCAAATTTTTATTATCAATCTAAATATTATTTTGCATTATCTTAAATTGTTTTAATGCATTTTGGGCAATTATTTATTTTTTTTTGCAAATTTTTGAATTTTGGTTTTCGTAAGACGTATTTTTTTTTTTCATTTAATACGTTAAAGTTCTCTTCGCTGTTGGCTAAGTGATTGGCTAAATGGCCAACTGGGATGATGGTTACATGCCATAATCCCTAGAGTTTCCTTGTGAGCGTGGTGGTAAGGTTTTGATGTAAGTGGAACATTCATTCACATGATGCCAAGACTTATGTCCAACCCTTACTCACTAGACACACATTAGGATCTTAGGATCTCTTTTTTCTTAGCTTCTTTAGTAAAAGTTTTGTAAAAACTAGTTTAACGGCATAAATATTGAAAAGTTTGCAAAAAGTGACGAAAAGACCTACATTTTTTCATGTATTTCTAAAGATTTTGATATGTTACAAAGATTTCCTTTAAAAAAGTTCTAATACAAATTATGCACAATCTTGTTAGCTACCAAATTGTCATTGACAGCAACATTGTATACTTTGTAGTTTCGTTGCAATATCATGTTGAAAGTTGTGCCCCAAACAGCCAAATTATCATTAAAATATTTGCTGCATTTTATAAAAAATGGTTTATTAACTCCAGAAAAAAGAAAATGGATGGCTGTTTCTACTATTTGATAGAAAACATGTTTGTCTATGAGACAATGAATAAAAAAAGGCTTATAATAATGTGATGTGATGTGATGGGATGTATCAACTATTAATTGTGATTTTATGGCTTTCTCAGTCTAGGGAAATCAAAACGTAAAGTTTGAGGGCAAAACAAAACTTTCCGTTTTGATTTCCCTAGACTAAGAAAGCCATAAAATCACAGTTAAAATCCTTCCAGTCGAGTATCCTAGATCAACTATTAATATTCAGCTATGGATTAGACAAGAAGCTTGATTATAGTATACAGCATCAGCGTGAGGTCAGGAATGGCATTTAGAGTGCGCATCGAGTGATAGAAACAGACGTTGAAACGAGCGCAGGCTTTATTTTAGCATGTTTATTATCATGTCTGTGGCGTAGTTTACAAACAAAATAGAGCTATTGTATTTACACCGAAATCACTTTATGCGTTATGCGACTTATTAAGTGATCGAAACTGCTCCTAAAATTTTTAAAAGCACAAATCTTTTAATTTCTCGTAGAAAAATATATCATTCATGAATAGGAGGAGATCGTTCACATACGTCGTCACAAAAATCATTCAGTCTTCTTTAACTTGACCAACTTCAATTCATGTAGATTTACACATACGCATACATCTTTTCGCAATCTATACCGTTACGTTGAGACTAGCCTTTTACAAAGAATAGGGCCTTGAGTCGATCCACTTTAACGTTGGATCCGTATTTCGTTTCGAAAAAACAACTTATTTCGTATCGCCTTTCTGCCTTTTGGTAATTCCGGTCGAGTTTTTGTCAAGCGTACCTGTCGTATAGCTTCCAGCAATCGATTTCGATCTGACCGTAGTACAAACTCCACACAGTTGTCCGGGTCATCAGTCGATTCGGTCTTGACTAGGAGACGACCTCCACTCGATACTTCTTCGAAATTCCTGCATCGTTCAACATTGATCCCGGGGTTTCTCGTAATTAGTCTGTACGCGTCCTGTTGAATTCCTTTCACAACGATACCAAGTTGATGCAAGTGAAACACACTCCTCTCTTCTTGTCAAGCTTTGTAAGTTTCGGTTTCGTGTAGCGCCATTTGCACTGGAATTTGGCAGCGACCACTTCACGTCTTGAATGATTTTGGTTATGATTACGTCAGCAGTGAGGTTGATTACGAATGCCAGTTTTCATTCTCATTTTGCAGCGTTTGGTAGGGCAATGAGAGTGCAAGTCAGTCCAAAGCCGAGGGCAGGGATAGGAAAAGGCCGTAATAGTCTATGCGGACCGCTTGAACACCATTGGAAAGGATAGGAAGGGTTGGGGTAGGGTATAGAGAATTGTAGAAGACTTGACACAGTAATGCGATTAATACTGCAAAATGGAAAAGTGCTGGAAACAATTTGATTTGAGTTTAGACGTTTAATTTGACTTATTAAAATACCAAATAGATAATCATATAATGATTGAATATTACTATTGAGTACGCAATTCAATTGATGGTGACAACTTAACAAACTTCTTCTGTTTTTATCATGTACAGATTTGCTCTTGATGATAATACTTCGCTGATCAGAATTATTCTATTTTGAGCATGCTCATGCATTATATTAGTAATGATCATAATCATGCAACAAATAAGAAGGTGAGAAAGAGAGAATATCGGAACAGTGATTAGTAATGAGTTAATTATGTAGTTTTGTTAGAATTATAAACAATTAAACAGTAGTAATAAATAGCTTACAAAATGATTTTGCAGCATAGCTGAGCCTTTCGGATCGTAAGACCGATGTATAAAAATAATTTGTTTCGAAATTGTCCGCGTGGTCTTCTAGTGACCCTATTAGATATGAATCAGTCATAGACATACATACCGAATGCTCGCCATGACCCTATGACCAACAGTTGTATATGTATAGACTTAGCCAGGCCCATGGCACGGGACGACTTCTAGCGTAGTCAACATCTTCATGTGTTTACCCATTTTCGGGTAAATTGAATCGAGAGTGCAATCAGGATGCGAAGTTTTGTTCAATGTTTATGATCCGTAATCGAGCAAGTGTCGTAATAAAATAACTGATTGCTTGCTTGGAGGATTGCAGGATGCCTTTCAATGTTTTCTCTCCTTCCAAAACCATCGAAATGTTGAATGTGCTTCAACTTTTTGGTACATTATTAGCTAATTTAACAATATAAAAAATTGGTAGTCAAACCATAATAAACAATTAAACAAAACAATGGTCTTTATGTTCACAATTCTTACAACTGACAGTGGGCGATATTCACTTATCGCCCGGGACATCCTGGCTACGAAGAACACTGTGTATCGATATATGGTTGTCAGGGGCCTGGACTTAGCTGATGTGGTTTTTCTAACCACACTTAAAACAAATCACCGACGTCGGTAATTTATTTACTGAAATCTCAACAACTGAACATTCTGTAAACGAAAAAAGTACCGACTGGTCGGTAAACTGTGAACACTTCGGAAAATTTTAAGTCCATTTACCGATCTATACGGTAATCTAGGTTTTCCACCTTCGTTCGCCATCAAAAATAAAACAGAAAAACATTAACCATTTCTCGATTACTTTTTCAAATCGACGTAAGTAACTTTCATTCGGTTTTAAGAAAGGTAATTAAGAAGAATCACAACCTTTCTTCTAAAACTGTTTTAAAATGAATCCCTTTTTCAACTTTTTTTACCGTGTACATCGGTTAAATGTTGCATGCAATCAGCTCGCGTTAAAACACTAGGTAGTTCCTATCATTTTGCACAAAAAATGAGCAAGAGCATGATTGACCGCCCGCAGATGCTACTCCGTTATTGCAAGAACAGCTGTACTTACACAGGGAACCAACAGATGCTATTCGGGATCAGTAGCAGTGCTGGGAATGGTAATAGTAGTAGGCTTGAATTGGGTCCTAAATTTTTTAATGAAACCTTGTTTTTGTTCAATAACACGAAAGAGCATCTTACTGCAACTACTATAGCAATTTTTCCCGCTCAAATAACGGCTATATCATGTTTAAACTTTAATTTAAAAATTGGGTCCATAAATGAACCTTGACACTTAAGATCATGTTTGACGTTCGCTTAGTCGACAAAAACACTACAGGGGTTTTAGTTTTAACACTGGGGTTGTTCCTACCTGACATTTCGGAAGGGACACGGAAAACAAAATACACCCAAAATTTGAGTTTAAGCCAAGGGGTGTGACAAAATCTAAAAAAATGTTTTTTTGGGTTCAAACCAACGGAAAACATTAGAAAATTGAGTAAATATGTGTTATTGGCCTAAACTTAAGCGTTCGGCACTAAAATTGGGACATGGTTTTAGGACCCTATTTCGCGAAAATCACGTGGCTTTCCCAGTACAGTAGTTGAAAAACGTGAATCTCATTAAGTAGCCTATGTTGGGTGCATGAATTTCCTAAATCGTTAGTGTCATTGAAGGCTCTAAATGCGGGAAATAGAACATTTTTCTACAGTAATTTTGGGTTGCCCTTAGCAACGGGTGTTTTGCAATTTTCAAGGCTCTTTGCCTACAGCAGTGATAGGCGTGAGTTTCACTGGCTTCGCTGACTGCGATTGGCTTTGTTTGGCTACTGTAGAACGAATTTCAGATTTTTTCTCAACCCTGATCAGTAGCATCCTCAATGTGTTAGTACTGAGGCTTCAATTATTATAATAAACAAGAACGGCGCCGGCTGCGTCCGAATACAGGTCAATCTAGGGATGGGAGGGAAATGTTGACGTGTTACTTGCTTTATGGAAGAAGAGGAGTCCTCTGCACTTCCACAAGTAAACACTGGGAGTTTGGATATGGGGGAGACATTCGTTTTGGTAAACGATGAATATGTAATTTGAAATGAATGCGCCTAACCGGATTCGCGATATTACTCGATAAACGCATTGAACGCCGAACAAATGTTCGTCACTCGTCTCCATAGGAGCAAGCGACAAGATCAAAGGATCAAACACTACTTACGCGTTCCGCGATACTATTCCACCATGCTACGCGAGCGGCGCGCAACACGATTAAAAATAAATTGTATGACGCGTAAGAAATCTCAGACCGTCATTGAAGGGTGTACGGAATCAAATTGCGACACACACACAAATATTTGGCAAAATTCGCACGTTCAACATCTTCAAACATTCACGGAGTGAAACACAACATATTATGAATGTTTTTCCTTGCTTGTTTTATTCAATTTCAATTCCATATCCAAATGCACGAACTTTCCTCTTCACACTACTCATAAGGTCCTGTACAACACTTGGACCAACTTTTTTTTTTGCGTGGCAGCCCAGTTTTCCTTCAAATCTTCCTCCGATTTTATTTCCGTTGGATGTAGACGCTTTTGGAGGCATTCCTTTAGGTATACCTGCCCATTGACCATTCCAGTTGTCAGGGATGGGGTGCTCCGCTATCCACACGCTATCCATAATATACTTTTTGGCAAACTTTGACATCTTCTGCTTTCTAACGTCCTCAGGGACATCGAATGAACAGTGACAAACTAGATCCCCGGAAGCTGCTGGAAGTCATCATCCATAACGAGGCAATGTGATTTTTCTGGGTGTAGAGCTTCCGTGCACGTTGTCACCTACCGTATTCTGCCGTTCATCTCGATTAGGCGAAATTCACCGTAATCTCAACAGCTGAAGCTTCGGTGAAAAATCACCGAACAATCTGTAAAATCTTTGAACGAAATCATAAAGAAAAAGAAGAAAATGGTTCAGAACGGGTATCGAACTCCCGACCTACCGATCAGGAAGCAGGCTTGCTACCGCTAAACCAGCTTTCATTGGTTGTTAGTGGTGTGCAAAAACTGAAACGTAAGGAAGCTCATGCCTGCCAGAGCGACTGTCACATGATTTCACAGAAGTTCGGTGAAAATAATGCTGTTAGGGTTTTGTTCTTCTTCGTCGTAAGCGCTTCCATTCGTCGTATCAAACTTTAAATGTTCCACTACGGCGGATATTCAAACTTACCTGCAACATAGATTCATTATCCAAGTGTAATTTTGTGAAAGCTGTTATGGTTTGTACACTTGTACACCAAAAATGTAATAAAACTACTGTATTTCGGTAAATAACTTCAGTTCAATTATCCACTTTTTCACCGAAATCGCATGGACGAACACGATTTGAGAGAAATGCTTAGCGATCGACTGAGCCACACCACTTTCCAACACAAGTTTCTTCCTGCTCCCGTGGGTGACTTACTTCGCCGGGCACTTATTTTCACTATGGAAAACATTCGTACTTCTTCACTGAAGGATTTCATTCCAATCACACGCCGTAAAACTTCAATAAATCACCAAATTTTACGAAATTTCCTCAACCGCCGCGTATAATTGAGAATGTAAACAAAGTTTAAGGACATATAGGAAGGAATCCCTGTCATGGCAGTGAAAATGGCTTCCTCACATATACAAACACATTTCTGGAAGTCCACATTATTTCTCAAAATATTTCACTTACCTACACTAAGTTCACTCCCAAATTGCTAACGAGACATCAGAACACTATTACCTTACGATTTCCGTAGTTGTAACAGTAGCAGCTGGTGGAAATTTCATGAACCGTGCTAATTTTCAACACGGACGTTTAACTTTGCTACAATTGTTTACACTTATCCGCCTGCGAACGAAGAACACTTTTCGCCTCATTTTAGCACTTTCACTAAACATAGAACCTCCTACACAGTTTACTTTCACTACTTGTTAATTAAAGAACAATTACTGGTGGATTTCTGATGAAAACAACTTAAAATTTCACCAAACCGTGCTAAAAACAATCACTTGATCACAGCATTTCGCTTTTTTTATTTTTCTAATTTTACGCCGGCTGCTCGCTTGCAGGGCTGTCAGATACGTTGATGGTTACGTACAACATCAAGCAATCTTATTTAGTCGAAGGGGAAAAGACTCAAATTGAAGTAGCGATTACTGGCAACAACGTCTTATCAATTATAGTTTCACTATTACCAACAAATAGGAGAATATTTTTTGTGTACCATTACTTTTATATAGTTATTAGTGGATTCAAAGGAGTTTCACCTTAATCCGTCGTACTGAGAAAAAAAGCTTGTGCGCATCAATGTGTGCGCGACGCTCGATGTACAAATACGGTTTCTTTGATTGTGTTGTTTTCGCTGAACTGTGAGCAAATGCCATAATTGTACGGTCAAAAGGAATTGTGTTCATATGTTTGGGCTGAATTTTGATAACGAACAATGAATTTTAAAGGAAATTAGTATATTCCATCATGCTGAAGGAATGGAGGGAGATGCCAGTAGATCTATATATTCTAGTAAAACATTTCATTATAGCGTTGATATGTTGTGTTTTAACCATTCAATACACACAGTGAGCCGTAAGTTGTGAGACGAATCTGGAAACTGATTGCGACGGAGTTGAAAACGATACGACGGACTGAGAATACGGTAAGATGCATTTTCTTTGCATTATTTCCAAAAAGAGATCAAGATTTATCAAAATGTTATTGTACAATGCTAAAGCCGTTTTGAGAAAGAATTGTTTGGCATTGGTTTGTGTCAGCATCATTCACTGCAATACTGGGAAAATTGCAGTTCTCACTGATCAATGCTTAATACGATGGATACTAGCACACCACCCTACCGAACTGTTCGTTGGTATTTCACAAGGTTACAGTAAAATTGTTTGTTTCACGCATTTTTTCCGGTATAATAATAGATTTCACGGATTTTCTCCGGTAAAATAGTTGATTTCACGGATTTTGTCGGTAAAATAGTAGATTTCACTGGAAAATTTGTATTTTTGTTATTTACAGTTCAATTTTGGTGATTTATTTCACAGGATACTGCGATTTATTTTAAGTGTGCAAGAAGTTCTCAAATTTTCTAGAAGAAGACAACAAACTGCAAGAACATTTGTCACATCACAATTTCTATATAATTCGATAATTCTTCTACTACACTTCATAGCCTACTCCATTACAAGTTTACATGGTTCATTTTAGAAGTTTAATTACAGCTGCATGCAAGAATATTCCTGCCGGAATATTTTTTTTTTTTTTTGTAATTTCTAACCTCAATTGGTGAATTCCATTGAAAATAAAGCTCCGTGAAACGATTCCAATTATATGACTTTACGGCGCGTCAAGCCATGGAGCCTGGCGCGGTGGAACAATTCTACAATTTTGCTCAAGCTCACGATTGTCAGTGCCAATATCAAAAGTTGTGTGGTCGCCATTAGAGAACGCATCGTCGCCAGAGCATGGCAACGTGGCAAAACTGGACGTTCATCATAGTTTTATCTGTAGATTAAGATTAACTGGAGCGCTTACACTTATCTATTTATTTTTTTTGTTATTTTTATGTGCATCACTTTTAAATTGTAAATATATAAATGTCTTTGATCGTTTCGGAACAATAGTGCAGTAATAAATAGTGATGCGTTTTGGTGACTATTCCCGAAAAATCAAACTCCAAAAATTAATTTATTTTTTTATATTTTGGTAAACTGAAATTTAATTGTTTGAGTTTTTGAAAATTTTGCTTGAGGACTTGCAAAGAACACTTTGTTACCAGAGCTTTGAAAAGGTCTATTTAATCCAAAATATTTACGAAAGAAGACTGAAGGTTAGATCTAACGGGAATAGTCTAGTAATCGAAAGCCTTACAATGAAGAAAGGGCTTCCGGCAAAACGGAAACCAAAATCAAGTTCTCTACATACACAGTAAGCATTTCAAGTTGTTTTGTTTGAGCAAAATAAATTCGGTTTAAAGCTGTTTTTGCATGTTCTATTGTATTTATCACAAGAAACTTTCAACGAAACGGTACTAGTACTAGGTTTGAGAAAAGTTGTTTCAGTTACGTATACTACATTTAGAAGATACAAGGATATACCGATTTTGGTTCAAGATTTCCGAGTGTTGCCAAAAAAGCAGCGCCATCTATTTGTGAGCAGTTCGGATGCGAGCATTTCACAAACAGAAGGCGACACTGTTAGCATACTCAAAGGAGATTTCTGAGGCGAGATGAAAATCCTGTTCGAAGCTTATCACATTTTTTTTTAACCCAGAATGAATAGATCTGCACACAATTAACTGACCCAGAGTTAAAAGTAAAATAAAAAATGACCTACTTAACCCTACTTAAAATCAAAAGATGACAAGCTGTTTTCGACGCGGAAAAAAATCACCGTGACTTTAAACAAAATCCACACATTCACACTTTTTTGTTCCTGTTTTTAAATTCGCCCTGTTTCCCCTGTCAGTCTAGAGTTGAAAAACTTAAGCGAAAAATAAATGAACTAATTACAATTAGAGCACAACCGCTGTCTTTCGTGTCTTTCGATTCCTCTTCGATTCTTTGATAATCCTAGCCTAGGAGCCACATGAGATTGAGTATTGTAGTATTCCTGTTCGACAGTGTTCACGTGTAGTATTCGATATTTGGGATTCTAGGCGAGCAGGATCTACCGATTACAGCCAAAATTGATCAATTGTGGATATTCCCTGAATTGAATTCCCTAGTGCGCTATTTCTCGGCCCTTTGATGCTCCTACTCCTCCTGACGGAACTAGTAGACGTAGTTACTCTGAGGGAAAATAGCCCGAGCTGGCAGATGGTCCGGATCCTGCTGGTTGCGATAGCGACGCGTCAGGAAGACTGCAATAATCTGCAGGGGGTTCGGATTGTTTCGAAAGGGGGGTTGGTAATGTAGGATAAGAAAGAAACAGACGTTAGAGGATAACGATATTTGAATCGCGATTCTTAAAACTAACAACCATGCGCAAAACAATAAACCAGTAAATGGAAATGAGGACGTCTAGCACTTCAGAAATGTGGCGCCATCTATTTGTGAGGCTAGTAAATGTGGAGTGCAGTGGCGAATGATAACAGAGACATTAGGCATGACTAGGTCAACATGGCCAGCACAGGTTGCGAAATCGAAGTCAACTCAAAACGAATCGAAATCGAATTAAAATTGAATTGGAATCGAACCAAAATCGAAATCGAATCAAACTCAAATCAAAATCGAATTGAAATAGAATCGTATGCTGTGAAATCATGGACTAAATCTCGCGGAACATTACTAAAGGACCTATGTACAAATGAGAGATTCTCTCCTCTCTCGTTCTCTTTCGATTATAACAGTGGAATACTAAAGATTTTGGGAAGTTTTTCACTATAGATCGAAAGTCAATTTCCTTGACTAGCGTTTCATACAAAAACGCAAAAGAAGAGGTTAATGTGACTCAGTTATTAATGAAAGAGAAAGTAAACAAAGAGAGCCTCTCAATGTTAGATAGGTCCTTTAGTAATGTTCCGCGAGAAATATGTCATGCCTGACGTAACGTTTTCTTGGTATAATGGTATTTTGGAAAGAAATAGTGTTTTGACCTTTAGGGTCTTCAAAAAAGCATTACATTTAACATAAATTTGCAACTCGCAAAACAATAAAGAGTGTATACGACATCGACAGAGAACAATAGCAACAACACACCACTCAGCACGAGAAAGGAGTAGAGCAAGAAGAGCAACAAGGGGACAGTGGTTAACGACTGATAGACGCCTACCAATCACGGGACTCGGAATTTTCCACAGGAAACTCAGCAATCAGCGATCGTCTGAGAAGAATCAAAAGGCTGCATTTCTCAAAAAAAAACAGTACGAAAAAACTTGGGAACAAATTAGATAAACCAAAACAGACAAATTCCTTAGAGCTCCGTTACAGGATCGTCCCAATCTTAGAGGAAAGCGCTCGGATTGCCCCGGGGGTCTTTCTGGTTGCGGTAGCGCACGGTCAGCCAGACACCGATAAACTGCAAAATCGTTCGAGGACAAAGTGTTCACGCAACGGAAAATCGACGAAGAACAAAAAAATTGCCGTATTGTAGTATTAGTGTAACCAATCCATGCCAGCATGAAACGAGATGATGTATCGGAAAAATTATATAACAAAAAAAAAACTATGATCGGAACTAACAAGAACAGATAATGCAATCAAAATGTGAGTAAACTCCTCGAAATGTTAAGACCACTACCGCAAAGTAGTGAGGACGTGGCCGGAACAAATTGAAACGGAACAATAGAATCGAATGAGAGATCTGCGATCTTGATACGTACCTCGGTGAAGCTGAAGAACAGTCCGATTCCACCGGATAAACGGAACGCGTAGTCAATGGTGCTCTCGAGTTTGGGCATGCACGGCGAACAGGAACAGGATTCCGGAGATCCTTCCGGGCAGCATTTGGCCTACGTAAGAAAAGGAAAGGAATGAGAGAAGGATCGTTATAATCTAACTTATGAGAAAGTGTGGAGAGCTTCGAATCTATCACAAAAGGCCGAAAGGACAGATGGTCGAAAGACAAAAGGACGAAACGACAAAAGGTCAAAGAATAAAAAAGAAGGGACAAAAGGTCGAAAATATTTTTTTAAGGGAAGGAAAAATTTCCCACCAAGAAATTATTTTCGACCTTTTGTCTATAAACTTCATTCTAAAAGCTTGGAAAGCTTCATGCAAGAATCTTGGAAAGCTTCATCCTTGAATCTTGGAAAACTTCATCCTTGAAGCTTGGAAAGTTTCATCCAAGAAGCTTGAAAAGCTTCTTCCAAGAATCTTGAAAAGCTTCATCCAAGAAGTTTGGAAAGCTTCATCCCAGAAGCTTGGAACGCTTCATCCCAGAAGCTTTCCAAGCTTCTGGAAGGGAAAGAAGAGAGAAAGCTTCCAAGCTTTTGAAAGGAAGCTTTCTATGATTCTGAAAGATAGTTTTCTATGCTTCAGAAAGGAAGCTCCAGAGAGAGAACTTTTCAAGCTCCAGAGAGGGAACTTTTCAAGCTCATGAGAGGAAGCTTTCCAAGTTCCTGAGAGGAAGCTATCAAAACTTCTGAGAGGAGGCTTTCCAAGCTTCTGAAAGGAAGCTTTCCAAACTTCTGAGAGGAAGCTTTCCAAGCTTCTGAGTGGAAGCTTTCCAAGCTTCTGAGAGAAAGCTGTCCAAGCTTCTGAGAGAAAGCTGTCCAAGCTTCTGAGAGGAAGCTTTCCAAGCTTCTGAGAGGAAGCTTTCCAAGCTTCTGAAAGGAGGTTTTCCAAGCTTCTGGGAGTAAGCTTTCCAAGCTTCTGAGAGAAAGTTGTCCAAACTTCAGAGAGGAGGCTTTCCAAGCTTCTGAAAGGAAGCTTTCAGAGCTTTTGAGAGGAAGTTTTCCAAGCTTCTGAGAGGAAGTTATCCAAACTTCTGAGAGGAAGCTTTTCAAACTTCTGAGAGGAAGCTTTTCAAGCTTTTGAAAGGAAGCTTTTCAAGCTTCTGCGAGGAAGCTTTCCAAGCTTCTGAGAGGAAGCTTTCTAAGCTTCTGAGAGGAGGCTTTCTAACCTTCTGAGAGAAAGCTATCCAAGCTTCTGAGAGAAAGCTGTCAGAGCTTCTGAGAGAAAGCTGTCCAAACTTCTGAGAGGAAGCTGTCCAAACTTCTGAGAGGAAGCTTTCCAAGCTTCTGAAAGGAGGCTTTCCAAGCTTCTGGGAGTAAGCTTTCCAAGCTTCTGAGAGAAAGTTGTCCAAACTTCAGAGAGGAGGCTTTCCAAGCTTCTGAAAGGAAGCATTCCAAACTTCTGAGAGGAAGCTTTCCAAGCTTCTGAGTGGAAGCTTTCCAAGCTTCTGAGAGAAAGCTGTCCAAGCTTCTGAGAGAAAGCTGTCAGAGCTTCTGAGAGAAAGCTGTCCAAACTTCTGAGAGGAAGCTGTCCAAACTTCTGAGAGGAAGCTTTCCAAGCTTCTGAAAGGAGGCTTTCCAAGCTTCTGAGAGAAAGTTGTCCAAACTTCAGAGAGGAGGCTTTCCAAGCTTCTGAAAGGAACCTTTCAGAGCTTTTGAGAGGAAGTTTTCCAAGCTTCTGAGAGGAAGTTATCCAAACTTCTGAGAGGAAGCTTTTCAAACTTCTGAGAGGAAGCTTTTCAAGCTTTTGAAAGGAAGCTTTTCAAGCTTCTGCGAGGAAGCTTTCCAAGCTTCTGAGAGGAAGCTTTCTAAGCTTCTGAGAGGAGGCTTTCTAACCTTCTGAGAGAAAGCTATCCAAGCTACTGAGAGAAAGCTGTCAGAGCTTCTGAGAGAAAGCTGTCCAAACTTCTGAGAGGAAGCTGTCCAAACTTCTGAGAGGAAGCTTTCCAAGCTTCTGAAAGGAGGCTTTCCAAGCTTCTGGGAGTAAGCTTTCCAAGCTTCTGAGAGAAAGTTGTCCAAACTTCAGAGAGGAGGCTTTCCAAGCTTCTGATAGGAAGCTTTCAGAGCTTTTGAGAGGAAGTTTTCCAAGCTTCTGAGAGGAAGTTATCCAAACTTCTGAGAGGAAGCTTTTCAAACTTCTGAGAGGAAGCTTTTCAAGCTTTTGAAAGGAAGCTTTTCAAGCTTCTGCGAGGAAGCTTTCCAAGCTTCTGAGAGGAAGCTTTCTAAGCTTCTGAGAGGAGGCTTTCTAACCTTCTGAGAGAAAGCTATCCAAGCTTCTGAGAGAAAGCTGTCAGAGCTTCTGAGAGAAAGCTGTCCAAACTTCTGAGAGGAAGCTGTCCAAACTTCTGAGAGGAAGCTTTCCAAGCTTCTGAAAGGAGGCTTTCCAAGCTTCTGAAAGGAAGCATTCCAAACTTCTGAGAGGAAGCTTTCCAAGCTTCTGAGTGGAAGCTTTCCAAGCTTCTAAGAGGAGGCTTTCTAAGCTTCTGAGAGAAAGCTATCCAAGCTTCTGAGAGAAAGCTGTCAGAGCTTCTGAGAGAAAGCTGTCCAAACTTCTGAGAGGAAGCTGTCCAAACTTCTGAGAGGAAGCTTTCCAAGCTTCTGAAAGGAGGCTTTCCAAGCTTCTGGGAGTAAGCTTTCCAAGCTTCTGAGAGAAAGTTGTCCAAACTTCAGAGAGGAGGCTTTCCAAGCTTCTGAAAGGAACCTTTCAGAGCTTTTGAGAGGAAGTTTTCCAAGCTTCTGAGAGGAAGTTATCCAAACTTCTGAGAGGAAGCTTTTCAAACTTCTGAGAGGAAGCTTCTCAAGCTTTTGAAAGGAAGCTTTTCAAGCTTCTGAGAGGAAGCTCTCCAAGCTTCTAAGAGGAGGCTTTCTAAGCTTCTGAGAGAAAGCTATCCAAGCTTCTGAGAGAAAGCTGTCAGAGCTTCTGAGAGAAAGCTGTCCAAACTTCTGAGAGGAAGCTTTCCAAGCTTCTGAAAGGAGGCTTTCCAAGCTTCTGAAAGGAAGCATTCCAAACTTCTGAGAGGAAGCTTTCCAAGCTTCTGAGTGGAAGCTTTCCAAGCTTCTGAGAGAAAGCTGTCCAAGCTTCTGAGAGAAAGCTGTCAGAGCTTCTGAGAGAAAGCTGTCCAAACTTCTGAGAGGAAGCTGTCCAAACTTCTGAGAGGAAGCTTTCCAAGCTTCTGAAAGGAGGCTTTCCAAGCTTCTGGGAGTAAGCTTTCCAAGCTTCTGAGAGAAAGTTGTCCAAACTTCAGAGAGGAGGCTTTCCAAGCTTCTGAAAGGAACCTTTCAGAGCTTTTGAGAGGAAGTTTTCCAAGCTTCTGAGAGGAAGTTATCCAAACTTCTGAGAGGAAGCTTTTCAAACTTCTGAGAGGAAGCTTCTCAAGCTTTTGAAAGGAAGCTTTTCAAGCTTCTGAGAGGAAGCTCTCCAAGCTTCTAAGAGGAGGCTTTCTAAGCTTCTGAGAGAAAGCTATCCAAGCTTCTGAGAGAAAGCTGTCAGAGCTTCTGAGAGAAAGCTGTCCAAACTTCTGAGAGGAAGCTTTCCAAGCTTCTGAGAGGAGGCTTTCCAAACTTCTGAGAGGAATCTTTCCAAGCTTTCCAAGCTTCTAAGAGGAAGCTGTCCAAACTTCTTAGAGGAAGCTTTCCAAGCTTCTGAAAGGAAGCTTTCAGAGCTTTTGAGAGGAAGTTTTCCAAGCTTCTGAGAGGAAGCTATCCAAACTTCTGAGAGGAAGCTTTTCAAACTTCTGAGAGGAAGCTTTCCAAACTTCTGAGAGGAAGTTTTTCAAGCTTCAGAGAGGAGGCTTTCCAAGCTTCTGAAAGGAAACTTTCAGAGCTTTTGAGAAGAAGTTTTCCAAGCTTCTGAGAGGAAGCTATCCAAACTTCTGAGAGGAAGCTTTTCAAACTTCTGAGAGGAAGCTTTCCAAACTTCTGAGAGGAAGTTTTTCAAGCTTCAGAGAGGAGGCTTTCCAAGCTTCTGAAAGGAAGCTTTCAGAGCTTTTGAGAAGAAGTTTTCCAAGCTTCTGAGAGGAAGCTATCCAAACTTCTGAGAGGATGCTTTTCAAACTTCTGAGAGGAAACTTTTCAAGCTTTTGAAAGGAAGCTTTTCAAGCTTCTGAGAGGAAGCTTTTCAAGCTTCTGAGAGGAAGCTTTCCAAGCTTCTGAGAGGAGGCTTTCTAAGCTTCTCAGAGAAAGCTATCCAAGCTTCTGAGATAAAGCTGTCTAAACTTTTGAGAGGAAGCTTTCCAAACTTCTGAGAGCAAGCTTTCCAAACTTCTGAGAGGAAGCTTTCCAAACAACTTCTGAGAGGAAGCTTTCCAAACTTCTGAGAGGAATCTTTCCAAACTTCTGAGAGGAAGTTTTCCAAGCTTCTGAGAGGAGGCTTTCCAAGCTTCTGAAAGGAAGCTTTCAGAGCTTTTGAGAAGAAGTTTTCCAAGCTTCTGAGAGAAAGCTATCCAAGCTTCTGAGAGAAAGCTGTCTAAACTTTTGAGAGGAAGCTTTCCAAACTTCTGAGAGCAAGCTGTCCAAACTTCTGAGAGGAAGCTTTCCAAACAACTTCTGAGAGGAAGCTTTCCAAACTTCTGAGAGGAATCTTTCCAAACTTCTGAGAGGAAGTTTTCCAAGCTTCAGAGAGGAGGCTTTCCAAGCTTCTGAAAGGAAGCTTTCAGAGCTTTTGAGAAGAAGTTTTCCAAGCTTCTGAGAGGAAGCTATCCAAACTTCTGAGAGGAAGCTTTCCAAACTTCTGAGAGGAAGCTTTCCAAACTTCTGAGAGGAAGTTTTCCAAGCATCTGAGAGAAAGCTGTCTAAACTTTGGAGAGGAAGCTTTCCAAACTTCTGAGAGCAAGCTTTCCAAACTTCTGAGAGGAAGCTTTCCAAACAACTTCTGAGAGGAAGCTTTCCAAACTTCTGAGAGGAAGCTTTCCAAACTTCTGAGAGGAAGTTTTCCAAGCTTCAGAGAGGAGGCTTTCCAAGCTTCTGAAAGGAAGCTTTCAGAGCTTTTGAGAAGAAGTTTTCCAAGCTTCTGAGAGGAAGCTATCCAAACTTCTGAGAGGAAGCTTTCCAAACTTCTGAGAGGAAGTTTTCCAAGCTTCAGAGAGGAGGCTTTCCAAGCTTCTGAAAGGAAGCTTTCCAAGCTTCTGAAAGGAAGCTTTCAGAGCTTTTGAGAAGAAGTTTTCGAAGCTTCTGAGAGGAAGCTATCCAAGCTTCTGAGATAAAGCTGTTTGGATAGCTTCTGAGAGGATGCTTTTCAAACTTCTGAGAGGAAGCTTTTCAAGCTTTTCAAGCTTCTGAGAGGAAGCTTTCCAAGCTTCTGAGAGGAGGCTTTCTAAGCTTCTCAGAGAAAGCTATCCAAGCTTCTGAGATAAAGCTGTCAGAGCTTCTGAGAGAAAGCTGTCCAAACTTCTGAGAGGAAGCTGTCCAAACTTCTGAGAGGAAGCTTTCCAAGCTTCTGAAAGGAAGCTTTCAGAGCTTTTGAGAGGAAGTTTTCCAAGCTTCTGAGAGGAAGTTTTTCAAGCTTCTGAGAGGAAGCTATCCAAACTTCTGAGAGAAAGCTTTTCAAACTTCTGAGAGGAAGCTTCTCAAGCTTTTGAAAGGAAGCTTTTCAAGCTTCTGAGAGGAAGCTTTCCAAGCTTCTAAGAGGAGGCTTTCTAAGCTTCTGAGAGAAAGCTATCCAAGCTTCTGAGAGGAAGCTTTCCAAACTTCTGAGAGCAAGCTTTCCAAACTTCTGAGAGGAAGCTTTCCAAGCTTCTAAGAGGAGGCTTTCTAAGCTTCTGAGAGAAAGCTATCCAAGCTTCTGAGAGAAAGCTGTCAGAGCTTCTGAGAGAAAGCTGTCCAAACTTCTGAGAGGAAGCTGTCCAAACTTCAGAGAGGAAGCTTTCCAAGCTTCTGAAAGGAAGCTTTCAGAGCTTTTGAGAGGAAGTTTTCCAAGCTTCTGAGAGGAAACTATCGAAACTTCTGAGAGGAAGCTTTTCAAATTGCTGAGAGGAAGCTTTTCAAGCTTCTGAGAGGAAGCTTTCCAAGCTTCTAAGAGGAGGCTTTCTAAGCTTCCGAGAGAAAGCTATCCAAGCTTCTGAGAGAAAGCTGTCAGAGCTTCTGAGAGAAAGCTGTCCAAACTTCTGAGAGGAAGCTTTCCAAGCTTCTGAGAGGAGGCTTTCCAAGCTTCTGAGAGGAAGCTTCTCAAGCTTCTAAGAGCAAGCTTTTCAAGCTTTTGAGAAGAAGCTTACCAAGCTTCTGAAAGGAAGCTTTGCAAGCTTCTAAGATGAAGCTTTCCAAGCTTCTAAGATGAAGCTTTCCAAGCTTCTGAGAGGAAGCTTTCCAAGCTTCTGAGAGGATGCTTTCCAAGCTTCTGAGAGGAACCTTTCCAAGCTTCTGTAAGGAACCTTTCCAAGCTTCTGATAGGAAGCTTTCCAAGCTTCTGAGAGGAAGCTTTCCAAGCTTCTGAGAGGAAGCTTTCCAAGCTTCTGAGAGGAAGCTTTCCAAGCTTCTGAGAGGAAGCTTCACAAGTAACATTTTTAGTTTTTTCATTTACTACAAGCTGTTGTTACCACCATATCGTTAAAACTCATTTTAGAACTTATTAGTCTTAATAACCTTAATAAACCTTTGATAAAACTCCGTTAAGCCCGAAAAGGCCCACACTACAGGAGGTTGTTAAGACTATACCTTAAAACCGTTTCTAAACTTCTTAGTTTTGTATCGTATGAATACATCTACCCTTGTAGTATGCTATAAAACATTCATAAGAGCTATTGTATAGCCTTATTGAGCTCAACTAGCTGTATTAAATCTTTTGCGATATCCTAATACACCGAATAAAACCAATGTTAAGAGCATATGATTGAACAAACATCAACCATTAATTTGTTTATAAACCATAACCTTTTTTTGATATTGAAACCATCATGATGTCTGCTGACTCATAATAATAAATTAAAATAATCATTTTTTGCGTGGCAGAAAATTTCCTTACTATCACGTGAAATTCCTGCCAACAAAAATTTACTGGTGGAATGATATAAAATTTTTCGATTTACAGCAAGGCGCCACAATTACGACATCATTATTGGCTATCCAATATTTTACTCCATTCCATTTTCAGAATGATTTCATGCTCATCTCAATCATAAATTGGAATTTCCCACGCATATTGTAATTATCAATCCGAAACGGCGACAATAAAAATGGATTCCATCCAGTTAAATCTTGCTGGTCTTGTCTGGGATGGTTTAAGATCAATTGGTGATTATTCCGAACAATATAATCATTGATAAACGCTTTTGATCTTAAGAACCCGTGCGCAAAACCCTCACTGGCTAAAATATTCCTAAATCAGAATATTTGTCCTGCACTAAGACAAATTGGTTTTTTTGGGAGCCTTGACTCAAACTTAATGCACTCAGGAAAGCTAGTGCTGTCAAAAAGGTAAATAAATCGGAAGATACAATTTTATGATGTAATTCATTTTATTAAATTTGTGCCGTTATGTATCTAACTGTTTTATTGGAATGAATTGTTATAATAAAGCCCGTCGTGCTTGATCGGTTGTATTGATGCAGAAAACGGTAAGTGATAAGTGCCTGAAAAATGAAAGCTTTTTTCGTGTAGCTCAGCTGTTGTGTGCAGCCTAGTTGTCCCAGTAGAACGGGAAGTTCAGGCAAGTATGGGAAAAATATGCGATATTCTGTTAATTCTTCGAGAGGAATATTTGTCATTTCTATGTTTGCGTTCTGATTAATCCATAATTCACTACGTGATTATCATTATCAACATAATGATATTGATAACCACACGCAGACTGCATTCCAATAACATGCATCAGACAGTTGAGATTTAAAAAGGCTTTAACATGACTTAGCGTAGTCTTAGAAGTTTTACTTATGCCTTGACAAGACAAGCAAGATGAGGTTTTAAGTATAGGTTTTAATAGACACTACACAGCTCCTTCAAAATACAATTTATTATCAAAAAATGTGACCAGCAAAAAAGTTTTAACAGGAGCTCTTGTAGATATCTACAATTCATTTTAAAGTGGGTTTTACCGAAAAGAACGTTTGACACTTTGCAATGCTTTATTAAATCTGTTAGGAATGGATACATCTCTAATAAAACCTTCATAAATAACATCTAAGATCAAAAAGCACTGAAATTGTTACTTGGGTTTCCAAGCTTCTGAGAGGAAGCTTTCCAAGCTTCTGAGAGAAAGCTGTCCAAACTTCTGAGAGGAAGCTGTCCAAACTTCTGAGAGGAAGCTTTCCAAGCTTCTGAAAGGAAGCTTTCAGAGCTTTTGAGAGGAAGTTTTCCAAGTTTCTGAGAGGAAACTATCGAAACTTCTGAGAGGAAGCTTTTCAAATTTCTGAGAGGAAGCTTTTCAAGCTTTTGAAAGGAAGCTTTTCAAGCTTCTGAGAGGAAGCTTTCCAAGCTTCTAAGAGGAGGCTTTCTAAGCTTCTGAGAGAAAGCTATCCAAGCTTCTGAGAGTAAGCTGTCAGAGCTTCTGAGAGAAAGCTGTCCAAACTTCTGAGAGGAAGCTTTCCAAGCTTCTGAGAGGAGGCTTTCCAAACTTCTGAGAAGAATCTTTCCAAACTTCTGAGAGGAAGCTTTCCAAGCTTCTGAGTGGAAGCTTCCCAAGCTTCTAAGAGGAAGCTGTCCAAAGTTTTACAAGCTTCTGAGAGGAAGCTATCCAAACTTCTGAGAGGAAGCTTTTCAAACTTCTGAGAGGAAGCTTCTCAAGCTTTTGAAAGGAAGCTTTTCAAGCTTCTGAGAGGAAGTTTTTCAAACTTCTGAAAGGAAGCTTCTCAAGCTTTTGAAAGGAAGCTTTTCAAGCTTCTGAGAGGAGGCTTTCTAAGCTTCTGAGAAAAAGCTATCCAAGCTTCTGAGAGAAAGCTGTCCAAACTTCTGAGAGGAAGCTTTCCAAGTTTCTGAGAGGAGGCTTTCCAAACTTCTGAGAGGAATCTTTCCAAACTTCTGAGAGGAAGCTTTCCAAGCTTCTGAAAGGAAGCTTTCCAAACTTCTGAGAGGAAGCTTTTCAAGCTTCTAAGAGGAGGCTTTCTAAGCTTCTGAGAGAAAGCTGTCAGAGCTTCTGAGAGAAAGCTGTCCAAACTTCTGAGAGGAAGCTTTCCAAGCTTCTGAAAGGAGGCTTTCCAAACTTCTGAGAATCTTTCCAAACTTCTGAGAGGAAGCTTTTCAAACTTCTGAGAGGAAGCTTCTCAAGCTTTTGAAAGGAAGCTTTTCAAGCTTCTGAGAGGAAGCTTTTCAAGCTTCTGAGAGGAGGCTTTCTAAGCTTCTGAGAGAAAGCTATCCAAGCTTCTGAGAGAAAGCTGTCCAAACTTCTGAGAGGAAGCTTTCCAAGTTTCTGAGAGGAGGCTTTCCAAACTTCTGAGAGGAATCTTTCCAAACTTCTGAGAGGAAGCTTTCCAAGCTTCTGAGAGGAAGCTTTCCAAACTTCTGAGAGGAAGCTTTCCAAGCTTCTGAGTGGAAGCTTCCCAAGCTTCTAAGAGGAAGCTGTCCAAACTTCTGAGAGGAAGCTTTCCAAGCTTCTGAAAGGAAGCTTTCAGAGCTTTTGAGAGGAAGTTTTCCAAGCTTCTGAGAGGAAGCTATCCAAACTTCTGAGAGGAAGCTTTTCAAACTTCTGAGAGGAAGCTTCTCAAGCTTTTGAAAGGAAGCTTTTCAAGCTTCTGAGAGGAAGCTTTCCAAGCTTCTAAGAGGAGGCTTTCTAAGCTTCTGAGAGAAAGCTATCCAAGCTTCTGAGAGAAAGCTGTCCAAACTTCTAAGAGGAAGCTTTCCAAGCTTCTGAGAGGAAGCTTTCCAAGCTTCTAAGAGGAGGCTTTCTAAGCTTCTGAGAGAAAGCTATCCAAGCTTCTGAGAGAAAGCTGTCCAAACTTCTAAGAGGAAGCTTTCCAAGCTTCTGAGAGAAAGCTGTCCAAGCTTCTGAGAGGAAGCTTTCCAAGCTTCTGAGCAGTGCTGGAAAAGTTCGCATCACGAAGCAGTTCACGAGTGTATACCAACGGATAACAAGCATCACAGACTCGGGAACTGGCTAGGTGTGAGTAAGTCCGCACCCGTCTGCTCGGGAGAACATGTCAAAAGAAGTAGCAACAAGCTCGGGAACGTTTACTCGCGAGTAACCAAACAAGGTGTGATTTATTATGGTTTTGACAGGCAAATTAATTGTACAGGTATGTTCCGTTTTTATCAACACGATCGGCGATTTTCAGTTGACAAAAACGGAACCGTGACAAAAACGGAATAATTTTCTTAGACAAAATATTTTACAAATGTGAAATGGAAATAGCAGTTTCGTCAGGATAATACACATATTCATCATATAAATGCACAGTATTGATGTTTAGGAGCTGTGAGGAGCATTTAGATTATTCATTCTTATAGGTTCATAATGAAAGTTGATTGCAGAGTCAATATGATTTTGTAATAAACCATTAATAGTTTTGGTTTTCTTGGTTAGAATCAATAAATGTAATATAGAATATTAAAACGATAATCACATAAATGTTCTTTAAATCACAAGGTTCGTCATGTTTGTAAAAACAACTACAAGGAAGTGGGGCAAGCTGATCATTTTTTAAAAGAAAGATTAAACAAGAAACATATTTTTTCTACTGTTCATCTTCATCCTTTTGCTTCTTCTTCTTTATGGCATTACATCCCAACTGAGAAAAAGCCTTCTTCTCGGCTTGATGTTCTTGTAAACACTTCCGCTGTTATCAACTGAGAGTTTTTTGCCAAGGTACATTTTT
The DNA here is from genome assembly GCF_002204515.2 of Aedes aegypti. Classification (NCBI taxonomy): domain Eukaryota; kingdom Metazoa; phylum Arthropoda; class Insecta; order Diptera; family Culicidae; genus Aedes; species Aedes aegypti. The sequence goes on from NC_035107.1 coordinate 22,733,967, forward strand.
AGAATTTTTGGGCAACATCCGACTGATGATTAAATGTGAAGTTATGATGCGAAAGTTTTGAAAATTGAAATGAATATTTACGGTTTCTTTTGATTTGAATTGACAAATTTAACAGTAAAATAATGTGTTGATTTTTCTTCTAGAGCTTTACGTTAGATCACAAATAGACTGGCAATAAACAAACCTTTAGTTCTAGTTTTTGCTGAGTAAAATAGTATTAAATACTAGTGGTCCCGTCAAGCTTTGTTTTGCCATCAAGTAGGTTGCTGAAAAATGGCATGCAATCTCCCATACAAAACGACAGATTAGTCTCCAGGTGTTTGTCCAGTTATTCCAGATGATTTTCCAAATCGTTTCATTCACTCAAACACGTGGGAACACTTAACCAATGCAATAGTAAAATAATCACGTAAGTCTATCAGGCCGTTCTTAAGACTGTGGGGACGATCGAATGAAAACCGCGACGGATACTTAGAAATAAAACTCTTTATTATCTTGAACGTGTTTACACGGTTGCGTCTTGTTTTTAACTAACTTGTCTGACTCTACATAGGGCTGTTCGCAAATTCTGATAGCGCATAGGGTGGCTCCAAAAGGTACCGCCACATACGCCCCCCCAGTTACACCATAAATCGAACACGATGTCCTGCAGGAGTAATAACTGTGTGATGATCATCTTGGGGGTAACTTGATAAATTCTGATCACAAACGAAAGCAGGCTTCACTCCATCAATGGAGACTACTTGATTCTTTCCGAGCACATTAATCTCAAAATATTTATCGCTTCGTTTCACCACTTCGTAGGGTCCCTCGTATGGTGGTTGTAGTGGTCGCCTAACAGCATCAATTCTGACGAACACGTGACTGCAGTCCTTCAATCTGGGATTCATGAAATCACGCAACTTGGAGTGACGTGTGCCTTCTGAAGCCTTCAAACTCGAGAACATCTGATGTAACGCTTTTGCAAATTCCGTGCGGTCGACATTCGGGGCAACTGAATCGTAAAACTCTCCTGGGATTCTTAACTGTTGACCAAACACGAGGTCCGCTGCCGAGCATTTAGAATCTTCACGAAATGCAGACCTCAATCCAAGCAGCACTAAAGGGAGCCGATCATGCCAATTTTTCGGATCGGTACACATCAATGAAGCTTTCATGGTGCGGTGAAAACGCTCCACCATTCCGTTCGACTGTGGATGGTAAGCGGTGGTGTGAATGTGATGTACTCCGAGAAGGTGTGTTAGCTCCTGGAAAACTTCCGACTCAAACTGGCGGCCTTGGTCAGTAGTAATTGTTTCTGGTGTGCCATATCGAGAAATCCACTCGGTGTATATGGCCATTGCTACCGTTGGCGCAGTTATGTCCTGGAGCGGTATTGCCTCTGGCCAGCGAGAAAATCGATCGACCATTGTGAGCAGATACCGATATCCTTTCGATGGCGGTAGAGGCCCCACCAAATCAATATGAACATGCCGGAATCTAGCCTTTGGCTTTTCGAAACTTGAAAGCGGTGCGACGGTATGTCGAAATATTTTCGACCTTTGGCATTGCTGACACATTCTGACGAACTTCGCAATATCTTTGTTCATCGATGGCCAAACAAATCGATCAGCTATGAGCTTCCTAGTGGTTCTTATTCCAGGGTGCGCTAGTCCATGTAGCTGATTCATTACTGGCACTCGGTGTTTTTCTGGAAGATAAGGTCGAATGCAATTATTGTTGGATACATCACAATATATCGGTGAAGACAAAGAAGGAAACCGACGCTGCTGGAGGTTAAGGGACGATTTCAGCAAATCCTGCAACTGATCATCAGCTGCTTGATCATTTGCAATCGAGTTGAAGTCAAGTTTTGCGACGATTGCATTCACTCTTGACATGGCATCAGCAACGATGTTGTCCTTACCACTGATATGGCGAATATCCGTGGTAAACTCTGCCACATACTGCAAGTATCTCTCTTCGTGAGGGAGACGGCTGCTTGGATTTGTTGTCATAGCATACGTCAGAGGAAAATGATCGGTGAAGATCGTAAACTGGCGTCCCTCTATCAGGTGTCTAAAATACTTCACCGCAAGTTTTGTTGCCGTAAGTTCCCGACCAAAAGTGGAATACTTCTGTTGACTTGGGGAAAACTTTTCGGAAAAGAATCCTAACGGTTTCCAGATTCCATTTTCAAGTTGCTGCAGAACCGCTCCTGCCGCAAAGTTGGAGGCATCCACCATGAGCCCGAGGGGTTTCGATGCACTTGGATAGTGCAGCAACGTGGCATCTGCCAACGATCTCTTACAGTCTTCGAAACAGCGTGCGGCGTGGTTATCCCAGGAAATTGGTCTGGAATCGTTCTTCCGATTATCGGGAATAAACTTCCATAGTTCTTGTTGAATTTCAACAGCATGCGGAACGAAACGTTTATAAACGTTTAACAAAGCAAGGAAACGTCGCAAATCTTTTACGGTTTTTGGAGGTTGGTATTCCAACACCGCTTGAACTCGAGCAGGAAGCGGTCGAACTCCTTCCTCGCCTACAACGTAACCGAGGAATTCAACTTCAGCAAGGAAAAAATTACATTTTGCGGCGTTTATAGTCAGGCCATTTTCCTTCAGACGATCTAGGACAGTTTTTACGTGCTCTTTGTGCTCTGCTTCGTTTGAAGAAGCGATGCAAATATCGTCAATAAAGACAATGACGAAATCAAGATCGGCAAACAACTTATTCATGAACCTTTGGAACGTTTGGCTTGCGTTGCAGAGGCCGAAGGGCATACGGGTAAATTCGAATAATCCAAAGGGTGTAATAACGGCAGTTTTTGGTATATCGGCCGATTCCACTGGGATATTATAGTAGGCCCGTACAAGATCTAAGGTGGTGAATATGCTCTTACCTTCGAAACGATTAAGAAGATCGTGCACGTGAGGAACGGGATACCGGTCCGGAACGGTTACTTTGTTCAGTCGCCGGTAGTCGCCAACGAACCTCCATTCGCCATTTTTCTTGGGAACACAGTGTAATGCGCTCGCCCAGCTGCTGCTCGATGGCCTGCAAATTCCTATTTCGCACATAAACCTGAATTCTTCTTTCGCTGCTTTCAATTTTTCCGGGTGCATTCGGCGAGCCACTGGTGGTCCGTGCGTGACGATGTGATGAGTGACATCGTGCAAAATTTCTCGATGCGCTAATTGTGGAACGAGGATTTCACGATAAGCAGATAGAACTCCATGCAAAGGATGATCAGCGTTGACTACTGTTATGCCATGGATGGTAGTAGTTTTCAAACATCCAGTACTTCGAAGACGGGTGATGCCATCGATCAGCTGACGACGGCCGAGGTCCACGAGCAATCCAAAATGCGCCAACATATCAGCGCCGATGATTGCGCTGCTGACATCTGCTACTAAAAATCGCCAGGTAAAACGTCGTCGTAGGCCAAGATCCACAGAGAGAAATTTGTTACCGAAGGTGTTGATTTTCGTGCCGTTTGCGGCATGCAGCGATAACGGTGTAGCACCTTTGCGCTTATCGGCTTTAGTGGCAGGTATTATAGATACGTCCGGACCAGTGTCCACGAGAAACTTGTGTCGAGTTGTACTATCGAGTATAGTCAAACGGCGGCTTTCAAATCCGTCACCCACTTGCGCCGACTCTAGGGGGTGAAAACTTAGTTTTTTGTACGACTGTATGAGCAAGGCTCACGACAATGCTCTGCTCTTCCACCGTATTTACGATGATACCAACAAATTGAGTCATTTGTTGTTCGGGATCTGGAGAGGGATCGACTGCGAGCTTTGTTTGGTCCACCCTTCAATCGACGTACTTCAGCCGTAAGCACTTCTATTTCTTCCCTCAAAGAGGCCAACTCAACTGGTTGTGTGCTCGTAGATGTTGCAACGGCATTTGCGGCTACTTGATCCCTTGACGACACAGTGACGGCGGAAACGATGCTGTTGGAGCAGTCAATCATTTTATCAGCCATTTCGGCTAGTTTTGGCAAAGTGCCGTCGCTGATGGCCAATACTGTTCTCACGTTGGCAGGCATTCGCTGCAGGAAAAGCATCTTCATGAGGTTATCATCAACATTCAATCCAGTTGCGACTTCATTCATCCGAGCAAGCAAGTGAGTCGGACGAAAATCACCCAGATCACAAGAGCTTAGAAGCTGCTCTAGCCGCGCTTGTGGAGACAAAGCGAAACGTGCAATCAATCGGTCCTTGACCGCCTTGTATTTATCGGCCGCTGGCGGATTAGAGACGAGATCCGACACATGGCAAATGACGCTTTGGTCGATTTTAGCGATTATATGCCAGAATCTGGTTTCGTGCTTGGTAATCTGCGCCAGGTTGAATTGGGCTTCAGCCTGGGCAAACCACATATTTGGATCGTTTTTCCAAAAGTCAGGTAACTTGACGGTAACAGCAGCAGTTGCAGTAGCATTCGCCGCTGCGTCTTCCAATTCATCAGGCATGTTTGGGGTTATGTACAGCCTTTCGATTATTCTGCTGAATTTTCGGATTTGGCTTGAAAGCAGGCCGCAAACTGTTTGATCTCCACGCACTACGGAACTACGCGCGTCCGGGGTCACCAATTGTGGGGACGATCGAATGAAAACCGCGACGGATACTTAGAAATAAAACTCTTTATTATCTCGAACGTGTTTACACGGTTGCGTCTTGTTTTTAACTAACTTGTCTGACTCTACATAGGGCTGTTCGCAAATTCTGATAGCGCACAGGGTGGCTCCAAAAGGTACCGCCACAAGACATTTCGTGACGTACAAACACCATTCAATTTTTATTTATATAGAAGTTCATCGAAAACACAAGTGTACAAACTCTAGAAGCAGCATCACCAAATAAGAACTTTTTGTTAAGAAATTCTTTGGTAAAATTTTCTGAATAAGCGTATGACTGTTGGTATAAGAATCCTAATTTAACTTTTAGTTTCCATGTGGGGAAGGGGTTCATGTCTGCTCAAAGCTCAACATTCCAGCAGATTTGGAATGACAACAAAATCTTCTACAGATTTCTTAGTTTTGCTGGACCTCTTCCCCTACCACTTGGAACAGGATCTAATCAATGTTTGCTATATTTGTGCAATGCTATCGAGTTTGAGAGATAAAAGATAACGTCCAAAATATGACAAAGTCGACAATCTTATCAAAAATAAAATAAACTCGATCATGTCTCTTGTTGTTGCCCAAATATTCTTGAGTTTATTCCCAAGTGCATCCCTTATCAAAAATAACTGAACATATATGGGATCGTCCATTAATCATGTAAGCGGTTATGGGGGGAGCCAGGGGGATTTGAGATATCTTATGTGCCATACAAATTATTTTTTATTTTCATACAAAAAATCATACCATAGGGGAAGGGGGTAAATATGCCTATCAAATTTACATAGAAAATTCTTTTATGCCATGTTATATAAGAAAAAAGAAAGGTCTCTGCAACTCTCTTAAATACGTATTCAACTAATCACAAATTACAGTTGTTGTTAGGACGTGGCCAGAGCAACTTTTGATTATTGATGGATGGGCTAATCAGCCAACAAACCAAGCTAAGTTTGAAAACTCCAATTGATTAGTACATAAGAAGGAGTCAAACCTTATTGAATCGTATATGACTTGACACCTTTGGGCTGTTTGGGCATGTCAGGAGTTAATCATCAATGTTAACTTCCTTTTCCCGAACAGCCTAGATAGCCGTGTAGTGTCGGTAGCGGTTGTTTCAATTGGCTAAGAATTAACACTACGGACTGCCTGTTCCGGTGGTATAAGTCCATCTCACAGGTGACCCCTAATTCATGCCGCTTTAAGCTTACCGTGCCTAAGAATGAATGGTTAGGGGGGTCTAAAAAAAAACCTAACCGCAAACGGAGCCTGTGGAGTACCAGGGCGCCCTCTACAGTATTGTGCCCTTCCTGTGCTACCCGGAGCAATGGTGCAGGTGACCTTGTGTTTCTCCGAGACAATCGGCTTCCCTTCTTCAGTCTCAAACCTGAGGCTAAATAAGGGTGGGATTATAAGGATGTTGTAAATTAGTTTAAATTTTTCACCCTTATGGCTTCGCATTATGCGTTTTTTTTTTGTTGGGGCAGCAGGGACGACAGTCCAGGGGCTTAACGGACCCCCCCCCCCCCCCCCCCCCCAGGACCTCTGCGAGTTGGGGAGTTGCCCAGGATGAGGTGAAGTTCGCAGTGGGCTCTGATGAACCTTCATAAAAACCACAAAAATCCGAATGCAACTCTGTCACAGCGACCGGTGCCGCTTAAAGTACCCTAGCCCAAACTAACAGGAGTGCCAACCGGCACATCAGGATTGATACCAGTGAGATCCTGATTATGGCATACTGGTCGCGATACAAACGGACAAGGCATGGAATTACGAGTAGGAGTGCTTCGAGCACATTGGGACCAACGCCAGTACGGCCCCAATTATGTATACTGGCAGCGCACGACAAAGGACAAGTAACGGTATATGTACTGGATAATATGCTTTGAGGCTGACAGCGGCGACATTCTACTCCCTTAGTAGGGTCGGGTGGGGTGACACTGGCCCGAAACGGCGAGTGGGTTAATGGCGCAGGCTGCCCCCGTCCCGTAAAACCGTGGCAGGCCTTAGAGTACGTTCCAAATCCGTCGCCTGGTTGTTCCAACTGGGCGGGAGTAGGCTCAGATGCCATTACCTGACCTGCGCCGATCCGGCTCTGAACATAGTACCCCATAAAGGACTATGTCAACCCTAGCATGGCCTCCCTGCTTGCATAGATAACCATGGGATTATAAAGGCGACTATTCCAGCGGAGATGGATAGCGGCTCTTAGGGGGACCCATAAGAGATGATCAACCAAAACAAACAACTAGCGGAATGTGAAGGAGAGGCTTCTGGACCTATCAGTAACCGGCTAAGGTTCCCGCCAAGGAAGGAGGCGACCAACTTTATTGAAAACAGTGTGGGCAAAAGCCTAGATACTGTGACGACGGCAGGCACTGGCCGCTCCAGTGCAACATGTGTGGTGACCGATGGCCCGGGACTAATCGAGGCCATGGATCGCAATAGGGAGTACCTCCCTAAAATGCAGGTAGCTGCTGAGCAACTTGATGTCATCATCGAATATGTTAAAAGCAAAACAAATATCAGCAAAGACTTGAAAACAAGTCTACTGAAATTGCGACAATCAGTCCTAGCTGCAAAGCAGGACTACGAGAAAGCCAAGGAACAACTGGGCAAGGTAGAAGGCCAAAAAGACACTAGGTCGTGTCAGACCGAAGTGTTTTCCTTCACAGGCAACGCGAATATATCTGATGATATTATTCGATACGCGATGCGGAAGAGGGAAGCTTCCGGTGATGAATACGTGGCGAAAAGACGTATGGTTGCTAAGGGAAAAGTGACCTACGCGGCCGTCCTCCAAAGCGGAAAAGCTGGCACGAGCCAAGCCCCGCGATCAAGAGGACATGGCAACAAAGGAGAGGCCAACACCAATCCTAAGGCCAAGAAAGCCAAGAAAAAGGAGCCACGGGTTAACCGGAACCAGGCAGTGCATCCACAGGAACCACGGGCGCAAGGCAACAGCAACCCGTGGATACGAGTTGGAAATAAGAAAAAACAGAGGAAACCGAAAACGGAGCCCAAGGAGAGCGCTAAACCGAAAACAGCGAAACGTAGGAATTTAGGCGAAGCCCTCGTTATCAAAACGGAGGAAGCAAAATACGCCGAGGTTCTGAAGGCGATGCGAAGCACAGAGAAGCTATCGCCATTGGGCGCAGACGTGCGAAGCATAAGGCGAACTAGGATTGGTGAAATGATCCTAGTCTTAAAGAAGGACGCCAAGGAAAAGGGTGCAGTCTATAAGCAACTGGCACAAGAAGTACTTGGTGACGAGGTTGATGTAAGATCCCTTACTGCTGAAGCGACTCTCCAGTGTAAAAATCTGGATGAGGTCACCGATGCAGCGGAGGTCTCGGCTGCCCTCAAAGAGCAGTGTGACATCGACGTAGCCAGTAAGGCCATCCACCTTAGAAAGGGCCCGCAGGGCACCCAGGTGGCGGCGATCAGGCTGCCGGTCGCAGAGGCCAACAAAGCGAAGAACTTGGGCATACTCAAGGTAGGCTGGTCGGTTTGCCGGCTGAGCATACAACAGCCTCCTGAAGTTTGCTTCAAGTGTTTCGGGAAGAACCATAAGTCGTGGAATTGCAATGGTCCCGACAGAAGTAAGATGTGCAGAAAATGCGGCGCTGAAGGCCATAGGGCAAGCGATTGTAAGCAAATCGCTAAGTGCCTAATATGTGTCGACAGAGCAGACAACGGACACTTAACGGGCGGACCCAAATGTCCGGGCACAAGCGGAGTATCAAAGCAGCCAAAACGGAAGTAACACAGTTAAATTTAAACCACTGTGATGCAGCCCAGCAGCTGCTTTGGCAGTCAGTCTCGAAAACCAAGACTGACGTGGTGTTATTATCGGACCCATACCGCATACCAGCCAACAACGGGAACTGGGTGGCGGATAGGTCTCAACAGCTAGCAGCTATAGGGACGACAGGACGATACCCAATCCAAGAAGTAGTCTCTAGCTCAAATGACGGTTTTGCGATAGCAAAAATCAACGGCGTGTTCTATTGCAGTTGTTACGCGCCCCCAAGGTGGTCGATTGAGGAATTTTCCCACATGGTTGACAGGATGATGGCCGAACTAGCTAATCGGCAGCCAGTAGTGATAGCTGGCGACTTTAATGCATGGGCAGTGGAGTGGGGTAGCCGCTGCACCAATCAAAGAGGCCAACTATTGTTGGAATCCCTGGCCGCATTAAATGTAGAGCTGGCAAATGTGGGTACAGTGAGTACCTTCCGCAGAAATGGTGCAGAATCGATCATCGACGTGACGTTTTGTAGTCCTAACCTTTTAGGTACCATGAACTGGCGCGTTGATGACGGTTATACTCATAGCGATCATCAATCGATTCGCTATAGTATAATACCAGGCGGGCAGAAGGCAGCGCGATGTAACTCGACCCAAGCCCGAGGATGGAAAACAGCGCGCTTCGACGGCGAAGTATTCACTGAAGCCCTGAGGCGCGAACGAAACACTCTGGACCTAAACGGTGAAGAGCTAGTTGCTATGATATCACGAGCGTGTGATGCTTCCATGCCGAGAAAAGCCCCTCCTAGAGAGAACAGGCCGCCAGTGTATTGGTGGTGCGAATCAATTGCAAATCTTCGAGCAATCTGCCTTTGGGCTAGACGAAGAATGCAACGCGCACGCACAGAAGCACAAAGAGAGGAACGCGGTGCAGCATTCAGAGAGGCAAAGTTGGCTCTCAAAAAGGAAATCAAGAGTCGAAAACGGGCATGCTTTGAAAGTCTATGTGAGAGTGCCAATTCTAGTCCATGGGGTGACGCCTACAGAGTGGTAATGGCTATGACCAAAGGAGCCATAGCGCCCCAAGAGAAATCGCCCGAGTTGCTGCGATCGATAATCGATGTACTCTTCCCGCACCATCCCATAAGCCCATGGCCCCCAGCGCCGTATGCGGCAGATGAAGGAGAAGTGGCGAGAGTGACGAACGAAGAGCTGGCAGAAGTCGTGAAATCATTCGCGTCAAACAAGGCACCGGGACCCGATGGTATCCCGAATGTTGCCTTAAAAGCGGCAGTGAACACGGATCCGGACATGTTCAGAACCACGATGCAACGCTGCATTGATCAAGGAATCTTCCCGGATGTATGGAAGCGACAGAAATTGGTGCTACTACCAAAGGCGGGGAAACCACCAGGTGACCCGTCGGCGTATAGACCTATCTGTCTACTAGATACGACGGGCAAGTTATTGGAGAGGTTGATTCTCAACAGACTAGTACCGTATACGGAGAGTGCGGACGGCCTGTCCAACAACCAGTTTGGATTCAGAAAAGGTAAATCTACTCTGGACGCCATCCAGTCGGTCGTTCAAACAGCTGAGGTGGCAATCGAGCATAAAAGGAGCGGCATCCGTTACTGCGCGGTTGTCACTCTGGATGTGAAGAATGCGTTCAACAGCGCAAGCTGGGAAGCAATAGCACACGCGCTTCACCGCCTCAAGGTACCGGTGCAGTTGTGTAAGCTTCTAGAAAGCTATTTTGATGGTAGGATTCTACTGTATGACACAGAGGTGGGGCAGAAAAGCGTTCTAATTACCGCGGGAGTACCTCAAGGTTCAATCCTGGGCCCGCTGTTATGGAATGCGATGTACGATGACGTACTGAGGCTGCCCCTTCCGACGGGTGTTAAGATTGTTGGCTTTGCCGACGATATCACCCTAGTGGTCTATTGTGAATCGATGGAGGAAGTAGAGTTGACAGCAGCGCACTCTATTTCCCTGGTTGAGGAATGGATGAAGTCTAGGAAACTAGGACTGGCTCGTCACAAGACTGAGGTGGTGGTGGTCAACAACCGCAAGTCCGAGCAACGGGCGCTTATCTCGGTAGGTGATTGCACCATAGAGTCCAAGCGATCCCTTAGGCATCTTGGGGTAATGATCGATGACAAGCTGAGCTTCGCTAGCCACGTTGAATATGCCTGTAAAAGGGCATCTACGGCTATAGCGGCGCTTTCGAGGATGATGTCTAACAGCTCTGCTGTAATTGCCAGCAAACGCAAGCTGCTGGCAAGCGTGGCGCTATCCATACTAAGGTATGGAGGACCAATCTGGTCAAAAGCGCTTATAACGAGAAGAAACCTAAAGCGGTTGGAAAGCACGTACAGGATAATGTGCTTAAGAGTAGCAAGTGCATACCGGACGGTATCTAAAGAGGCCGTGTGCATCATAGCCGGGATGACGCCCATCGGGCTCATCATCAAGGAACATGTTCAATGCTTCAACCAAAGGGGTACCAGAGGAGTCCGCGACACGTGTAAAGAGGAAACGCTCAGAAGCTGGCAGCAGGAATGGGATAACTCCACTAAGGGTAGATGGACCCATCGACTAATACCAAATGTGTCAGATTGGTATGGTAGAAGCCATGGGGAAGTGAACTTCCACCTGACGCAGTTTCTGTCAGGACATGGTTGCTATAGACAGTACCTGCATAGGTTCGGGCACTCAGAATCTCCTGCGTGCCCCAATTGTGCTGTTGTGGAGGAAACTGCGGAGCATGTCTTGTTCGATTGCCCCAGTTTCATTGTTGTGAGAGGTCGCATGCTCACTACATGCGGAGGGGACACGTCCCCCGACAATATTATAGAGAGAATGTGTGCGGATGCCGAGTGCTGGAATGCAGTAACTACGGCTGTCACTCACATTATGTTAGAATTGCAGCGTCTATGGCGCGCCGACCAAGAGTTGGCTGCAGAGGATTAGCCCTGCCGAGGCTGGTCCCTTGTAACATTGTTTAAGTCGGCTAGGAGAAGCAGTTTGCCTAGGCTACTTCTGCTACACGTGTTGTGCTATATGCACTGGTCCCTTCCCGAAGAAATACCGTAAGGTGGTTCCGGGGAGATGAGGGTCTGAGTCCAAGGGTCATGTCGATGCACTGTTCACCACTTGAGCAATTCTAAATGAATTGCCCATGCACAGTGCATAGGCTGGTTTTAGCGGGTCGTCGTTGGTGCGTCATCCCCGCATTCCCTGAGTTATCTTCTCTTCTTCTTCTTCTTCTTGATTCTGTTTGCCCCGCTTTGACAGCAGCAGCGTTAGGGATGGCACAGCTTTCTCAGCTATAACGCCAACGATGATTGTTTATAGTCATTTGACTTTTCTCGTCGGGTGGATCATTCGTCAGTGAATTTCTTTGAGGTGGATGCCTGTTCTAGATGTTGCTGTTAATCTCCTTCAAAAAGTTTACTACTTCTCGAAGCAAATCGATGCTCTTGCAGTTCCAAACTTGATAGATGTTGCAATAATTGTCCAGTCCATATTTATTTCTCGTAGTGGCGTATTTCACGCAGAAGAAAAGTATGTGATCAGCGTTCTCAATCGTGTCACAAATATCGCAAATGCAATCGTCCACCAGTTTCATTTTGTGTAACCAGAATCGTGAAAAGTCGTGGCCAGAGAGTAGCCGGTTAAGAGTTCGAATTTCCTTGTTATTGAGGTCTAGTTTATAGTGCCAGGGTTTGTGAGGGATCGTATTCTGAATTTGGAAGTACTTGCGGCCCTTACCCAGTTCAGAAGTATAATCCAAGTACCACTGCTGGACGCCTTCTTCGCAAAGTCGATCAAAGTATCCTACCGCGTCGTGGAAAAGAATCTTATTGTTGCAAATGTTGTTCTCGTCCAGTGCCTTCTTGGCCAACTGATCGGCCATCTCGTTTCCTCGTATTCCTACATGTCCTGGTATCCATTGCAAGGATGTTCCCGTGACCGCGGCCACTTCCAGTATCCTGTCGATAACTTTATCTCTTGAATCCTTTTCAATCTGGTTCTTGATATATTCACAACCTGCTCTGGAATCCGTCATTATAACCGCGTTGACTATACTGTTGCGTTTGATATACTGCAAAGCCACGTAAATAGCCTCGATTTCAGCCGACATGATACATACGAAGTTCTCAAGTTGCAAACTTAGTCTAAAGTTGCCTGATTCGTGGTAGATGCCTATTCCACATTTCTGTTGGTCACTTGAAGCATCCGTATAGACTATTTGCTGTCCCCGATACTTCCCATGTATCAACGACAACGTCTGTTGTTTGAGTATCCTTACATTCGTTTGCTTTTTGGGCCATAGCTCGTCATTCAACGTTGTCGCTATGTATACCGCGCTAGGTAATGGTGTGGCAGCTGATGCAGAGGACATATCTTTGAAAACTACAGCATGTTGGGCTGCAATTTGCTCAACATATGAATATCTCTTTTGTTCATCAGTCACTCCGATATTGATTTGTTCCCATATTGGAGTTTTCCGATAAAAATGCTTAGCCAACTGCTTTCCCACTACCTTCAGACGTCTGAACTGTAGAGGAGGTTGCGCAGCAATTGCGTGGAGCGTATTCTTTGGTGTCGTCTTCGTACAGCCCGTTATCTTCCGAAGACAGGCATTGTTGATGGTATCTATTTTCTCAAGGTTCTTCTTGCAGGCCGAGCTGTATATACTGGCACCATACTCCACAAAGCTACGGAAAAAAGCGTTGTAGGCCAAATTGAGTGTTGTGGGGTGGCTACCATATTTGGTACCACTGATGACTTTGAGGATATTTAGACGATCAGCCGCCTTTTGAGTGACATCTCGAATATGGGCGCCAAATCGAAGCGATCTATCCAACAATAATCCAAGATATCTGTGCATAATAACCGTTTCTATCTTTTCGTCGCCAATTTTGATCTGCAAAACTTTTGAACTGTTCTGGAACAAAACGGCTTTAGTTTTCTGCACATTAATCGTAAAATTCAGCTCCTTGGCGGATTTAACGAAAAGGTTCATGAAACGATTACCTCGTTCGTTGATTTCATCTTCATTTTTTCCTACAATGATAACAGCAAAGTCATCCGCGTACTGGACGAGGGTGACTCCCTCGACATGTATGTCGTGAAGTTTTGCTGTATAAATATTGAAAAGAGTGGGTGACAAGATATCTCCTTGTGGAAGACCCTGGCTTACGCGACGCGTGTGGATCTCCTTTCCTACCCAGACAACCAGAAATCGCATGAAAGTACACGTTACAACTCGTTTATTCATACTAATTACATCAAACCCGCAAAACACCGTGGATAAACTCGTCAGTTTGATGAGTTTCCTCGCATAAAACACTTCTTTTCTGAGTTCATTTATACATTTTGTTTCGTCTCGTACACTCGTACAAAGTAAGTCGCATCAATCCGTAGCAGCTGTCAAATCAACATTTGTTATCATAAGTTAAGTCGCATAAGATAACAGGTTGATTCGGTAGAATATTTATACACTCGCATTGTATGTTATTATTCATCGCATAATATATGCATGCATATCGCCTCCACTTTCGTACGTAGAAGGCCTTTTCGTGACATCTTATAAGTGAAATTTTGCACATGTAAAGCCTCCAAGTGATTTCGTTATACGTACATTTTGGTTGTCTGGGTACTTGCAACTGTATTTTTCTGTCGGCTAAGAAGGCCAACACCCAAGTTGGGAATTCTGGAGGAAGTCCTAGAGACAGCATAGTTTGTTCCAAGGTCTGAAGATTAATTGCGTTGAAGGCATTAGATAGGTCGATAAAAATGACTGCTGCTAGGTCTTTTTCTCGTTTAGCGTGAAACAGTTTATTTGTTACGAATTCTAAACAGCTGACGGTCGACATTCCTTTTCTAAAGCCAAAAGATAACTCAGGAAGAAGGTTTTTGGATTTTATATGAAATTGTAACCTATCTAGTATAGCCGCATTCAGAATCTTCATTCCGCAGTTCAGCATAGACAGAGGTCTAGTTCCCTCAATAGTTTCGGGGTTTTTCCCAGGTTTTGGGATTGCCACCACTTTAATAGTTTTCATATCCTCAGGGATGGCTTGAGATCTCCAAATACTGTTCATATCTCGAATGATGCCATTCGTCACTTCAGTGTTCAGTAGTTTCAGTGAGCTATACGAGATCCCATCCGGTCCTGGAGCTGTTGGAGATGTTTTCCTTGACAAGAATTTGAACCAGAAGTCAGACGTTAATACCTCATAGGTGGGCAGATACGATGGAATTGGATCAACGTTGTTTTCTGAAGGGAAATATTTATTCAGAAATTCCTGAGCCATCTCTACGTCGTTGTGAACTAAAACGTTCTCACGCTTCTTCTTACTACCTGTGAGTCGTCTCAGTTTATCCCAGATTTCTTTTGCAGGTGTTTTGGGATCAAAACTTGCAACAAAATCCTCGAAACTTTTGCGTGAAGATTGGGTTTTCAATCTTTTGAATATTGCTTCTTTCTTCTTGAGATTTAGTAGTGATTCAAAATCACCACTTCGATTGAACCTCTGCCTTGCCAATTTCTTCTCCTGCCATGCCTGCTCTACTTCCTCACACCACCAAAACTTGGGTACAAACTTATCCCGCTGTCTGGCATTTCTCATAATCCGTTTCGTTTGTACCTGAAGCTCCGAGTAACTGCTAACCTCGCTACTATTGATTTTGCTAATATCTTGAGCTACTTTTGCGCGATTGATGATGAACTTATCGGATCTTTGCTGAACCAACTGTATAACAGTTTCTAGCGCAAGATGTCTGCTACCTATTCCAAAATCCAAAGTCTTCATGCTAACATTATGGAACAGCTGTGGGGTTACAAACACCAGATCAATAGCAGATGGAGTTTTGTTGAGTTCTATTGGTACATACGTGGCTTGTCCATTGTTTAGCAGTATAAACGCTTCTTCATTTATTAGGTCGAAAAGAGCTGCCCCTTTGTTGTCTCTATGTTGCGTGTCCCATGAACCATGATGGGCGTTAAAGTCCCCACCTACAAGTATTTTGCGGTGTCCTCTTACAGCTTGAAATAAAGATCCTACCTCTTGTGTCAGTGTGAAGTGGGAAATTCGGTGCTACGTATATTGACATCACTACAATATCATACGCTACAATCAGTCGTGCAACCGATTGGATTTTTGAGAATTTCGGCAACGTTATTTCTTTTGATTTCAGCTGTTTGTCGACGAGAATCCCAGCGCCTCCATATCCGTCGTCTCGTGAGTCGAGGAATGTGAAAAACCCTGGCACTCTGTATTTACTACCCTCTAATTCTCTCTTACTCCAACTTTCTGATATTAAGGCTACATTATATTCATCTTTGATCAAAACTCTGGCTAATTCGTCTTTATTTTTCTGTAGACTTTGAATGTTCAACTGGAAAATTTTTATTTCATCTGGCATTTACTTACGATTGCATGCTAACTTTAGGCGATTCGGTCGTCGGGACTTCGACTCCGGAACCTGCCGTGTTTTGCCACGCTTGCCGATGCATTGTATTTTCTGGGGACGATCGTCGTTCCTGCTGCTTCATCTTCGGCGACCTCGAAACCACGTTCATAACCGTGTTGGTGGTGTTGCTTGCGCTGTTCCTCGATGCGTTGAACGAACCGTTCAAAATCCGATGCCTTGTACGTATTAAACAGAGCAACTCCGTTCCTCTCGTCGTCTTCGTTCGAATTCACCTTCTTCTTTTTCGTTTCTGTAAACACTTGTACCTGGTCGGCGATATTCACGTCTTCGTTCGCACGTTTCGGTTTTTGTGGACGGTACTGCAACGTATTTTTTGTTCGGTACTGAGCACCTGCCATTTTGGCGAAGGTAGTTGGGAGCGTCGGGTACTCATCGGCATTTTCCAATAAGTCGTACCGATTTTCGGTGAAGATTGGGAACTGCTCTTTAGCTTCCATGAAGGTGAGCGTCGATTTGGCCATAATCGTCTTGATGTTTCTCTGTCGCTGTCTCTCAGCACACTGCTCGTCCGATGTCTTGTGATTTGAATCATCCTTGCAATACAGGCATCTAGCCTTATTGGGGCAATCTCCACGTTCCATACCGTCGTGCTGTTGGGCACAGTTCGGGCATCGTTTTTTTGATCTGCAGTTGTCTGTGGCGTGGTTGTACCTTAGACAGTTCAGGCATAGCACTGGCTTGCTGATGAAAGGACGCACTGTGTTTACGCAACAGAAAAGCCGAACTTCTGTTGGCAAGGTGCTCGCGCGAAACGTGATGCTGATTCGATGTGCTTCAATTTTTCTACCTGACTCGTACCGGTGTAAACGGTTGATAGCCAAGATCGGGTGGTGACTTGAGATGTTCTCCTTGATTTCATCGATGGTCATGTCAGTTGGAACGCCGGCTACGACTCCTGTCACAGAAACGAAACTGCGGGGGACGTATGCCTTGTAGTTGCAGTTACGCAACATCTGGTCAGCTTGCATTTTGTTGGCCGTTGGGTAGCTCTTCAGAAAAACCAGAACTTTGTTCCTTCCGAGTGCGCGCATGTTGGTTATGTTTTGCTTGTACTCATCGACCTTTGATAGTACTTTTCCGAGTGACAGTTTGTTGATACGCAGTTGTCCGCCATCATCATCTCTGAGCTGCACGATCACGCGATACGGCGATGCATCATTTTGATTGTACTCGTAGGTTTGAAATGTTCTAGTGTTAGTGCTCGAATTCCCTCCCGAGTCGACACCCGGCGGGTCCGCCATCTTGCTTCCTTCTTCAACCACCAAATTTCACGTCCTTTTTTCTTTCCCAATCACTTGAATTTTCAATCAAATCGCGTAATAAAATCACAACCGGCCCCTCAATAGTCAATTGATTAAATACAAATCAATTTTTCGATAACAACTCTCTTCACGCGGATGAAAAACACTCGTCACAGCAAAAACTTCCGTTCGCGGTGAAAAGACGTTCGAGAATGTGTGGAGTTATCTTCTCAGGGGATCTGTTTGCAGATTTCCCCCTTGTAAAAAACAAAAAAAATATGACTTGACACCTAGCATATATCGTAGATGCTCAATGTTGACATACTGTCGAAAATTCAACTCTGAGGCTATCAAAAAGCATTTCAATCAGTGTCGTAAAAATTCAGCCGAATGATACCCGATCAGTGCGAAAACGAACAAAAACAAACTCCGCTAGCAAGAAGCCAATCTGACTTCGAGTGCGAATGCGACGAGAAAAAGAGTGGGTGCAACACACGCACACATTCAGTTTCACCCACTGTTGGTGTCATTTCAAAACTCAGTTTCACCTAGAGGCACTGAAATTGAAAATTGAATATAAAAAATTACAAATGAATTTTATATTACTGGTGTTAGAAAACGGCAATGTGATGCCTCCAGTTGATGAATCATGATTGTCTTTTAATAAAAAAATACAACTTTTGCAATTTGCGGATGTTTTGTGGGGTATTCTGACGGAAATGATTTTTTTCACTAGTGAAATTGAATTTGAATGTCAGTAGTGGATGAGAATTAGTGTAGCAAAAGTAATTGAAAAACTGAATGCACGTTCCACCAGATTCGTGCATGTATTGTCAAACAAACATTCACACAAAGAAGAATTCAACGATGACGGAGCCTACTGAGGATCGGCGTTGTTGACTGTATATTGAAATATGCACACACTGATTTCAATTGCTTCAAAATAAGTATTTAGTTTATATTCTAAACATTTTGAAAATTGAAAAAAAAAATTTTTTTGTGTTGATAAAAACGGAATAATTTGTTGACGAAATCGGAACGTGATAAAAACGGAACATACCTGTATAACCATCAAATCGACAGTAAACTACTAGTTTGTAGTCAAAAACCCTTAGAAATCATAAATCTCGAAGGGGAAGTAGCTTTTTTCCCAAAAGCACAATACGACTTTGAACTGCTCCGAACACGTTCGCGAATCACTTTTAGCTTCGGTTACTCGGGAGCACGACAGATGCGAGTAAACCAGCACTCTGACGCTCGGGAGCGTTTGGTGTTGTTTTTGTTCCAGTTCAGAAGAAATGATCGCCACTTTCCATCACTGCTTCTGAGAGAAAGCTGTCCAAGCTTCTGAGAGGAAGCTTTCCAAGCTTCTGAGAGGAAGCTTTCCAAGCTTCTGAGAGAAAGCTCACCAAGCTTCTGAAAGGAAGCTTTCCAAGCTTCTGAGAGAAAGCTTTCCATGCTTCTGAGAGGAAGCTTCCCAAGCTTCTGAGAGGAAGCTTTCCAAGCTTCTGAGAGGAAGCTTCCCAAGCTTCTGAGAGAAAGTTGTCCAAGCTTTGGAGAGGAAGCTTTCCAAGCTTCTGAGAGGAAGCTTTCCAAGCTTCTGAGAGGAAGCTTTCCAAGCTTCTGGAAGCACGCTTGTCAATATTCAGAAAGGAAGCTTTTTATGCTTCTACGAGAAAGCTGTTCAAGCTTCTGAAAGGAAGCTTTCCAAGCTTCTAAAAAAAAAGCTTCCCAAGCTTCTGAAAAGGAGATTTCCAGCTTAAGCTTATCAATACTTACATTAACAATCGCGCAGGACGGATGGTCGTCGGTCACGGTCGAGTTGAACCCACAGCACAGGAACTCGTCCTGCACCTGCTGCTTGATGTCGATCGGCGCCAGGGACCAGCCCTGCTCGGCAAACTCCCGCTGCTGGCTCTGGTTGACCGCCAGACAGGAGCAGGCGATCGAGAACTGAATCAGAAACAGCATGAACAGAATTATCATGTACTGCGAAGAAAAGGAAAGACGCGGGTCAAAGGGTTATCTCGTCCACATGCGCTAGAAAGAAGAGTTAATCCACTTACAAAGAACAGCATCACCTGGTGATGCTTGACCGCTCCGACCAGGCCGAGAATCGAGATCAGGATCAGAATCACTCCACAGGCCAGAATGCCCCCGATGATGGGCAAGTTGGTCACAATGGACGAAGCGCGGCCATAGACTCCGACGCCGATCAGCAGGAAGCCAACCATCTGTTGGGAAGTGGGATGAGAAAAAATATTAGATTAGCGAATTATCAATCGATTCCATCAAAGATGCGGAAATCGGAAGCACAAAAGACGTCAAATTGCAGCTAAAAATAACTTTTACGTTTCCTGCTTTTGCGATGTCCTGCCAGACGAGGAATCGATTTTTATATTGTGCAATCTTTTCGTGAACATTTTTGCATGCAAAATTAGAAACCAAAGTGCAATGAATGATTAAAAAAGTGTTGAAATTTCCACTTACCACATAAAGGACGTTCAATGCAATCAATGCATTTTTGGAGCAATGAAATCCTCCGCACATTTTTTTCACCTTTCGCGACGAAAATTATTTCTCAAGGCCTACTGTGCAGCAATTACCTACACACAAATTCGACACTATTTTCTTTTCCGTTTCTTCCGTCCCGATACTCAACTTTTGTTTCGCAGCCAGCTGCGATGGATTTCCTGCGAAAAATGCGTACAGTTCCACCAGTTTTCAGCGCAGGTGAAAAAAATTAACAATCTTCAGGTCGCGAGAAATTTTCCTCCGTCCGCAGCAGACTCCTTTTTTTCGCGTTTTGATATGCAACTTTTCTCGTTTTGGTTGTGTTGGTGCATCTGGAAAAAGATTGTCAAAACACCATCAGACACGGAAAAGTTTTGGGAGCTCGCAAATTCTCGACGACTTTTTAGTTATAGCGTAATGTTTACGTAAGGTGCCAAGATCGCTAAAAATGTTTAAACGTTTGAAACGTGTACGACCGTTGTTACAGCTCATACAAAAATTATAGAGTATTAATACAAAACAGCGTCACGAGGAGGTGGATGGGTGTCCAAAATGGCCAATTTAAGCGTTATGAAATACAGTATTGATTAAATTTTGTCAGCCCCCGATTTTGTCTACCCCCGGTTTTGACTACCCCCGATTTTGTCAGCTTTTTGATCCGATTCTGTCAGCCTATTTTAAATTTGTCAAAAAATTTTATCGTCGTGTTTTACCACGTTCAAGCGAAGTATGCACTTCAACAGAAAAGTAATCGCCTATCTCGATGCGTGGGAAATTTCTTGCAAGAAATGCTCAAGAAAAGCATTTTTCTTTGATAGCAGTACGCAGTTGAAAAGAAAATAAATGTCAATTCAAATGGAGCTCACTGTAGGAAATTTCTTGACCATTTCTTTGGCAGAAATTTTTACTTTTCTTGAGCGGAACAGCATAGCTAGATTTACATCAAAATTGATGATGATGGTGTTTGATGTCATGCACGCATGAGCGAAGCCAGAGGGAGGGGGGTCAGCGTGGAGGTAGGCCGTCTTGACGTCCGCATGTTTCACCATCATGCTCTTCTTACTGGCGACTGTAAGCAATACCCTAAACGTTATCTGCCGCACCACGGGGGCAAACACTTCGTCGAAATTCATACCAAACTTTTGGGAAAACCCTTGCGCAACCAATCGAGCCTTGTACTGCGCAACGTTGTCATTCTCGTCGAGCTTGCGCTTGAAAATCCACTTGCTGCCGACTGGCTTGCCAGCTTCCAGGTTCCATGCATCTTAAACGATTAGATCTCCTCATCCATTGCAGCACGCTGCCTCTGGACCGTTGATTGCTTCGGAGAAGCTTCTCGGTTCCGTTCAGGCATTGCAGAATTCGCTCTCATTTGAGTATGAAGCACGATCAAAGCAAGCAAAGAAAAACATCCCATCTGTTGCGGTCCACGATCGTTATTGTATCGCAAGGTGTAACAAGTCTGATAAATGGAAGCAGCGAGCGAGAGCCCCAAAGAGAGAGCGATGATAAAATCCATTTTTCTCGCTTGTTTACCGTTGGGGGTAGGTGTTTTTCTTTACTGGCACGATAAACAATCCACGAACTTCCAATAGCAATAGTGTCCCCCAGGCTTGGAGCATGTTTAGGGGGGTTTTATCATGCACTACTATCCCCCCAATCTGATCAAAGTTGTAGCAGTATACGATAAACAGTCTCTCATAATGTGCAGCATGTTATGATAGTTACAGAGAGCGATACGTGAGAGATTCTCTCAATTTTCTCAGGATTCAATCCCTGGTTCCGTTACAAACTTGCGCGCGGGGGAAGGGGCGTCTTCTCTTCGTTGCCATCACCATCGACCACATCTTCAGACGGTGAATCATAACATGAGGAGTTCGATTCGCACTCTTCCTGAACCGACGCGTCATCGTTGGATTCATCTTCCACAACTGGTTGTGGCTGGCACTGTAGCATTTCCCGCTTAGTTTCAGCATAAGCATTGACGACCGCACAATTCGTAGTTGCTACTCCGTGATTGACCAGATCAATCGAAGTTGCACAAGGAACCAAGAGATGTAGCTTAGGAGTAGCTTTCCATCTTCAATGGACACTTTTGAGGACCCCAAACATTATAAAGTAATTAACGGCGCCGGCCACGTCCTTACGGTCATCGGGGAAAGGAAGGATTATGAGTGTGACATCCATTGTTACTAGAGACCGAGATCACCTCTGCATCTCCATGGTTGTCACAAGAAGGAATTTGTTAGTGGGGAAGGTTCAAAAGCTACATAATCAGGATTCACCTTGGTAGGTGATGCGATTCATGCAGCTTCAGTTTAAAAAGTTACACATAAGACACTAAACCAATCAAAGGTTTTTCTGTAATTACAAGAAATAGGTAAAAGGAAAGGTTTGTTATGTTTAACATGAACAAGAGTTTTCGTCGACACTCATAGTGACGAACCATTCATATTCTGTTGTAAAAATACATAAGAGTGAGATTCCTATAGTTGTCTTTTGACGTAAACTACGTCTTACGGCAATATACTGGGTGCCAATAGACCATTTCCGTGAAAAAACTTTATTGGCTTATATGCTTTCTGTCAATTTACTGAACAAACTTTCCTAAGGAACCGATATGTTTTGGAGCCTTTAACTGTTAGAAAACAATGAAAAACTTGCGGCACGTTAGTGCACCCCTCGGTCCCCTACAATTTGTTTCACCTCGAAAAAATGCAGACCCCTTTTTCCCCTATGGTTTTGCCACCACGTTGTGGTGAATTTACGATCAGCTGGCATGACCAGATGATTTTTGTTTATGTTTTCATTCATCATAATGGGCTCCGTTGCGGTTTCGCTCCCTCCTTCCTTCACGGCTCCTGAAGTCTCCGTAATCACCGCGGAAACCACCTTCACCGCTTCGGCCGGTTATGACCGCACCCGGCGAACACTACACGGTTCTGTAACGCAAGGATTGTAGTCGACAGATGCCTGATCTCTCTGCTTTGTGCCGACGAGGATTGAAGGGATTGAATATGCCGGAAGATTCCCGCCTAGAGGCAGCAACAGCCGCTCAAAATTTCCTTGCGCGGCTGTTGCTGCCTTAAGGCGGAAATCTTCCGGATCAACAGCCAACAGATAGATTAAGGTATTTGTCGGCATGAATAGTAAAAAATAGCCTCTAATAGAACTAGCGGTACCGTAACTGCTGGGTGGATGAGAGATTTATTGTTAGGGGGTGGTTTTGAATTTTGAATCTGTGGAGGAAAATATGTTTTCCTAAAGGAAGACTTGAATCGGGTTGGAGTTGGAGGTGTGATTCAAAACCGGTTTGCGCCAGTTCCAACCTGGTTTGAAAACGTTTGTATGCGTAGTTTCGGTGGCGCTCCTGTTTGGGGCGCCCAGACCGGGATCACGGTCAGTTTGAGCGCGCACCTGATTTGACGTTTGCAAATGTAAACAAGCATCCCAATGCAGGGGTGGAATCGAAAAAATGCAAAATCACCACGCTGATACCCATAGGGTTGAACAAACTGTGCCGCGTCTCGAATTATTTTTCAAAATGTGGTGAGTATCCATGTTTTCAAAAATTTGTAGGAAAATCGGGAGTGCATATAAACAAAATCTGAAAGCGTTAATATTCATAAAAAATGATTGTCTTTCGAAGAAAAATACAAAAACTGGGGGTTAGATCTGACGGAAATGGTCTATTGAAAATCTATAATGTTGCGACCGTTACGATATCATGTTAGAGTTTGAACTAAAGGAAGGCAGCAACTATGACAATCGACTAAAATTCAAATGCAGAAAATCACTTGGCGTAGTTAACGTCATGCGGTCGTGTCTTGTACACAACCCCCTCTGATTTTTTATTTTTTTTAAGACTCCGACGCGTTATTGCTTCCAGTGGACGATTTTGAAGAAATCACCACATTAAAAACAACTAATCCGTTGTCCATGCTACACCCAGTGGCAGAGCCCGCATAATTTTGAACCATACTTGTACTGTTTGCCGTATTATCCTCAACCATTTGCAACAATATCGGAAAAATACCATATTACACCCAAATTAACAATAAATCAACCTTACCATAAATAGGTTTAACAGTTTGGTGAATTGTATTTGGACAAATCACAATGTGGGGAATAGGCGGTTAAGTTATGTAACCATTAAAATACGCCGATTTTTTCGAACAAAATTTTTCGATTACAGTTTGCTGAATGGTCGAAATACCATCAATTTTTACTGAATTCATTGTAAACCAAACAGTTCAAGAACATTATAACTATAAAACTGAAACAAAATTTTAGAATTTGTGTGTCTGTTGATATATAGTGCGTTACGGTATTTCAACTGTATACGGTACTGTCAAGGAACGTTTTTACGGTATGAAAACAAATCATGAACCAATTAAGTTCAGCAAAACAAATTAATACTTCTAGAAAACAATAATTTCAAAAGCAATAAATACAGCTATGACAGAGCTTCACGTAAACAATCATAGAGCTTATACTCATTTTTATTTGCTATTTGATGGTTTACGCAAATACGACTTAATTATATTTATTTCCATTGAAACTAATTCTTTCCGCATGTATCAAGTTAACTTGTTTAAATGTTACTTATTCAATTAGTTAATTAATTATTTGTTTTAGATAAAATAAAAGTATTCTCTAACAATACGTTTGTAACTTTTCTCATTAAAAATAACTTAAACCACAGCTTCATATTCTTGCTTTTTTATATAACTTCACAAACGCATCAATAAACTTGTCCATACTCAAATTGTATATTTATGTTCTGTATACTCGTTGGTTTTAAGCAAATTAATAGACAAGGCAAAAACTAACACCGCTGCTTGATAGAGGAGGATCTTCTCTACATCGTAGGTTCTCCAGATCGCCCACGCAAACCTCGACGTTGTCTCCCATGGAGAAAGTGTGCGTTCCAACGGGGTCTTCCTTGCCCGAAACAGCCAATTCAACATTGGCGTAAATAGGGAGGGGCCAGGGGGGGCCTGGCCCCCCCCGAATCATGGGCTTGCCCCCAAACCCCCCCCCCCCCTGAAATAAAATGGAGAAGAAATGAGAATATAGTTAAAACTAGTTTTTAGTATAAAACGTGCACTTATGAAACTAAACGCGTTAAATGCATTTTGAATATAAATTTCTGGATGATCATTGTTTGACAGGCAATAGCAATATGTAATTTTAAAACGTCACATAGTGCCATACTGTTTCCTTTTTGCCCTTTCCCGATTTTGAAATTCATTGAAGCATGTTTTAGAATTAGCAGAACTGGCTTGATCTATTTGTAGTGGTATTATTAATTAGAAAACCAAAGTCTCTTCATATTTTAAAACTAGCTGCGATATTTTGTGATTAATTATCTAGAATGAATCGTTGCCACTAGGAAATGTTTGTGTATGAGAATTATGGTAAAATTTTACAAAAAAAATCTCAAAAATAAACAATGGTACAGCAAGCGAACTATAGTTTCTTCACATTTTACGCGAACCTTTAAATGTTTCATATTAAAATTTATTAGTCATTCGATGTATTTGTCTACAAAACGTCGGGAACAGATATGACGACAGTGAAGCAGTTGCATTCAATAGTCACAGCTAAACTGTTAACATTGAAATTCCTTTACGTATAGTAAGATAGTGGCGGATTCGTATAAAAAACAACATCAAACCGTGTAAAGGCGTAGATTTCGCAACATTTTTTTTCAATTTTCAATTAACAAAAATGTTCTGGAGTGTTCAGATTGAAAAAATAATAAGACCATGTTACTATTTGTTTCTGTAGAACAAGCGTAAAACCTAGTTCATACTGAAGATTGTTTTTAGACACGCTTTAAATTTTTCTATAAGTGTTTATAATATGACTTTTTTTTATTATTTTTTTTTCTTACGCAACATTTTTTGGCGTCTTACGTAGGTTATATGGAAATTATTTCAATTCTTTTTTTGTCTTTGTAAACGAGATTTTTAACCCTGGGCTAGTTCATCTCGAGACCAACAGCTTTACTTCCCTTCCAAATGAAGTCACCACTATAACTTTTTTAGTCATAAGTGACTATCACCGGGATGGGCTTCGATCCCAGGTCCTCGGTGTGTACGGTTAGCGGTTAGAATATACTAGGGCCGTCCCCACGTCAATTCGGTTCAGAGATTTTTTTTTCGTTTTAAATATATATGCATTCATGTACAATTTCTGTTATTTTTAAGAAAAATAGAAAAAAAACTTGTTTCTAGAATAATGAGGAGATATCGATGATGTACTGCATTGTTTTTTATATGTTTTTATTGCAAGTATGAACAAATCTAGAAAGCCTAATTGCAATCAATTTTCTTTAAGTGAAACTAACATTAGAATTTTATACGTGTAAAATCAAAATACATTCTTAAATTTGTCTTGGCTCAGTTTGCTTATTTTACCAAGTCCAATGAAGCAGCCGTTTGTTAGACGACCTTTACTAACATCTATGTCAATCTATTGTATGAAAACTTATTGTTTTCCAAGCATGAGCTCACGATTTTTAGTCAATATGTATTTCTCAGTCGTACATTTATATTTTAAGACCGGCCGGATTTATTTTTAGATTTTTAGTAGCCCAAAATTAAACATTAATAGAGAGACTGGGACAAAAGTGCGAGTGAGACCAGATTTTGTTTTTAAGATTTCTAGCTCGGTTCAAATCAAAGCTAATAAAAACCATAGTGTTCAAGAATAGATTGAGCTTTGGAAAAATTATGGCTATTTGTTGTTTTTTAACGTAAAAAATAAAATTTTTGTTCAAACTTTCATTGCATGGAAATGAATAAGGATAAAATCTTCTTTTATTATTTATGTAAGGCCGTTTTTAGGCATCATAAGGATGCTTTGAGGTGTATTGATTGCTACATAATTGCTTGGAATCAAATTTTGACCCATAGTGTGGCAAAAGTTTAAATCAGCGGGGCAAAAGTTCAAGTCATATAAGCTTACAGAGAAATTCACAAATTACCCCAAATTCACACGAAATTTAACGAAATTTGGCTGATCGTGCAAAAAAAGTCACAAACTTTTCACATTTTCACTTAGTTTTGCAAAAAACTGCTTTTTTTGGGCTTTGGGCAATTTTCCTTTTCAACTGCTATTGTTTTCCATCCTGCTTTCTTCAAACAACTGTTATCGTACGAATTTGCTGACAAAGGCTTTATTTGAATACAAAAAAAACCTTTCAATATGATGTTAGCCAAGCAGCTTTAGGTTTTAAAGTTTTTAACTCTAAAATTGTATTATTCAATCCAATATGTTAAAATGTTGGTTCAAATGTTCAAATTTTGGTTTCGTGAGGTTTAGAGAAATGAATCGTTCGCTACAGAAATTCTGTGCAACAATAATCCATATTTTCAAACTAGCAAGCGTTATTTTTTTTTCAAAGGCTAGGTTTTTTTTAACTTGTCTGCTTCAAAAGGTTTGAATTTCACATTGATCTTGAACCTTAATTGAACTGATACATTTAAATCTTTATCTTGTTTTATAACTTTGAAAAAGTTCTAGTTCAAATCTAAATGGAAAGGTAAATCCTGATTATAGTCTGTTTTTTTAATTCTTGTATTCTATTCGATATCATTAGATTGGGTTGAAATCGTCATCTTGGCAATATAAAACGATAAAATAGATTTAAAGATAAAAGTGACATTTGGTATCTAAGAAAGTTGATCAATCGGTTTTGGACGATTTGTAGGTTTTGATTCACCTCTTTCTGAAAGTACGCGACTCGGTTCACAAATATTATCGAAACAAGCATTGTTAAGTTATCTAAATCCCTTATGGCTTTTATCTCTCATGAGAAAGGGGCCGTGGCCCCCCTCAAGTCTGATGGCTATTTACGCCCATGCAATTCAATGTTGATTTCCTCGGACTGTTCTTCAAATCTTTCCAGCTCGACGAAAGTGGGCTTGACGCCTTCAACCAGAATAGCCGACTTGGTGAAATTCTTGTACAGGAATCCCTTGCGGGAGTATCGGTTTCCTTCGAAGATCAGGAAGTCACCATCGGACGCCAATGGCGCGGATTGCTTCCGGATTGAATGGTTTTGCCGGGGTACAACGCTTCTTCTTGCGCTTGTTTTCGTCGTTCTCCGATTGGGTCGTTCAAAGGGCTCTCCGCAATCGTGTGTAGTCAATGCGTGGAAGCAGCTTCAAATGGACTTCTGGGCCAGATCGACGTAATCCACATGGGCAATATCGTCCTTGTAGATGCCTCGCTTCAATCGAACCCATTGCTTCGGCTTGAGACCGGTTAGTTCCTTGACGACTATGAGGATGTCGGTCATTACCTTGATGGGGACCATGTTCCGCTTCCAGATACCCATTCAAAATTAACTAACGAATGCATTTTTGTTACAACCGGGGTACATTTTCTCCGAAATCATCCAACGAAACAAGTGACAAATACAGCACATAACACACATTCGGCAGAATCAAGTACCAATCTCTGCACCTGCTGTACTGGTCCCGCTGATCCGGAAGACAATCGCTCGTTTGTTTTTGATATCCTACAAGATTCCTAAAATTAATAATTTATGGTTCACCGGGTTCACCAAACAAAAAACCCATCAAAAATTCACTCACATTCGGTCAAGTATTCGATTTTTGTTCAGGGGGAAGAAACACACCGTCGAATACTGCGTACATAACATATAAAACACGCCGATTTAATAAAAATATTCTCGATAAACTTGTAAATTGGGGGGGTCTCGTAGCCTCGATGTTACGGTTTCGCTTCGTAAGCGGAAGGTCATGGGTTCGATTCCCAATCCCCCCACACAAAAACTCCGTCCAGCCACCAGAAGACGCCGCACGAAGGACTGTGTGTAGGGGAACACATCCATCCTTCGTCAGTATCGGATGGTGACTGAGACACACTGACCCTCTTTGTAGGCTGTTGCCTCACACGACACATATACATGGCAAAATGAACCACCGCACACCAATGGACTTCGATATGGATATTGATTGGACCAATGGCAGCACTCTCCTCTACCTGCTCGGTATGAGAGAAATAGCAATAAGAACTAGGATATAAATAGATTCTGTATATATGATCCTCGGCATAGTAGTGGCCAAGTGCACGGAGTGCCTAACAAAAAAAACTTGTAAATGTAGATCGTAGCGAAGGATTTCCGAAGGAATTTTTACTCAGCCGGACCGCCGATGGGCAGTTGAAAACAAAGTGAAAATTTCAAAATGGATTGTCAAACACAAAATGTTCCATCACAAATACTAATG
Organism: Aedes aegypti; assembly: GCF_002204515.2. NCBI lineage: Eukaryota > Metazoa > Arthropoda > Insecta > Diptera > Culicidae > Aedes > Aedes aegypti. Next base: position 22,762,856 of record NC_035107.1, read on the forward strand.
TATCAAACTGTTCGCCAAACTGTAAAGCTTAAGTTGTTTATAGTATTGATGTGTTGCGCAAATATAAAGGCAAACCATTTGACAAAAGTTAGGGTTACATTTTAAACACATCGCACGAGATTTTCTACCCATATAATTTAACAATTTCGCGACATTGTAATTATTGGTCATTATTTAGCACGGATTACTTATTCTGTTATTAATAGTATGAGACTTCGGGGTCCATATTGTTCAACAAAATAACAACAGTTTGTGAAAAATTTACCTTATCAGATATGAGAAATTTACTGTTTCCATTATAAGGTAAATTGTATTTCTCTATGCTGGAGGCGAAAATCTATTCTGACGAAAAGTTTTCCTGATTGAAGCAGGAATCAAACCCACACTCTTTGACTCGATGCGGTTAAATTTTTGGTAGTACTACCCACACGGCCACAATATGTCTTATAATAATCGGACATTTAAAATAAAAGCTTGTAACGGGCTCTTCAAATGGGTCCTAAAATGTTTAATGAATTCTTGTTTTTATTTAATAATACGAAAGAGCATGTTATTGCAACTACTTTGGCAAGTTTTCCAGCTCAAATAACGGCTATAACATTTTTAAACTTCAATTTTAAAAATGGTTCCAAATATGAACCTTGACACTTGTGATCTTGTTTGACATTCACTTTTTCGACAAAAATGCCACAGGGCATGTAGTTTTAACACTGGGGTTATTTCTATCTGACATTTCGAAAGGGACACGGAAAACAAAATATACCCAACATTTGAGTTTAAACCAAAGGGTGTGACAAAATCTCAAAAATCATTAAAAAAAAAGTTTTTTTGTACTTAAACCAATGAAAATCATTTAAAAATTGAGTAAACATGTGTTTCTGCCCTAAACTTAAGCGTTTGGTACTAAAATTGAGACAGGGCTTTAGGACCCTAATTAATCATCCATCCGTGATTGAGCAGCCTTACGCGATACACACACGAAAATGCATTCCGGCAACGCGAAAACAGAGCTCAAACTCGAAACTTGGAATGCAACACTCAACACAGCGTATTGTAATTGAATGTTGAACCAACCCCAGGTAACCACTAAGCAGGTTATAAGCGGTATATGAACCGTTAAACAGTTCTGCAGTGCCAATACCATGACGTTTATAACGAATAGAGCAAAACAGATTTCAACCAAAATAGAACAGTTGTGAACGATGATGAAATTTGGTAACATTTTTTTCGATTCATAAATATTACCGTTAGTTTACCTAATTGCATAACTCTTGAATTGACGATTGTTGAAAAGAAAATAATGCGTGAGTAGAGAAAATACTGGTGAAATACCTTTGCCCAATATAGTTTATGATAATCAAGTTGATTTGGGAGTATCCTAACCCGAACAAATGGAAGGAAACGGGAAGGAAACAAATACAAAATGTATTGTCAAAGCGTTTGCGGGGAGCTTTATTTCGGGAGCTACCATTAATCTACTTTTTGAGAAAACATATTCAGTCAGCTTTCTGGGCATTGTCCAGCCAGGTAGTAAGAAATGTCCAAGAAAGAATCCAGATCTAACTAACTACCTGCATGATCTTGCTGGCATTACCAGCATCTTAAACTTTCTTCTGCTGGATGGTAACTGCAAATTTCCTTACTTAATATATGATGCTGGGCGAAGTCAATCATTAGTGCGTCGGTATGAGCAATGGGAACATGCAGTGAAAATCATCCGATAGGATCCTTGAATACGTAAGTTCGAGTCTGGAACAAGCACAAAAAAGAACTCCGAAGAGAATCATAGAAAAAAAAACGATGCTGAAAATAAACGACTTTTTTATTATTTTTTCTTAGTCCGCATGCTACAAAATTTTGACATCTCTGATTCAGTGACTCGGAACGAGTAGGCAGTTTATCAGGTTCTAAAGTCCTGTCCCAATTTCAGTGAAAAATGCTTAAGTTTAGGCCAGAAACACATGTTTACTCAATTTTCTAATGTTTTTCATTTGTTTAAGTACAAAAAACATTTTTTTTATGTTTTTATCGATTTTGTCACACCCCTTGGCTTAAACTCAAATCTCGATTACTTTTTCAAATCGACGTAAGTAACTTCCATACGGTTTTGAGAAAATTAATTCAGAAGAATCACAACCTGTCTTCTAAAACTGTTTTAAACTGAATCACCTTTTTAACATTTTTTCGACGTGTACATTTCTTAAATTTTGCATACAATGAGCTCGCGTTAAAAAACTATGGAGTTCCTATTATCTCACACAAGAATTTTATGACAAAATTATAAGCCGTTTTATTCAGTTACTTGCGACGTTTTTCTACCAGTGTAAAATCGACTAAAGTAGTGTTTTGTTTTGATTCGGGGTTAAGTCACTTTGTCTCCCCATACAGCGGGCCGGCGAAAGTAGTGGTTAGGTGGCGAAAGTTGAAAATCTTACTTTCGTCGTTTTGTAAATCCGGAAATTAAACGTTCCAAAAGTGAAAAATCGAGTTGGTTCAGAGCGTTACGCGTAGAATTTCGTCTGCGGAACACATAGGATCGATAAAGCAAGTTTGTATACTTTTTCACTTGAGTCTGTATGAATACGTTTTCGAGAAATTTTGGGTGTATTTTGTTTTCCGTGTCCCTTCCGAAATGTCAGATAGGAACAACCCCAGTGTTAAAACTAAAACCCCTGTGGTATTTTTGTCGACTCAGCGAACGTCAAACATGATCTCAAGTGTCAAGGTTCATTTATGGACCAAATTTATTTGAGCGGGCAAAATTGCTGAAGTAATTGCAGTAACATGCTCTTTCGTGTTATTATATAAAAACAAGATTTCATTAAACATTTTAGGATCCTATTCACCAAAACTGGCTTTATAGCAGCCTTTAATTACGATATAGTTCCAATTAGCCCTGTTAGTCATGCCTTTAAGGTGAAACATCTCGGAATCCAAAGATGGCCGGCACAATGGCCGACCTCCCCCTACTCACGTTTTCAAAGGCACAAAACTGGAGAAACAGTTGGCAAACGTTCCTGATCTTCTTATTTTAAGCTTTCTACTAGTGCACAAAGCCAAAATAAAAAGTGCAATGCCGTGGGATAGTTTCTTCGCGAGATTTGTGCCTTTGAAGTTTTAGTGCAATCTTAGAAGATGATTCCAAACTGTTTCACCTTAAATCGACTATAGAACCGACTTGGGGCCGGTTTATACGGCTTAATGGTTACTTGGGACATTATTCTTGATTAAATATACAATTCAATAACAATGTAATATCACAGACAAACAGACGTCACACTCTCATCGTTGTCCATCGACCACCTTTTTAAAGATCGATTCAAAAATATGGTAGGGGGCGATCCATTAATTACGTAAGGGTTTATGGGGGGAGGGGGGGTCTGCGATTTTTTACTTGCCATACAATTTATTTTTCATTTTCATACAAAAAATCTTACCATGGGGGGAGGGGAGGTTGAAAAACCCTGAAAATTGTCTTACGTAATTAATGGACAGCCCCTAAGGTGGCCGATCCGCCACCCGTAGCGCTCGTATCGTTTTTGTTCGTGTTTGACGTTTACACACTACCGCCATCTGTTGGCCCGTCGGCCAAACACACCGATTTTAGCATTGGGCGTACATGCCTTCGTGACTATGATTTTGATTGAGATTTGTTCTAAGTGTTACGTCTGTTTGTCTGTGGTAATATATTGTAACAGAACACTGTATTGGACCTGGTTTCCTCAGTGTTTGGAACGAAAAACTGGTACAAAAAATTGCAAAACAATAATGATTATGTTCCACTCAATTCTATGATACGAAACAATAGAAACCCGCATAATTACGAACCACATTCGTACTGTTCCACATGCTATCCAGAACCGTATCCAAACATATCAAGATAATTTTGTATAACATCCAAAATAACAATAAACCAACTGTATCATAATTGGTTTTAACAGTTTGGTGAATGGTAATTGCAAAAATAAAAATGTGGGAAATAGGCGGTTAAGTTATGTAACCATTTAAAAATCCCGATTTTGTCGAACAAAATTCTTCGATTACAATTTGTCAAATGAGCAATATACTATCCATTTTTCGTTCAATCCACTGTATAACGAAATGTTTCAAAATAGTTGAACCATAAAGTTGCAGTACGGTGAGCTTATAGTGTTTAATAGTATTGTAACCCTTTTCCGTGATATTGTGTAATGGTAAAACAATAAAAGCCCAATTTAGTTATTTAACCTCTAGATTGTATTATTTGTATTATCGCATTGTACATTTTTCTCTAATCCAAGATTTACTTTTCCTGGTTGATTGAAATGGGGTCCTAAAGCCCTGTCTCAATTTTATTACCAAACGCTTAAGTTTAGGGCAGAAACACATGTTTACTCAATTTTTAAATGATTTTCATTGGTTTAAGTACAAAAAACATTTTTTTATGATTTTTGAGATTTTGTCACACCCCTTGGTTTAAACTCGAATTTTGGGTATATTTTGTTTTCCGTGTCCCTTGCGAAATGTCAGATAGGAACAACCCCAGTGTTAAAACTATATGCCCTGTGGCATTTTTGTCGAAAAAGTGAATGTCAAACAAGATCACAAGTGTCAAGGTTGATATTTGGAACCATTTTTAAAATTGAAGTTAAAAAATGATATAGCCGTCATTTGAGCGGGAAAACTTGCTTAAGTAGTTGCAAGAACATGCTCTTTCGTATTATTGAATAAAAACGAGAATTCATTAAACATTTTAGGACCCAATTAAAACCTGTTACAGTTTCTGTCTTGTCAGAACGCTATTGTCGATTTAATTCTAACGCAATATCATTCAACAATTTCGGCACATAAAAACATATTGTAACTATTTGTGGTACATTGTTCAAACTGTTTGATATGGTATTAAGCTTGAGGATTCATACTGTTCAACAAAAATGCAACTGTTTAAGATACTTTAACCTTAACCGGTATAAGAAACTTACTGTTTGGAATGTGAGTGAAATTGTTATTTTCTATGCGGGAAATCTACCATGATTAAATTCGAAGAAAATAAGTTCAATAGTAAACCTATTGGAAAAGATAGAATTGTAACCTTTTGCATTATCATATTTTTTTATCAGGGAACGCCTTATGTAAATTTACCACAAGGAATCGGATTAAATTTCACAAATTTGTCACATACGCATCGAACTGGACTATCGAAATTCATATATGACATACATTTTGTCTTAAGCTAGGTATGCTGTTCCGCTCAAGAAAAGTAAAAATTTCTGCTCAAGAAATGGTCAAGAAATTTCCTACAGTGAGCTCCATTTGAAATTACATTTCTTTTCAACTGCGTACTGCGATCAAAGAAAATGGTTTTCTTGAGCATTTCTTGCAAGAAATTTCCCACGCATCGAGATAGGCGATTACTTTTCTGTTCAAGTGCATACTTCGCTTTATGATAGATATATCGTTTTAGCATCACCCCACATCAAGACGTCGAAAGGCGCATGGTGTACACAAAGTTCTTGTGGCAACCTGAAGTAGAACCAAGAACGTGCAAGAATCCTGCGAACTTTCAAAAACAGCACCAAACAAAATTCTGATCAAATTCTTTTGAACTGCAAATAGGGTCCTAAAGCCCTGTCTCAATTTTAGTACCAAACGCTTAAGTTTAGGGCAGAAACACATGTTTACTCAATTTTTAATTGATTTTCATTGGTTTAAGTACAAAAAACATTTTTTTATGATTTTGTCACACCTTTTGGTTTAAACTCAAATGTTGGGTATATTTTGTTTTCCGTGTCCCTTCCGAAATGTCAGATAGGAACAACCCCAGTGTTCAAACTATATGCCCTGTTGCATTTTTGTCGAAAAAGTGAATGTCAAACAAGATCACAAGTGTCAAGGTTCATATTCGAAACCATTTTTAAAATTGAAGTTTAAAAATGTTATAGCCGTTATTTGAGCTGGAAAACTTGCTAAAGTAGTTGCAATAACATGCTCTTTCGTATTATTAAATAAAAACAAGAATTCATTAAACATTTTAGGACCCAATTAGCAAAACCGTAGTCCTACGTCGCGAAATCGCTCAAGATTCATATATCAAATGGTGGGAACATCCCACCCTCCGCCAATGTCATTCGTCTGTCACTCGACGACGGTGATCGTGCGAGGAATTTTGTTTATTATTTATCTCCCCCGTTCCTCCGACATTCGGGCATTGATAAAACGATTGAAGAAAAAAAAAAATATCGCAAAATTATTGTACGCAAAAAAACATCAGCCCTCAATGGCAAATGCTAAAAATAATTGTGCAATCATCTCCGTTCTGCATTCGAGTTCATTGTCGTCGTGTTCGTCTTCGTCGCGAAAATTGTGGGTGTGAGTTTAAGTAAATTGGGAATTGTTCCGAGGTGAGTGCGTCCGGAAGAGGTGTGGCTCTGATCCGTGACCGGGGGAAGAACCGTCCTGGCGATGGATGATGTGGACACGTCCGCTTTTGCGGAGCTACGCGACAAAAACGAAATCATCGCCAAATATCTGGAACAGCTGAATCAGCTCAAGGAGCTGGCCGCCAACCGGGGCCGGATCAACGAAACGGAATTCAACAACTACCTGGTCCGGCACTACTTCCACAACAACAATATCATCAACTACATCTTCGATAAGAACACCAGCCGGATTCTGCTCAAGACGGTCATCGACCGGAAGAAGAAAATCATCAACTTTATCTTTGTGCTGCTGACGTTGTTCATCGTTTTCTCCTACAAGCACGAAGTCTCGACGGTGGTCCTCCGGAACATCCAGAGTCTGATCTATCCGGGGATGCGGGTGTGGCGGAAGGTGACGGTGCCCATCATTGCCAACTATCCGTCGCTGACCGAGCTGTACGACGAGAGTTGCCTCCTGACGAATCCGTACTTCCAGGTGGAGAATCTGAACTGCGATCCGTGCGCGGACGTGGCCAACGTGCTGGATCTGACCAACATCGACCATGTGGCGGTCAATTATCCGTATATTTTTAAGGTGAGACTGGTTGGGATTTGAAGGGACTTTTGAGATCAGGGCTGGTAGCAGGTCTCTGAAGACTCTTGGACATTCTCTTAGAAGACGGAAAGCTTCTCTACAGTAGCTGGAAAGCATTTCTTCCAGAAGCTGGAAAGCTTCTTCTCCAAAAAACTGAAAAACTTCTCTCGCAGAAGCTGGAAAGCGTCTTTTCAGGAGCTCCAGAATCTGCAACGCTTTTCGTCAAAAAGCTGAAAAGCTTCTCTCCAGAAGCTGGGAAGCTTCTCTCCAGAAGCTGGGAAGCTTCTCTCCAGAAGCTGGGAAGCTTCTCTCCAGAAGCTGGGAAGCTTCTCTCCAGAAGCTGGGAAGCCTCTCTCCAGAAGCTGGGAAGCCTCTCTCCAGAAGCTGGGAAGCTTCTCTCCAGAAGCTGGGAAGCCTCTCTCCAGAAGCTGGGAAGCCTCTCTCCAGAAGCTGGGAAGCTTCTCTCCAGAAGCTGGGAAGCTTCTCTCCAGAAGCCTGGAAAGCTTCTTTCTAGGAGCTTGGAAAGCTTCTCTCTAGAAGCTTGGTAGGCTTCTCTTTAGAACCTAGTAAAGCTTCTCTCTATAAGTTTAGAAAGCATCTCTCTAGAGGCTGGAAAGCTTCTCTCTAGAAGCTTACAAAGCTTCTCTCTAGAAGCTTACAAAGCTTCTCTCTAGAAGTTAAAAAGGTTTCCCACAGGAAGCTTGGAAGGCTTCTATCTATAAATTTGTAAAGCTTGAGAAGCTTCTCTCTCGAAGCTAAAAAACCTTCTCTCCAGAAGCCTGGAAAGCCTCTCTCCAGAAAGCTCCCTCTCTCCGGTTTTTCCGTTATTCTTTCAAACATTTTCATATGGATTCCTTCACTCCAAAACCTTCCCCAGAGATTCCAAGATATCTATTGTACTGATGTTTAAATAAATCCATTTCCAGACCCAGAAAGAGCTAGTCGACATCAGCCGGTTGCAGGTGCTGTACGACCAGAACCGTGCCATTTTCACCAAGGATGCGTACAAAATCCAGTCGACGCATCCGGACATTCGCAACCTGGACGACTTGTTCCGACAGTTTGTGAACGCTAGTCAGCACGTGGAGAGCCACAGCGTTTGGCGCTGCAATCGGATGGCCCCGGCCAGGTTGCTCCGGTCGGTCTTTCCCCGACCGGCACGGCTTCCAGCGACTGGGGTCAGCCTGGAGCGGTACCTGATAGTGGACACACCGCAGGCGCTGCCGTACCGCATTCCGGACGCCGAGTGTGCCAACGTGTTCGTCATCCAGGGCTCCGGCAGCCGGACGTTTCTGCTTCGTCCGACGCAGGAGTGCCGACACCGGTGCCGAACCCTGTCCGTTCGGCTTCCCGCCAATTACGGATGTAAGTTTCTACCAAGTCTTGTAAGCTCAAACGCTAATAATCGCCAACATCATCTTTCAGTAATCTACAACTGGTGGTACTGGAAGCCGATATCGCTTCCGGAGCAGTACGCCAAAGCGCCCTCCGTCAGCTACATCGGATCGTACTGCTGAACAGCGAAAAACCCCCAACGGGACGCCACCTCACCGAAGCCAAAATGCGCATTCAGAAGGAAGAACAATAGGCAATCGGCTGCTGGCAGCGGTACAGAACTTGGAACTTCAACAGCGACTGCTCAGCGGATCAGCGGATGACCAATTTAAGTGTTGTGACCACCCCGAGTAAACCAAAAGCGCTATTTCCGTGTAAGTATGTGTAAGCTTATACCACTTTCGTTTTTATTGTTTCGCCGAATTTATCTAACTCTGAGATTAGCCCTATGTTTTAGTCACATATCGTTGTTGTGTGTAAAAAAAAACGTACAAGAACCTGCCGTTAGGCGTTCTAGACTTTAGTTAAATGTTTTCTAGGTAGAAGGACAGTGAAGCGAGATTGTCATGCTAGAAACTACTAAATTTAAATATAAACAGATTTAAAATTGGTTTTATTTTTTCATTGCCATACTTGATATGAAATCCACCAATTCGTGTCTAAAAGTCTGTTCTATCATTTTGTCCAGTATGACAATCTTGCCTCGCAATCCTTGTGAACTTTTGTAAAAGGATAAGCAGACAGTGGCCTCATACAAGTTCATGTGACATATCTTCTTACTAAATATTTTATCCGACGCACTATGGGACAGAAACCTACTTTGGTTGGCCAAAACCTCTAGCGCTCTGGGGATACTTCCTAGAGGTTTGATGGCTTCTGCAATTTATCTTGGGTGAATCAGAGCTTTATTTTCACGATATTGAAATTGATCTAGATAATTTACATTTTATCTCGATCAGTTCTATGTCTTAATAGAAGCGTCCTAGCAAAAAACATTCTTCTGAAAAGTTGTTTAATGAAATGTTTCTAACAAAATGCCAAAGACACTTATGCTCTGTATTTTTTGCGAATGTCGCTATTTGACACTAAACTATATTTAGTTGTTCGGTAATTTAACCCGCATGGTTTTCAAATTGATTACGCGTGGAAAAGACGGGTAAAATTATGAAAAAAAAGTGCTCAGGTGAGATTCGTATCTACGACACTTGTAGGCAGGCTAGACGAGAGAGTTTCAGATGATTTATTTTTTATCGCTGTGACAGTGATGAACTTTGCTAAATCGCACTGCATAGTTAGAATATATTGGTTTCCTTTTGCACTTGGTAATAAAGAACCAACTGAATTCAAATAAATTATCTCAAATGCTGCTATTGCCGTTGTGGTAACAATCATTGGTGTTCTCGTTTTGTTTAGTATTCTGTTTTTCTGGCATAACTCACAAGAATTTATGTAATTTCTAATATCTTGTTTCATATTTGCCAGTAGAATTTTTGCTGGACTGTATGCAGGTTCTGTTAATTCCTGCATGACCAGCCGTTGGTAGTATATGCTAATCGTTAATAATTGTTGGGCTGTCCTTGCTCTCTTTAACTTCCTTCACCTCATCCCCGTTTATAGTTACTTTAGGTATGCCTTTTGTATTTAATTTTTTCAAATTTTCAATCATGTTCAGCGCGTTGTTGTTTCTTTTGATAAATATGTGCCCATCTTTGAAATTTTAACCTTTTAAGTACCGTAAGTGCCCTAATTCAGCGCATTGCCTAATTCCGCGCATTTCATATAAAATTATTTATATATGGAAATACAGATTAATATTGCAGCAACATTTTATGCCATTTAATGCTAAGCATTCAAGTTCAAATTTTGAACATATTCCACATCTGATGCTTCAGATTGATCAATTCCTTCTGCGTTAGATAGGTTGTTTGGCGCATTAATTTTACATTCTGATCTTGTTAGTACCGTCATTGCCATTGCTTTGAGATCAGAAATAGATATTCGTGATAGCGCGTCCGCTACAACGTTATCTTTTCCTGGTATGTAATAAGTATCGAAATTGTATTCCTCCAAAGCTAAACGAAATTTAATTAGCCTGCTTGATGGATCCGTTAGTGAGAAAAGGTATACTAACGGCCTATGGTCAGTATGAACAATGAATTGTCTTGCGTAAACAAACGGCCGAAAATGTCGAATTGCCCATACCAAGGCCAAAAGTTCTTTCTCAATTGTCAGATCATTTGCTTCAGCTTGATTCAGCGTTTTACTGGCATATGCAACAGGTTTGCTATTTTCGTTAGATAAGACTGCACCTATTGCGTACCTAGACGCGTCAGTATACAAGTGAAACGTGCTTGTGTCGTCAAAATTGGGATAATCTAAAACTGGTGGGTCCTCGAAACGGTTTTTTTCAGTTCATTGAATGTTTGTTCACATTCTTCATTCCAGATAATTGGTGCTCCTTTTCTCGTTAAACGATTCAAAGGAGCACAAAAGATGGCAAAATTCTTAATGTGCCTTCTATATAGTTTGCAAAAGCTACAAATCGTTTTACTTCATCAGCATTGGAAGGAGTGGGCCATCTCTTTACTGCTCCGACTTTAGCAGGATCTGGCTTAATTCCTTCTGCTGATATCAAATGTCCCAGATATAGTTATTCTGTCTTAAAGAAATTACACTTCTTGGGATTCAATTTCAAATTTATTTTCTGAAGTTTTTTGAATACAGACACTTAGTAGTATTTAGCTCAGACATAGCAATTGTCATAAGACGAGAAAATTATGATGGGCTAATTTTAAGACCCATGGGCAGTCTCTACCTACCCTTGTTGTAAATGTGAAAAATATTGTGCACCCGCTAGTGCGTCAATTATATCTTTGATATCTGGGAATTTGTCATCCTCGACTACAGTGTTTAACTTTTTTTAATCTCCACTTCTTCTTATCTCCAGAACTCTTCTTTGAGACAAGTAAAATTGGGCTGTTCTATCCAGAAATAGCTTTGTCAATCATTTGGTCATTAAACATTTTTTAATCTGCTCTTCCACTTCCAAGTTATGTGTATGCGGCAATTTATATGGTTTGCTGTTAACCATTCAAACAGGTATTTTCCCATTCGACGGCTGCACATAGCATTTGCTATAAAGACATGTGGTTGTATTTGATTTAATATAACACATTCAATACAACACATGTGTCTGTAAAATTTGTTTCAACAAATTTAATCATTTCCGTTCTAGCCGCAATTGTAAAATATTCAGTTTTCGGTTCGTTGAACTCCATTTTCATTTTGGAAAAGTCAATAGTTGCCCGAATTCCTTCAAACAAATGTGTGCCTATTAGTCCCACAACGTGAGATGGCAATTTGTCCAAGACATGGAACCTTATTGGATAATTTATAGAATGATATCATAAAAAGGTATCCAAAAATCCCAGCGTACTGGTTATTCCGTTTACTCCACTTACTTCTAGCGTTTGTGTGTTGTCAATAATTACATCCTTTGGCACATAACTCTTGTCAGGAAGATAACAGGATGCACCGCTGTCTAATATCAATTCGAGGTTTGTGTTAAATAGTGAGATTGTGGCTCTCAAAGCCTTTTCCGCATTAAAATTAGCGAAAAAGATCAATGAGGTTTGCTTGTTCCTGACTATTTTGTCCTTGGTTGTTGATGGGCTATCGACGGTTCTCTTGAGCATCTTCAGCGACGTTTGCTGAACGTCGGTTGCCATGATTCTGATTATGATTATATCAACCTCCTTAGCCTCCTCTGTAACCTCCCGTTGATTGAGAAGATTGATGAGGTGGCTCTTGTTGATATTGCGATGAGAACTGCTGTTGTTGGAAGTTACGCGATTACCACCTCTTCCACGATTGAAGTGAGATCGGTTACACCTATATCCTATACCACGTCCTCTACGGTAGTAGTGGTAGTAGATTGGTCCCCTTCATGAGCACCTAAGTGCCATCATATTTTCCTCTTCTCTTTTTGTGCCTGGGGTAGCTTGCCACTCTAAGGCGTCGGATATGGCTCTATTGCAGGTCGGTGGATTGCGAGCTTTCAAGAAGAACTTGGTTGCCGGGTCTCGCAGACCATTTATGAAGGCCTGGATCGCAATTGGTTCCACTATATTTGTTGCCGCGGCTTCGCTCGCAAACGTACCATTCGTCACGTGCGCGGCTACCAGTTTGCCTGACAAGTTTTCTATCTGAGTTCCGAATTTTGAGATTGATTTGTTGTTTTGGCGCTTTGCTGCCATTTCGTTTTCCACTGCTCGTGGAGTAACTCTAATATTGTCGCACCGCCACCAAACCGGATCGCGCCAGTGAGACTCGCGACGCGCCTCAACTCGCGCGATTTTGAAATCTGTTTTTTAGTGTGGCGCTGCATTCTTACGATTTTTATGAACACAGCGCACTATTCACATATTAGCTGCGACGCACGGGGCCCGAGAAAACAATAATTATAAATAAATGTTGGTCTTGATTTCTACCGGATACATAATAGCAAATTTTGATTGAAGTTCCTGTAGGGCAAGTGCAACGGTTGTTTTATTATCGAGAGCACCGTGTGCTGCCTCTACCAATGTTGTTTTCAGAAACTTTGGGATGGCGTCCTCTGGTACACCTTCCGCGGAATCTACCAGTAGTTGAACGCTTTCAACGTACCGTAATCCGGAGTAAGGACTGTTCATTTAAGAAAGTGGACACCTAAATATTAGCATTTTGGTGTAAAAATTCCATAAAAACAAATAAAATTTTGTTTCAGTGTGATCTCAAGTGTTTATTTTGACAGCAGACAAAAGTTGACATAAAAAAATTATAAATTCTAAACGATGGGTCGAATTGACATGGCGACTCTCATTTTTTTTCTGCACAAATGGTGTACAGAAAAACTGCCGTTCCGAGATTTGGCTTAAATCGCGAAGTGTCCAAATTGATTTTTTTCAACGCTGTGGCCAAAACAGATATTCCTGACGACGTACGATACATCCCAACAGAAAAATTGATTTGGTATGGCAAGCAATTTGCTCCTGCAGTATGAAAGTACTACATATTTCACGACGGGTTCAATCAACGGCGAAAATTACAGAACTGAATGCATTAAAAAATGGCTTCTGCCCATCTACTGAAAGCATACCATGCCTCCATTGTTTTTGCCAGACCTAGCATCGGCTCACTATGCTTCAGGTACTTTGGAGATGCTCAAGAAGGAATAAGTCGAATTTGTAGAAAAATGATCGAATCCATCAAATTGCTCAGAACTACGCCTCATTGAAACATATTGGGCAATAATCAAACGGCATCTTAAGAAGGATGGAAGAGAAGCAAGCTCCATCGATTTTTTCAAGAAAATGTGGTCAGCAGTTCGAAAAGTTCCGAAAAAAGTTGTGCAGAATTTTATGGGAGGTATCAAAAGAAAAGTAAGAGCATTCTCCAGCAATGCTCAATAAATGTTCAAATTTATGTGAATTTGATCGAAATTACGTTGATTTCCATGTATTTTAGGTAAACTCATGAATTTGTTCGAAAATAAACAGTATACTGTAAAAAAACATGTGTCCACTTTCTTAAATGAACAGTCCCTAACATTGATCATTTTTCTGAATGTTTCTTTAATATTTCGTTTGAAAATGCAACTGTCGCAAATTTTTAATTTTTAATACAAGTACTGCCACCCATAGCTCGAGACTCTAGAGTGGTTCAAAAAATCGTTTTTGCTCCACACCGCTCATTCGATTCTAAGTCAAATTCTGAGTGACCTCCCAAAATTTGAGCTAATTTGGATGAAAACTGAGACTGCACAAGCCCTTCAAAGTTTATATGGGAATTACTATGAGAAAAGCAAGCAATTCATTCAATTGTTCATAGTGTTTGCCCATGTGCTCTTAGGGACTGAAACTATGTTGGTACTGTAAGATACATTCATCAGCTACAACTTTGCCGAAGACCGTTTTTAAATCGGACGCCCCGGTAATTAGTTATTGATTTTTGAATGAGTTGTGAAACTTTGGCTATAATTATTGGGCTGTTCTGCAGGCATCACTGGATATATGCAGTAAAACATAGTAGCCATGATTTGTGCGTGCTATCTTTCGCGCCAAGTGCAGCAATGTTGCCTGTTCATGAGTTAAATGAGCACTGCCGAAGAATTTGTGACTGGATATAAATCAATAACTAATTACTGAGGCGTCCGATTTGAAAACGGTCTTCGGCAAAGTTGTAGCTGATGAATGTATCTCACAGTATCAACATAGCTCTAATCCCCAAGAGCACATGGGAAAACACTATGACCGATTGAATGAATTGCTTGCTTTTCCCATAGTAATTCCCATATAAACTTTGAAGGGCTTGTGCAGTCTCAATTTTCATCCAAATGAGCTCAAATTTTGGGAGGACACTCTTAATTTGATCAAGAATCGAATGAGCGGTGTGGAGCAAAAACGATTTTTTGAACCACTCTACTATAACTGTATTTTGTTTATTGAAATATTTAAGCATGTTAAAAAAAAAAAAACTGTTTTAGGCGATTTTTTTATTTAGCTGATATGGGGTAACATTGATCACCTATGTAAACAACGTTCGGTAATACTGAAAATGTCGTTACTTACTTAAATCATGGCTCCTGAAGCCGAGTATGAAGACCAAACGCTTACAAGTCATTTACTTTTTGAGTTATGTTCAAATTAAAAACACCTCGAACCACGGAATACGCCTAAAGGTAGGCAATTTCCTAAGGAAATTTTACATTCTTATCAGTAATTCGGTAATGTTGCCTAATTTAGCATACTTATAGAAGTTTTGACAACGGAATCGTTTTCGGCGATGTCATTTTTAGTAAGAACCACATTTTCCTTGCTTATATCGTTTGCAGAACTTATGTAAGACATGAATCTTCGGTCATGTCATCCTTAACAATTAAAATCATTATTCCGAAAAGTTGACGAATTTACGCATAAGGTAAACGCAATTTACGCAACAATATTAACTTTTATTAGCTCATGAATATAAGAAAGAGGAGTCCATTCACCATTTGGAAATGTTTCATCAATAAATAATACAGGTCGGACTCGATTATCCGGAGCATCGATTTTTTTTTTCACTCCGGATAATCGAATCCTCCGGATAATCGAATCACTAATAAAAAAATTTAATCTTTGACAAAAGAACTCAAATATTATCTTTTTTCGTTATTTTATTTAAATGAGGCGGTGGTGCAGCCAGAATTTTTTCTAGAAACAGCAGTGGTCTTTACAAGAAAAAGAAAAACAATTTGACCAGCATACACAAAAAAACACTTTTCCAAACCCCTCTTTTCTTAAATACGTTCTAAACTGCAAAACCATTCATATTGTATATTGCAATACCAAATTAGGGAAGGTGTACCAGTTATGGCCATAGTGGTTCCCTATTTGGGCATATGTGAAATTTCAATCGCTTTCACATTTTAAATCTTTTTGAACGTTTCAACTTCAAGATTGATCTTAAATCTTACTATTACAACACACAAAACTTTTCAAAAAGTGAAGATAGTCAAGTAATCACGTATGGCGAAATAGGGAACCATTATGTCCATAACTGATACACCTACCCTATCTCAGATTTATGCATAAAAATCAAAAAACAAGAACATCGAAAAATAAATTCCGGATAATCGAGTCTAAAATTCCGGATAATCGAATCCCGGATAATCGAGTCCGACCTGTAATACGAACTTTTGATGAGATTAGTCGTTCCGATCAATGATACCCCGGATTACGGTAACTAGTCAACAGTGTGACAATTACATCGAAAAGGTCTCACCACTTTGAGAGCTAGCGCAAGGTCTAATTTTGAAGCCATCTCTAAGGGGTCTATTTTGTAAATCGAGCGAATGCATGTGACTCGTTTGTAGTCATTGTCGATCAAAGTAAGTAGATATATTTCAGATGTCACCCGTCGACTCCCATAGTAATCCAGTCACTTAGAGTGCCAACTGTCGATAAACTCGAGTGACAGAGCCGAGTCGAGTGAAATTTGTGGTCGACAGTGACTCCAGTCGATTCGTTTTTGATCGACTCGACTTATAAAATAGGGCCCTGATTTAATTTCTCGGTATATTGTTTGATATCCGACAATTCCAATACCTTTTTTAAATTTGTGCAATTTCAAAATTGCCTCATTAAAAGTATCCTCACAAAACGTTCGCTTCTTGGCTAACGTTCTGTGCTAATACTGCCTATGAGGACTTTTTAGAAAGTTTCTCAGATTCACCACTAAGTAACTAATTAATTTGTCTATCTGAATCATCCATAAATTTGGATAGTTTGGATAGAAATTAACTACGTGGTGGTTCACTTATTCACTCATACCTAGTCTTCTGTACTGACAATCCTATTGTAATTACTAACAACTTACTCGTTTGGTTCCCTAACGACCTGGTTACATATCCTTCGGAGAATCTGCGGACACCGCGAGTATGCCGAGTTTGGTTTATATATTTCATTGTTCACATTGTTGATTCAGCGCGTTGCGCCGATATTGGACTGCAGGGTCGCATCCACCACAGACACTAGGCATCAAAAAACTATTTTTGAAGTCAAATCCGAGGTAGCTCATATTGCCCCCATTGCCCCTAGTTAGTTTTGTCTCCAAATCTAAATTTAGTGATATGTTTAGCTTACACTGAGAAAAATCTACACGTCAAGGTCGTGTGTTTTACTTATAGATTTGCGCAATGAGGAAAACCACATGATTTGAATGTGGTAGCCATATGGATTTCATCATTGATTTCACGGTATAATAACATGTGTATCAACATTAGGATGTCATGTGAAACAAACATGAATTTCCAAATATTAAATCATGAAAACCAACTGATTTGCTTATTGAATTCGAAATGTAGTAGCTTTAGATAGTCATGTGTGATAGAACATAAATGTCAAGGGACTGAAAGAAGAAATTTGGTAGAAAAACTTTTGCTCCCCAAAATATGGATCCGAGGCTCCTCTGCTTGTCGCAAGCTCTCTTGATTTTTTTTTCAAACCCGTGAGCCAGCAACAAGCGGGACGCCGCAAATCCATAATTTGGGAAGCCAGGGATAAGCATATTCCATTTTTTTCGAAACTGAAAGCCAGGAAAATCTGTTGGTGGAATCCGATTTTTCTACTAAACTATACATTATAATCAATGTTTTCTTATAGAAAGGTAGAATTCTCGTATATCGGTCAACTTCACTAATAAAAGATTCACAAATTTTCATCTAACACTTTCAGCTTCAAAATTTGCTCTTCAGCTTCAAAATTTGCATGATGATGACTGTCGTTCGACACGAGGTCCAACCGCAATTCAGTTCACTATGCATCTCATGGGTTGATCACAAACAATTTAGAAGCTTTGAACATGGAAATCGATAGCATAGCTCATGGATTTCATCATAACAATCTCATTGCGCAAATCAATGAATCGACCAACTTGAACATGATGATTATGACACAAGATAACCATAAGCAAAACACACTGAATCCGTGTTGGAGTGATGATCTATGCGTCCATAGGTTGACACATACGAATCTGAAGAGAAAGCTTCGGGAACTTATGTGGAAAAAATATGGAATCCCTGTTGTCGGTTGATGAATCAATCCATGAGGCAAAACACAGGAATTTAATGTGTAACACACACGAAGTTTGCAAGAAAATCATAGCAAATCGATATGGACGTTCATGAATCGATCCATAATTTTAAACACACAGATCGAGCGTGTGGATTTTTATCAGTGTTACGATGGTACACAAATTATATCAAGCTAAATTGGGACTTTTTCGACGCACTTTTTGTACGGATCTTCAAAAAAAAAATTGCAACAGCCTGACCCTCCCTCCGAGCGTGACATAATGTGTGCATTGCCCTCTACTTCGAGGGCTTATCGTGTGGTAGGTTCGGAATCAACAGATTGCTTACCTGTAAACGCAACACGGCATCATAATTATACCTACTGTTTTTCAGAAAGGAGGAGCTCCATCAAGGTTTCACGATACGCAGCATTTAGACTCGAGAAAAGCACTTTTCACTCACCATAGATAAAGCACTTTGTTAGCACGATTTAGATTGCAAAGTTAAGCAATTGTTTGAAATTGCTTCCTTCTTCTGACACATTTTTTCACTTCTGGCCGTTTCTTTTTATATTGAAATTTGTTCGCTTGCTACGATTCTACGATTGCGGTTATGCCGTTGTCACGGCAACCCACTCACGTGGTCGTGACCTAGGACAGGAGTGACAGCTCAACTAAGACTGCCCAGTTGGTTTTCAGTCGATAACCTTCGCGATATAATAGCCAGTGCTACCAGTTATCTTTTTAAGCAAATATTATGAACAAATTCAAATATCAAGGTTCATAATTAAATTGTTTCTTACACGCTTCATTCATTTAATGCAATCCTCTATTACTTTCTTTTTTAAAACTCAGGTTTATATTCAAAACCGACAATATTTTTGAGAAAATGTTGCAATCGAAGCAATCCATGATTATTTGAATTTGTAACCAACGAATACCTTCTTATGTACCCACTCTCTTATGTACTATAGCATAGCCTCCTAGGCAATACCATAGCAACACTTAGCAACGTAGGTTGTTGATTAGTAATAAATTTTCATTATTAGTTAGACATTCAACCAGAACAGTCGAGTTTTATTTTACTCTGCAAGAGGTTATGGGCCCAGGATTGGCCGTAGCCAAGAAGAAAAAATTTTTTTTTTCTCAAGAAGTGAAGCCACGTGGAAGAAGTTAGTTCAAGATGACGAACGGTCAGCAGGTGAACGGAAGCGGAGCTGGATCGCAGGGCACTGGAAGCGGAGGACTGCCGGCCGCTGGAGGCGGAGCCGGAGTGCCGGCCGCAGGAAACGGTCGGATCAATGCGGTCGCTCTACCGATCATCGAGAAGCTGAAGGGGCGTGAAAACTACACCACGTGGGCGTTCGCCATGAAGATGACGCTCATTCGAGAAGGTTCCTGGTACACGGTGTCGCCAGCCCAAGGCCAGGTTATCGATGATGAGGTCAGTTTGCGTGCGTTGGCCACAATTTGCTTGAGCCTGGAGACGACGAACTACAGTCTCGTCCAGGACGCAAAGGATGCCAAGGAGGCCTGGGATAAGCTGCGGAACGCTTTCCAGGACAACGGTCTGACGAGGAGAATCGGGTTGCTGAGGAAGCTCACATCCATTCGGCTGGACGAGTGCGGCAGCGTGGAATCGTACGTCGACGAGCTGATGTCCACAGCGCATAAACTTGTGGGAATCGGCTTCAGGGTCGACGACACATGGCTTGCTGCATTGTTGCTGATGGGACTTCCGGAGAACTACGAACCCATGATTATGGGACTTGAGGCGTCGGGGACTGCGTTAACGTCGGACGCGGTGAAGGCAAAAATTTTGCAGGACGTGAAGCTACCGAGTGGACCCAAGACCAGCGGCGGTGACGGAGCGTTGTACTCGAACCCAAAATCGAGGCGGCGTGGTGGCAACAATGGTCCTACGAAGAAGGATGACACGTGCCACAACTGCAAGAAGCGGGGGCATTTTGCAGCCAAGTGTCCACAGAAGCAAAACTCACCAAGAACGGCTGGCAAAGCTTTGTGCAGCGTTTTTGCGATGGGCGAGGTAAGCGATAAAGAGTGGTATTTCGATTCCGGCGCCACGTGCCACATGTCTCGGAGTGGCGATGGTTTCGTCGAGCAACACCGCATGGCGCACCCGGTGGCAACGGCGAACAACGGCAGCATGATGTCAGTCGCGAAGGGTCTGGTCAAGTTGGATCTCTCGGAAGGCCCGATCGAAGTGAAGGAAGTGCTGCAGATTCCGGAACTGGCCACCAATCTCCTATCCATCAGCAAGATTTGCCAAAAGGGGCTGAAGGTGGTCTTCGACGCGGACAAGTGTGAGGTTCGTGAGCACGATGGGATCGTGATCGCATCCGGTACGCAGTCAGGCGGCCTGTACAAGCTGAACCGGAAGCACGAGCAGGCAATGCTTACACCGAGCACCGGTATCTGGCACCGACGGCTTGGTCACCTCAATCGTCAGAGCTTGCGGAAGCTGATGGCGATGGCAGACGGCATCGAGTTGGCAAACGACGTCATCCCCGAGTGCATCGCTTGTATCGAGGGTAAGCATGCACGTAATCCTTTTCCTTCCAGCGAGTCGCGAGCCGAAGGGCTATTGGATTTAGTCCACTCGGACCTGGTCGGACCCATCGAAGTTCCATCTGTCGGTGGCAGTCGTTATGTGATGACGTTCATCGACGATGCGAGTCGAAAGGTGTTCCTCTATTTCCTGGAACGAAAGAACGAAGCGTTTGGGGCCTACGAAAATTTCAAGGCCATGACCGAGCGCCAGACAGGGAGGAAGTTGAAGGTTCTGAGAACGGACAACGGGACCGAATACGTCAACAAGACCTTCAGGACCAGCATGGCGAAAGATGGAGTGCGGCACGAGAAGACTTGTCCGTACACCCCTGAGCAGAACGGGGTAGCGGAGAGAATGAACCGGACACTCATCGAGAAGGCCAGAAGCATGCTAAACGATTCGCGCCTGCCAAAAGAATTTTGGGCCGAGGCGGTTTCAACGGCGGCGTACCTCGTCAACCGAAGCCCGACGAGGTCACTCCAGACCACTCCTGAAGAAGCTTGGACCGGTAAGAAGCCGGATTTGCAACATTTGCGCATTTTCGGGTCGCTAGCACTAGTCCACGTCCCGAAGCAACGAAGGAAGAAGTTCGACGCCAAATCCCAGAAAGCCGTTTTCGTAGGATATGCCGATGGTACCAAGGGGTACCGTGTGTACGATCCGGTCAAGCGTTCAGTCCAGATCAGCCGTGACGTGATTGTGGTTCAAGAGGGAGAACCGCAAAATTTGGTCGGAATCAGCGAGGAACAGCAGCAGATACAGTTCATGGAGCTGTACACAGTCGACGAGCCGAACGCAAGTGGCGGACAACACCCGGTTGTGGAACCGAGTGTCGGCGACGACGATGTCGACGAAGACGATTCTGAGGAGTCGGCTGCATCCGATAGCGGCTCAAGTGATCTTGAGTTCATGGACGTCCTGGATTCCGAGAATGAGCCTGCGCTCCCGTCGCAACTTGGTAGGCCAGCTGTTGAGCAGCAAGGGCTTAGGCGCAGCGACCGGGAGCGCCGAACCCCAGGCAAGTATTCTGATTACGTTACGTATAGTTCGTTTTCTGGCGAAGTTGTTTCCCCCCAGTCCACCCCGATGTGCCCCAAGACGTCGTTCGATAACCCGCAAAGCTACGAAGAAGCCCTCAACGGACCGGATCGCGAAAAGTGGATCGCGGCCATGCGTGAGGAGATTGCAGCCTTGGAGGAGAACGAAACTTGGGAACTGACCAGTCTTCCTAGTGACAGGAAGGCCATCCGAAACAAGTGGGTCTTCAAGACGAAGCGAGGACCAACCGGTGACATCGAGCGGTACAAGGCGCGCTTGGTGGTGAAAGGGTGCTCACAACGGCCAGGCATCGACTTCGACGAAGTGTATTCCCCGGTGGTACGGTATTCCACCATTCGATACCTTCTGGCGCTGGCAGTGAAGCACGACCTTGACGTGGAGCAGATGGATGCCGTCACTGCGTTCCTTCAAGGGGAACTATCGGACGAGGTCATCTACATGGAGCTACCGAGAGGGTTTGCTGGCACCTCGAAGCAAGTGTGTCGGTTGCGAAAGGCACTTTACGGGCTCAAACAGTCGAGCCGTGTCTGGAACAACCAGCTGGACCAGGCCTTGAAGAAATTCGGACTGGAGCAATCGAAGGTCGACCCGTGCCTGTATTTCCGGATCGACGGTGAGAATATGATTTTCGTCACAATCTACGTGGACGATTTCATGATCTTCACCAACAATGCCAAGCTGAAGCAGAAGTTGAAATCGTTTCTGCACAACTGCTTCAAGATGAAGGACCTCGACGAAGCGAATTTCTGCCTGGGACTGAGGATCACGCGGGACAGGAAGAATGGCAAGCTGTGGGTAGATCAGGAGCACTACGTCGACAGCATTTTGCAGCGGTTCAACATGGCGAACTGCCACCCAGTCTCCACGCCAGCGGAGGCGAATGTTAAGCTGGACAAGTCCATGTCCCCGACGACACCGGAAGAGACGCGCGAAATGAAGGAGGTACCCTACCAGGAGGCAGTGGGCTGTCTCACGTATCTGGCGCAAACGACGCGGCCGGATATCAGTTTCGCGGTCAACCAAGTTAGCCAATTCAACGCGAATCCCGGACGTACCCACTGGAATGCTGTCAAGCGCATTATGCGGTACCTGCGAGGCACCCGATCGAGCCGACTGACGTACTCCAAGGAACGTTGCGCGGATTTGGTTGGCTACACAGATGCCGATTGGGGAGGAGAGCCGGATTCCAGGAAGTTCATGGGAGGAGCTGTGTCGTGGAACGTAAAACGGCAACCAACAGTTGCATTGTCCTCGTGCGAAGCGGAATACGTTGCGCTTTCTCGCACGGTCCAGGAAGCACTTTGGTGGCACCACTTCCAATCGCAGATTTTCGGCGTGCGAGCGATTCCCATCCGGTGCGACAATCAATCAGCCATCTGTATCGCACGGAACCAAGGATACAATCCACGAACAAAGCACATGGACATTAAGCACCATTTTGTCCGAGATGTGCTGGATCAAGGAGTAGTCGAACTGGGCTACGTGAACACAAAGCAGCAACCTGCCGACGGATTCACCAAGGCCCTTGTAAATCAGAAGCTGGAAGAGAATAAGAAGTTAATTGGATTCGTTGCTTAAGGAGGAGTGTTGCAATCGAAGCAATCCATGATTATTTGAATTTGTAACCAACGAATACCTTCTTATGTACCCACTCTCTTATGTACTATAGCATAGCCTCCTAGGCAATACCATAGCAACACTTAGCAACGTAGGTTGTTGATTAGTAATAAATTTTCATTATTAGCAAAAACATTTGCACTGCAACACGACCAGGGCTGGTAGCGAGCCACTTTTTCGTGACTAACTTAGCCACTATTTTTGACCCAGTACAGTCGAATTTCGTTCGTTGGGCCTCCGTTAGTAGGGCTACCTAAAACGAAGGCAAACGTCATTTTCTGACATAAGACGCAAATTATCAATGTTGGTAGCTCTGTTTTTCTTTTGTTCTATGTTATTTGACAGCTCGAAACTCAGCCCGATTAGTGAAAGTCTTTCACTAAGTGGGCTCCAGGTTTAGTGCAACGAACGAAAGTTGGCTGTAACTAGAAAGTCGATACTTGCATCCAAAAGTCACTAAAGTTGCTTTTCCGGATGAATGGTAATTAGTTTCGCAATCTGATATCAACAAATGCAGATTACCATTTTATTCAAACTTGAAAAGAATACAGTAAACATGGGTAAATTGATGACGGTTTTTTGTAACATCCTTTGAAGATTCTTTGCTAAACCTGAGGAAGTTAGATCTTTTGCAGAGGCTATTATTATTTTTTTTTTTCATATGAAATTATTCAATAGGAAGCCGGAAATAATCTGTGAAACATTAAAAGTGGCTATGTACCTAGATTTTACAAGGAAATAATCGAATGACTTAGAAGATACGTTACAAATATGAGGCACTGTCTGCTAATCTTATTTATTCCAGTGTTTTTAATACGACGTACTTTGCTCCAAATTTACCTTTCTTCTGTATTTGATCTTGAAAAATAAAACTAAAACACTAAATTATCTCTTATTTAAATCTTTAGGCTATTTAAGTGAAATGATATTACACCTTGACTGAAAACCCCGAAACATTAGTTCTAGGCTTAAGGCTCCATACTTTTTTATCCTTCCTCGATTGTTTTCATTTGTGTTGGAACAATGCCAAAAACTAACCCCAAAATAAATCGAAAACGATACAAATGCATGCATGAAAAACTAAAAGTAAAAAGTGAAGAACTGCGAATAGACGATGCTTCCTGTTTTAGACGAAATGAATGGTGAAAAAATGCCATACGAATACTTCAATTACTATAGCAGTTTTAGTGGAAGTGAAAAACCCCGTGAATTCAAAGTAGTAGGAGTAACGAACCGATGTATGTGTGATACTTCTAATTAACGCCGAAATGAGACAGAAGAAGTTTTAGATCAAGTAGAACTGACTATTGCGTGAAAAAAAAAAGAAAAACAATACGAGTAGAATGGTGCATTTTCTTCCTTCCCACTGATTACAAGCAAGAACAAGAATTAAAGAAGATTAGACTTAAATCCGAAGTTAAATAATAAACCCACACGGAAATGTAGCGGATAGCATTTTCAAACAAACTATTAAGAAAATTACGGATCTACTAATACATACACACACAAACACACATACAGACCGGGTTGTACATAGAAAGTAGAAGCGCGATGAAATGAAAGCGCAAGCACATAGCGTATGATTATACATATATTTTTTTGCGGTGGAAATGAGTTATAGAAAAAAAAGTCAGTCGAAATAAAGAGAAACAACTTGTGTGAAAGAACGCATTTAATCGCTCAAATCGCGCTGGAATGTTCATGCTTTGTAGTATCAATGATGACAATCCTTATGGGAAAACCTAATCTTGATAGAGCTGTGCGGTGTGCAATTAAAATTCACTTAGGAAATCCATACATTAACTACAACTCGTATAATGTACGACAAAATTATTTGAACAAATGGGCAACAATTTCAAACCTGATAAGTTTTCTTCAGATGAATGGCAGACATTCACCCTGGTGTGGAAAAGTCCATAGTTTATTTTTTTCATTCTAGCAATAAATTCTTTCTTTGATTGTTTCGATTTTTTCGCATGAACAAACTTATTGCTTCAATGGATCATTAAAATAACCAAAACGGCCGCTATGAGAAGCATAAATAGCGCCACCGTAGTCTTGTGTGTTTGACAGAACAGCAATGCTGTCACAATGTTAAATCCCATATACAGTGGCGCCTTTGTTTTGATGCGGTGAGCACTTGCAAAAACTAGCTTCAATGATCCACTCTGAACTATGGTTGCCAAGAAAACTTATTATGCTTTAAATTCTTAAGAAATTCCAAAAAATATTCGATTATTTTTCAACAGATTTGTAGCAAGATTTTTGAAGCCACTCTTCGATATTTTTGAAGAACTTTAGTATAATCGAATCCTTCAAGAATTATCAAAGGGAGGCTCAAATCTTTTGGAAATTACACAACCTATGTCTATTTTTATCCTAAAATAGATTCCGGAATATATTCCCGCATTCAACTACAACTGTACTTAGCCTTTCAAAAGTTCAAAATTTTCCCTCGCATCGCCTCCAAAAAATCATTGATCCTGTCAAATCTCATGCTTCGCTAAAATGTCGATTAGAAATTCCTTCGTAAATTCTTAGTTCCTTCATATTCATCACAAATTCTTCTATGTTTTTTTTGTTGAAACTCTGTTTCAAATTCCCGGCTTACACAAGAATTATTTATGAAAGGTGTTTTTTAAATGTCTCTTGCCTTCGAATCATCAGAGGAAATTTCTTGAAAAACTCCCAGGAATGCTCATGCTTCCGAAATTTGCATAGCGATAAAGGAAGCTGTGGATAAAAATAAGGCAAAAGAACTGCGTAGGGAGATACAGTGGGATTCCGTTTTTGGCAACAAACTCGAAATTTTCAGTTGCTAAAAACGGAACCGTGCCAAAATCGGAACCCTTTTATTCTATTTTATTTTTTGATAATTGTTTTTCAGAATATCATTATGATGTTCTTACACCATGTTATATGCAACCATATGATACCCAGACTTTGAAACGGTCCATTCAAAGCCGATTTCCGGGCGGTAGAACTATGCTACGAATCTTTAGACCCGTAGTGTTAAATGTGACCGACGTTCTACATACTTTGTCTCCAATGATTTTAATAAGCTTTATGTATATAGTGTATATGTACGGCCGACCTTTATTCAAAAATTGG
The DNA here is from genome assembly GCF_002204515.2 of Aedes aegypti. Classification (NCBI taxonomy): domain Eukaryota; kingdom Metazoa; phylum Arthropoda; class Insecta; order Diptera; family Culicidae; genus Aedes; species Aedes aegypti. Next base: position 22,789,131 of record NC_035107.1, read on the forward strand.
ACATTCTCTCAAAAAATGAAACGTATTTCTGTATAGTTACAAACACATTTTTACAAAAATAAAAAGCTTCGAATCTGGGTATTATAAAACAAAACGACTTTAAAATTTATTATTATTTTTTTTTTTTTGAATTTGTTTATCGGCATTTTGGTCTATTTTGCTCGAAGTAAGAGGGAGCATGGAGAAGAAAGCAATGAATACTAGATGGATAGGTACCGTAAGGGAACGGCGAGAGAAATTGAATTAGATGTTGAAAAGGGCATACCATATGAAACAGTATTACTTGAACCGCCCTTCGTTGTGGCTAACGTCCCCTATGGGAACGGCTTGGGTGTGTGTTTGAGAATGGAAGATTCTCAGAGGGATTTTTGGAAGAATCCCAGAAGTATTTCTGGAAGTATCCCAGAGGCATTTGAGGAAGACTTCCAGAAAGATTTATGGAAGAATCCCAGAGTGATTTGTGAGAATCTCAGAGGGATTTCTGGAGAGTCCAAGAGGAACTTCTGGAAGAATCCCCGAGGGACTCCTGCAAGAATCCCAGAAGCGTTTCTACAAGAATTCCAATGAGATTTGTGGAAGAATATCAGAGGTATTTCTGGAAGAATTTCTGGAGGAACCCCAAAAGAATTTTTGGAGGATTCCCAGAGGGATTTCTGGAGGAATATCAAAGATATTTCTGGAAGAATCCCAGAAAAAAATCAGGAGGGATCTCAAAGGGATTTCTAGTAGAATCCCAGAGCAATTTCTGTAGGAATACCAGAGGGATTTTGGGAGAATTTCAGAGAGATTTCTGGAAGAATCCCAGAGGGTTTTTTGCAAGAATTCCAGAGGAATTTCTGCAAGAATCCCAGAGGGATTTCCCCAAGAATCCCAGAGGGATTTCTGTAAGAATTACAGAGGAATTTTTGCAAGAATTATAGAGGGATTTCTGCCAGAATCCCAAAAGGATTTCTGTCACAATACCAGAGATTTCGCAAGAATCTCAAAGGGATTTCTGCAACAATCTCAGAGGGATTTCTGCAGGAATCCAAGAGGAACTTCTGGATGAATCCTAGAGGAACTTCTGGAAGAATCCTAGAGGAACGATTTCTGTAGGAATATCAGAGGTACCTTTGGAAGAATTTTAGACGGATTTCTGGAACAATCCCAGATAGATATCTGGAGAAGCCCCGAGGAACTTCTGGAAGAATCTCAGAGAGATTTCTGCAAGAATCCTAGATGGATTTCTGCAAGAAGCCTCAATACCCCAAAATTGGTGATAAGACGTATTGGAAAAGGTCTGACGATTCGATTGGTAAAGGTCCAATTGACCGGTACCCTAGCCAGTTATTGAAAAGGAATATACACACTTAAACGGATTCGCCGAGAACCCAACAGCTGAGATATCGGTAATAATTTGACGATTCTCGGTAAAACTTTTACCGAGATCTCGGTAAACGTTTACCGAATCTCGGTAACGTTCGCCGAGATTTCGGCAAAAAATTTGGATAACCGAAATCTCGGTTAAATAAGTACCGAAATTCGGCATTGAAAATTACCGAATACTCAGCTGTTGGGTTCTCGGCGAAAACTTTTACTGAGGTCGGTGAAATAATTTAAGTGTGTAAAGAGAGATTCAATTCCAAGAACTCCCTAAGATAGATTGTACCTTTTATTTCGTCCAGGAATAACTCTTGAATGTCTCCAGGCATCTCGCAAGCATTTCGTCAATGAAACGGGCACAAATTCCCAAAGGAATTAGGCTAGGGATTTATGTAGAGATTTTTCCAGTATAATTTTCATTCTTCAAGGAGCTCTTCCAGAAATTCATGAGGGTTTTATTGAACTCATTACCTTAGAGACACAAAGCATGAATTCATAATAGTTATGGCACCGATTCTATTTTATTTTTCCTGGATGCTACATTCAATTTCTTGAAATTTTATATTTTTTCTGAATAGTCAAAATCTTTAGCTAAAAAGTTATATATATTTTTTTAATAAAACTTAAGCAAACTCGCGATTGTTCTGGTCATTTATTTTTATTTATTTCTATTTCGGAAATGGTCACCCTAATCAAAAAATCCAAAAACACGTGTATCCTTATTTCGGTTAAGGAACAAAATAGCAAATTTTCTCGGTATTCGGTGACCCACAAGATCGGTTTTTCATGGAATGGCTAACATCTTGAATTCTTTCAGGAATTACTCTTAACATTTCGCTAAAGATTGAGTCAGGTATATTGTCAATGTATTTTCAGTAACCAATTCAAGCTTCTTTCAATGAATTATTTCAAAGCTTTTTATTTTCTTGATATATAACTTAAATATTTCTTTGGACATTACTTCCGGAAATTCTTCCATTGACCTCTTTCCTGTGGAATTACAGTTCTTTCAGCGACATCTCTGGGAAAAAATGCTTCAGAATTTCATTCAGAGATTCCTACATAAACTTTCCCAAGAATGCTTCAAAAATTCACACAGGAGTTTCTTATGGAATACAAAATCCGTTGTTCTAAGAAATTTACTTCGAATTCTGCAGATGAATTTTTGATGTTCTGAGAGTTATTCATAAATAGATGGCAGTAAAACCTGAAAGGAGCAATAGATTTAGATCTGAATATAATTTCCAAAGCTTTAGAATCTTTGGAAGAATTCCTGTTTTTTGCTATTTTGGACAAATAGGGGCAAATCCATTCGATAAAAGTGCCTTTGTTTGAATTTTAAAGAATTTAAAAAAATCTGCATGGAATCCGCATAGAATCTTCTTATGTAAACCTTGGAGTTTCCCTGCTTGGTAAGCTCGAAAGTTCCTACACAACTTCCGACGATCGGTTGTGACGATCGATTCTATTCTATCAATTCATCCTATATCATTATGGATTGTGATAACCACTACAGCCAAGCATGACACGGTTGTAATGTAGCTGATTTAATCATTAATCATTTGTTGTTTATTTTTTTTTCCAATTTATGCATTATTTGACATAAGCTTTTATTATTAACCCTTCATTTTACAATGAACTGTCTAGTTTCTTTAGTATCTTTTTTTTCTCTTTCATTTTGCATTGTTTTAGCGTAAAAACGGAGATTTACTATATGCTTAACTCCTACGATAGATTTCTTTTCTTCTTGTTCCGTATATATTTCGAGCCTAGCGCGAATCCTCTTATTACAGCCGTGCAGAGCACTTAGTGCACAAGTTTTCCACTCAATTTGCTATAATTTTTGTTGAACATTTAAAAACTAAAAACAGAGGAAAAATGCAATGCAATGCTCCACGTCGCTCTTAGTATTTTGTGGTATGTAGCGTGGCTTTCTAGGCGTCATAAGTAAGTATTAGCTATTATATTGGTCATCATATATTTTAATATCTTTCCCTTCCTCGTCAATTAGTTTGAGGAGGGGCAAATTTTTGAGACATATATGTAATCCAAAACTATGGATCAAACTTGGTCGCGCTTTATTTTTCTGCATCGGGTTCATATGTTCTGTCTTACAGTAAGCTCTACTTGTAATACTTCTTTTTTACTAGTTTGTCGAAAGAGTTCACGTTTGGGGTCCAACACAAAAGTGTGCAACAGAAACGTGAGGTATCCGACTAAAATAAAAAAAAATCCCCCTTTATTTAGATGGAACGGGGCGAACTACTTAAGGTGAAGATGGATCGGAGTCAAACATCAAATTTCCAAGAGTACAAATTCAGAAAACCAGACCGTGGTTCAAGCTGAAAATTTGATCGATTGTCATTGATCAATCGATCAAATTTTCAAATTGAGGGTCGCTAGTTTTTTTTTAAATAGGAACTATAGTGACTCCATGCTTGAAAACAAGAGACAAGAAGATAAAAGAATCCAAAGGAAATCAGGGGACAATTTGGTTAACTTTTCTCATAGAAACTTTGAGCAATTTGCAGTAGACTTGCAATGCATAAGTCGAAGATTTCAGATAAATATGTTAGACTAAACTTCCAAACTATCATTCAAAAGTGCAAGGTTTTAATTTCATGATTTTATGCATTTTGGACCGGTCTAATGCTCATAATCATTATAGCTTGATTCACAAATTTATAGATCTCGCCATTCGACTGAGTCGCTCAACCCGCTCCATCCATATTCCAATATCTCTATTCGATCACTAAATCCGCTCACGTCTTACAAACTATCTCAAAACTAACTCGAATCGCTAATAAACACAGTTTTCAGTATCCTTACACACTCATCTTTGGCTAGAATTATACTATTCATCGATCCGATTGCGGTTCCGATCGGTTCGGTATCCCTCCCTCCCCGCTATCCTCCGTAAGCCTAATGACTGACTAACCTTTTTTGCTTGTGGTAAAACAAATGTCCCCAGCGCCGGACGAGGCGCGAAGACCTTGACGCATGGCCGTGTGTGTTCCAGCTCCTTAGTCGATCTTGGACTTGAAGTACCGCTTGAATATGACCGGCACGAGCGAACAAACGGAAAACACCGCCAGCAGCGTGACCGAGCCCCAGCTAAACGCATCGCTCGAGCTAGTCATCTTGTACAGGGTCTTGCCCGCTTGGATGGCAATGAAGGAGGGCGGGGCCACCCCGAGGAACGTCCCAAGGGCGAACGGATACAGCGGAACGCCGATGACCGGTGCCACCAGGTTGATGAACCAATTGGGTAGGAATGGGGTCATCCGCAGGAACAGCATGTAGCTGAGCAGATCTTCCCGGTGTTTGTCCACCTGCTGGGCCCAGACGCGTGCCTTCTCGGGGAAGTAGTGCTTGACGACGCGGCGTCCGACCAGCTGCGATAGCAGATAGCACAGGGTGGCTCCCAGGGCCGAGCAGAAGCACACCAGCGTAAGGGCTACGGGGAAGTTGTACAGGAACCCGCTGAGGATCGACAGGAACAACGAACCGGGAATGGCAAACGTTTGGAGGCTGAAAAGAGGGTGGTGGATTAGGTGAAAAACCTTCGAAGGTTGTCGGGTAGTACTTACAATATGTAGACGAGGACTACGCCGGACATCACCTCCAGGTAGTAGAGATCTTTGTAGCGATCCAGGACACGTCCCAGCTGTTTGGCATCCTCGATGTCGAACGGGACCTTGATGTACTGCTTTTCGGACCTATTGGGAAGTTACAAGATGGATAATCAATCTGTGTTTCATCTCAAATTTAACTCAAGGAATCGTGAGGCAGAACTATTACGGACACATGATGAGCCCGTTTTATGTAAATTTCATTAAATTTATGGAAGCTTTATTCAAAAGTTTTTGAATTTTGTAAAACTTTCTTACAGAAGCTTCATAACCTTCCATACAAACACTTGCGATGCTTCCACGCAAAAGCTTGGAAAACTTTCACAAAAAGCTTAAAAAGTTTCCACTTGGAAGCTCAAAAAGCGTCCATTTATAAGGTAAGGAAGTTTTATTCCAAAAGCTCAAAAGGTTTCCATCAAGAAGCTTGGAAACCTTCCTTCTAGAAGCTTGGAAAGCTTCCTTCCAGCAGCTTGGAAAGCTTCCTTCCAGAAGCTTAGAAAGCTTCCTTCCAGAAGCTTGGAAAGCTTCCTTCCAGAAGCTGGGAAAGCTTCCTTGCAAAGCTGGGAAAGCTTCCTTCCAGAAGCTGGGAAAGCTTCCTTCCAGAAGCTTGGAAAGCTTCCTTCCAGAAGCTTGGAAAGCTTCCTTCCAGAAGCTTGGAAAGCTTCCTTCCAGAAGCTTGGAAAGCTTCCTTCCAGAAGCTTGGAAAGCTTCCTTCCAGAAGCTTGGAAAGCTTCCTTCCAGAAGCTTGGAAAGCTTCCTTCCAGAAGCTTGGAAAGCTTCCTTCCAGAAGCTTGGAAAGCTTCCTTCCAGAAGCTTGGAAAGCTTCCTCCCAGAAGCTTGGAAAGCTTCCTCCCAGAAGCTTGGAAAGCTTCCTCCCAGAAGCTTGGAAAGCTTCCTCCCAGAAGCTTGGAAAGCTTCCTTCCAGAAGCTTGGAAAGCTTCCTTCCAGAAGCTTGGAAAGCTTCCTTCCAGAAGCTTGGAAAGCTTCCTTCCAGAAGCTTGGAAAGCTTCCTTCCAGAAGCTTGGAAAGCTTCCTTCCCTTCCAGAAGCTTGGAAAGCTTCCTTCCAGAAGCTTGGAAAGCTTCCTTCCAGAAGCTTGGAAAGCTTCCTTCCAGAAGCTTGGAAAGCTTCCTTCCAGAAGCTTGGAAAGCTTCCTTCCAGAAGCTTGGAAAGCTTCCTTCCAGAAGCTTGGAAAGCTTCCTTCCAGAAGCTTGGAAAGCTTCCTTCCAGAAGCTTGGAAAGCTTCCTTCCAGAAGCTTGGAAAGCTTCCTTCCAGAAGCTTGGAAAGCTTCCTTCCAGAAGCTTGGAAAGCTTCCTTCCAGAAGCTTGGAAAGCTTCCTTCCAGAAGCTTGGAAAGCTTCCTTCCAGAAGCTTGGAAAGCTTCCTTCCAGAAGCTTGGAAAGCTTCCTTCCAGAAGCTTGGAAAGCTTCCTTCCAGAAGCTTGGAAAGCTTCCTTCCAGAAGCTTGGAAAGCTTCCTTCCAGAAGCTTGGAAAGCTTCCTTCCAGAAGCTTGGAAAGCTTCCTTCCAGAAGCTTGGAAAGCTTCCTTCCAGAAGCTTGGAAAGCTTCCTTCCAGAAGCTTGGAAAGCTTCCTTCCAGAAGCTTGGAAAGCTTCCTTCCAGAAGCTTGGAAAGCTTCCTTCCAGAAGCTTGGAAAGCTTTCCTTAACTCCAGAAGCTTGGAAAGCTTCCTCCCAGAAGCTTGGAAAGCTTCCTCCCAGAAGCTTGGAAAGCTTCCTCCCAGAAGCTTGGAAAGCTTCCTCCCAGAAGCTTGGAAAGCTTCCTCCCAGAAGCTTGGAAAGCTTCCTTCCAGAAGCTTGGAAAGCTTCCTTCCAGAAGCTTGGAAAGCTTCCTTCCAGAAGCTTGGAAAGCTTCCTTCCAGAAGCTTGGAAAGCTTCCTTCCAGAAGCTTGGAAAGCTTCCTTCCAGAAGCTTGGAAAGCTTCCTTCCAGAAGCTTGGAAAGCTTCCTTCCAGAAGCTTGGAAAGCTTCCTTCCAGAAGCTTGGAAAGCTTCCTTCCAGAAGCTTGGAAAGCTTCCTTCCAGAAGCTTAGCTTGGAAAGCTTCCTTCCAGAAGCTTGGAAAGCTTCCTTCCAGAAGCTTGGAAAGCTTCCTTCCAGAAGCTTGGAAAGCTTCCTTCCAGAAGCTTGGAAAGCTTCCTTCCAGAAGCTTGGAAAGCTTCCTTCCAGAAGCTTGGAAAGCTTCCTTCCAGAAGCTTGGAAAGCTTCCTTCCAGAAGCTTGGAAAGCTTCCTTCCAGAAGCTTGGAAAGCTTCCTTCCAGAAGCTTGGAAAGCTTCCTTCCAGAAGCTTGGAAAGCTTCCTTCCAGAAGCTTGGAAAGCTTCCTTCCAGAAGCTTGGAAAGCTTCCTTCCAGAAGCTTGGAAAGCTTCCTTCCAGAAGCTTGGAAAGCTTCCTTCCAGAAGCTTGGAAAGCTTCCTTCCAGAAGCTTGGAAAGCTTCCTTCCAGAAGCTTGGAAAGCTTCCTTCCAGAAGCTTGGAAAGCTTCCTCCCAGAAGCTTGGAAAGCTTCCTCCCAGAAGCTTGGAAAGCTTCCTCCCAGAAGCTTGGAAAGCTTCCTCCCAGAAGCTTGGAAAGCTTCCTTCCAGAAGCTTGGAAAGCTTCCTTCCAGAAGCTTGGAAAGCTTCCTTCCAGAAGCTTGGAAAGCTTCCTTCCAGAAGCTTGGAAAGCTTCCTTCCAGAAGCTTGGAAAGCTTCCTTCCAGAAGCTTGGAAAGCTTCCTTCCAGAAGCTTGGAAAGCTTCCTTCCAGAAGCTTGGAAAGCTTCCTTCCAGAAGCTTGGAAAGCTTCCTTCCAGAAGCTTGGAAAGCTTCCTTCCAGAAGCTTGGAAAGCTTCCTTCCAGAAGCTTGGAAAGCTTCCTTCCAGAAGCTTGGAAAGCTTCCTTCCAGAAGCTTGGAAAGCTTCCTTCCAGAAGCTTGGAAAGCTTCCTTCCAGAAGCTTGGAAAGCTTCCTTCCAGAAGCTTGGAAAGCTTCCTTCCAGAAGCTTGGAAAGCTTCCTTCCAGAAGCTTGGAAAGCTTCCTTCCAGAAGCTTGGAAAGCTTCCTTCCAGAAGCTTGGAAAGCTTCCTTCCAGAAGCTTGGAAAGCTTCCTTCCAGAAGCTTGGAAAGCTTCCTTCCAGAAGCTTGGAAAGCTTCCTCCCAGAAGCTTGGAAAGCTTCCTCCCAGAAGCTTGGAAAGCTTCCTCCCAGAAGCTTGGAAAGCTTCCTCCCAGAAGCTTGGAAAGCTTCCTTCCAGAAGCTTGGAAAGCTTCCTTCCAGAAGCTTGGAAAGCTTCCTTCCAGAAGCTTGGAAAGCTTCCTTCCAGAAGCTTGGAAAGCTTCCTTCCAGAAGCTTGGAAAGCTTCCTTCCAGAAGCTTGGAAAGCTTCCTTCCAGAAGCTTGGAAAGCTTCCTTCCAGAAGCTTGGAAAGCTTCCTTCCAGAAGCTTGGAAAGCTTCCTTCCAGAAGCTTGGAAAGCTTCCTTCCAGAAGCTTGGAAAGCTTCCTTCCAGAAGCTTGGAAAGCTTCCTTCCAGAAGCTTGGAAAGCTTCCTTCCAGAAGCTTGGAAAGCTTCCTTCCAGAAGCTTGGAAAGCTTCCTTCCAGAAGCTTGGAAAGCTTCCTTCCAGAAGCTTGGAAAGCTTCCTTCCAGAAGCTTGGAAAGCTTCCTTCCAGAAGCTTGGAAAGCTTCCTTCCAGAAGCTTGGAAAGCTTCCTTCCAGAAGCTTGGAAAGCTTCCTTCCAGAAGCTTGGAAAGCTTCCTTCCAGAAGCTTGGAAAGCTTCCTCCCAGAAGCTTGGAAAGCTTCCTCCCAGAAGCTTGGAAAGCTTCCTCCAGAAGCTTGGAAAGCTTCCTCCCAGAAGCTTGGAAAGCTTCCTTCCAGAAGCTTGGAAAGCTTCCTTCCAGAAGCTTGGAAAGCTTCCTTCCAGAAGCTTGGAAAGCTTCCTTCCAGAAGCTTGGAAAGCTTCCTTCCAGAAGCTTGGAAAGCTTCCTTCTAGAAAGCTCGCTGAACTTCTTCTAGAAACTTGTTGAGCTTCTTTTAGAAACTTACTGAGCTTCGTCTAGAAGCTTGCTGAGCTTTTTCTTAAAGCTTGCTAAGCTTCTTCTAGAAGCTTGCTGAGCTTCTTCTAGAATCTTGCTGATTTTTTTCTAGAAGCTTGCTGATCTTCTTCTTGAAGCTTTCTGAGCTTTTTCTAGAAGCTTGCTGAGCTTCTTCTAGAAGCTTGCTGCGCTTCTTCTAGAATCTTGCTGATCTTTTTCTAGAATCTTGCTGATCTTTTTCTAGAAGCTTTCTGAGCTTTTTCTAGAAGCTTGCTGAGCTTCTTCTAGAAGCTTGCTGAACTTCTTCTAGAAGCTTGCTGAGCATTTTCTAGAAGCTTACTGAGATTTTCCTAGAAGCTTGCTGAGCTTCTTCTAGAAGCTTGCTGAGCTTCTTCTAAAAGCTTGCTGATCTTCTTCTAGAAGCTTGCTGAACTTCTTCTAAAAGCTTGCTGAGCTTCTTCTAGAAGCTTGCTGAGCTTCTTCTAAAAGCTTGCTAAGCTTCTTCTAGAAGCTTGCTGATCTTTTTCTAGAAGCTTGCTGAGCTTTTTCTAGAAGCTTTCTGAGCTTCTTCTAGAATCTTGCTGATCTTTTTCTAGAAGCTTGCTGAGATTCTTCTTGAAGCTTTCTGAGCTTCTTCTAGAAGCTTGCTGAGCTTCTTCTAGAAGCTTGCTGAGCTTCTTCTAGAAGCTTGCTGAGCTTCTCCTAGAAGCTTGCTGAGCTTCTCCTAGCAGCTTGCTGAGCTTCTTCTAGAAGATTTCTGAGCATTTCCAAGAAGCTTGCTGCGCTTCTTTTAGAATCTTGCTAATCTTTTTCTAGAATCTTGCTGATCTTTTTCTAGAAGCTTGCTGAGCTTTTTCTAGAAGCTTGCTGAGCTTCTTCTAGAAGCTTGCTGAGCTTCTTCTAGAAGCTTGCTGAGCTTCTTCTAGAAGCTTGCTGAGAATTTTCTAGAAGCTTACTGAGATTTTCCTAGAAGCTTGCTGAGCTTCTTCTAGAAGCTTGCTGAGCTTCTCCTAGAATCTTGCTGATTTTTTTCTAGAAGCTTGCTGATCTTTTTCTAGAAGCTTGCTGAGCTTTTTCTAGAAGCTTTCTGAGCTTCTTCTAGAATCTTGCTGATCTTTTTCTAGAAGCTTGCTGAGATTCTTCTTGAAGCTTTCTGAGCTTCTTCTTGAAGCTTTCTGAGCTTCTTCTAGAAGCTTGCTGAGCTTCTTCTAGAAGCTTGCTGAGCTTCTCCTAGAAGCTTGTTGAGCTTCTTCTAGAAGCTTGCTGGGTTTCTCCTAGAAGCTTGCTGAGCTTCTCCTAGAAGCTTGCTGAGCTTATCCTAGCTTGCTGAGTTCTTCTAGAAGCTTGCTGAGCTTCTTCTAGAAGCTTGCTGAGTTTCTCCTAGAAGCTTGCTGAGCTTCTTCTAGAAGCTTGCTGAGCTTCTGCTAGAAGCTTGCTGGGTTTCTCCTAGAAGCTTGTTGAGTTTCTCCTAGAAGCTTGCTGAGTTTCTCCTAGAAGCTTGCTTAGCTTCTCCTAGAAGCTTGCTGAGCTTCTCCTAGAAGCTTGCTGAGCTTCTTCTAGAAGCTTGCTGAGTTTCTCCTAGAAGCTTGCTGAGCTTCTCCTAGAAGCTTGCTGAGCTTCTCCTAGAAGCTTGCTGGGTTTCTCCTAGAAGCTTGTTGAGCTTCTCCTAGAAGCTTGTTGAGCTTCCGCTAGAAGCTTGCTGAGTTTCTCCTAGAAGCTTGCTGAGCTTCTCCTAGAAGCTTGCTGAGCTTCTCCTAGAAGCTTGCTGAGCTTCTTCTAGAAGCTTGCTGAGCTTCTCCTAGAAGCTTGCTGAGCTTTTCCTAGAAGCTTGCTGAGTTTCTCCTAGAAGCTTGCTGAGTTTCTCCTAGAAGCTTGCTGAGCTTCTCCTAGAAGCTTGCTGAGCTTCACCTAGAAGCTTGCTGATCTTTTTCTAGAAGCTTGCTGAGTTTCTCCTAGAAGCTTGCTGAGCTTCTTCTAGAAGCTTGCTGAGCTTCTTCTAGAAGCTTGCTGAGCTTCTTCTAGAAGCTTGCTGAGCTACTCCTAGAAGCTTGCTGAGCTTCTCCTAGAAGCTTGTTGAGCTTCTCCTAGAAGCTTGCTGAGTTTCTCCTAGAAGCTTGCTGAGCTTCTCCTAGAAGCTTGCTGAGCTTCACCTAGAAGCTTGCTGAGCTTCTTCTAGAAGCTTGCTGAGTTTCTCCTAGAAGCTTGCTGAGTTTCTCCTAGAAGCTTGCTGAGCTTCTCCTAGAAGCTTGCTGAGCTTCTCCTAGAAGCTTGTTGAGCTTCCGCTAGAAGCTTGCTGAGTTTCTCCTAGAAGCTTGCTGAGCTTCTCCTAGAAGCTTGCTGAGCTTCTCCTAGAAGCTTGCTGAGCTTCTTCTAGAAGCTTGCTGAGCTTCTTCTAGAAGCTTGCTGAGCTTCTTCTAGAAGCTTGCTGAGCTTCTTCTAGAAGCTTGCTGAGCTTCTCCTAGAAGCTTGCTGAGCTTCTTCTAGAAGCTTGCTGAGCTTCTTCTAGAAGCTTGCTGAGTTTCTCCTAGAAGCTTTCTGAGTTTGTCCTAGAAGCTTGCTGAGCTTCTCCTAGAAGCTTGCTGAGCTTCTGCTAGAAGCTTGCTGGGTTTCTCCTAGAAGCTTGCTGAGCTTCTCCTAGAAGCTTGTTGAGCTTCTCCTAGAAGCTTGTTGAGCTTCCGCTAGAAGCTTGCTGAGTTTCTCCTAGAAGCTTGCTGAGCTTCTCCTAGAAGCTTGCTGAGCTTCTCCTAGAAGCTTGCTGAGCTTCTTCTAGAAGCTTGCTGAGCTTCTTCTAGAAGCTTGCTGAGCTTCTTCTAGAAGCTTGCTGAGCTTCTTCTAGAAGCTTGCTGAGCTTCTTCTAGAAGCTTGCTGAGCTTCTCCTAGAAGCTTGCTGAGTTTCTCCTAGAAGCTTGCTGAGTTTCTCCTAGAAGCTTGCTGAGCTTCTCCTAGAAGCTTGCTGAGCTTCACCTAGAAGCTTGCTGATCTTTTTCTAGAAGCTTGCTGAGTTTCTCCTAGAAGCTTGTTGAGTTTCTCCTAGAAGCTTGCTGAGCTTCTTCTAGAAGCTTGCTGAGTTTGTCCTAGAAGCTTGCTGAGTTTGTCCTAGAAGCTTGCTGAGCTTCTCCTAGAAGCTTGCTGAGCTTCTGCTAGAAGCTTGCTGGGTTTCTCCTAGAAGCTTGCTGAGCTTCACCTAGAAGCTTGCTGAGCTTCTTCTAGAAGCTTGCTGAGTTTCTCCTAGAAGCTTGCTGAGTTTCTCCTAGAAGCTTGCTGAGCTTCTCCTAGAAGCTTGCTGAGCTTCTCCTAGAAGCTTGCTGGGTTTCTCCTAGAAGCTTGTTGAGCTTCTCCTAGAAGCTTGTTGAGCTTCCGCTAGAAGCTTGCTGAGTTTCTCCTAGAAGCTTGCTGAGCTTCTCCTAGAAGCTTGCTGAGCTTCTCCTAGAAGCTTGCTGAGCTTCTTCTAGAAGCTTGCTGAGCTTCTTCTAGAAGCTTGCTGAGCTTCTTCTAGAAGCTTGCTGAGCTTCTTCTAGAAGCTTGCTGAGCTACTCCTAGAAGCTTGCTGAGCTTCTCCTAGAAGCTTGCTGAGCTTCTTCTAGAAGCTTGCTGGGTTTCTCCTAGAAGCTTGTTGAGTTTCTCCTAGAAGCTTGCTGAGTTTCCCCTAGAAGCTTGCTGAGCTTCTCCTAGAAGCTTGCTGAGCTTCTCCTAGAAGCTTGCTGAGCTTCTTCTAGAAGCTTGCTGAGTTTCTCCTAGAAGCTTGCTGAGTTTCTCCTATAAGCTTGCTGAGCTTCTCCTAGAAGCTTGCTGAGCTTCTCCTAGAAGCTTGCTGGGTTTCTCCTAGAAGCTTGTTGAGCTTCTCCTAGAAGCTTGTTGAGCTTCCGCTAGAAGCTTGCTGAGTTTCTCCTAGAAGCTTGCTGAGCTTCTCCTAGAAGCTTGCTGAGCTTCTCCTAGAAGCTTGCTGAGCTTCTCCTAGAAGCTTGCTGAGCTTCTCCTAGAAGCTTGCTGAGCTTCTTCTAGAAGCTTGCTGAGCTTCTTCTAGAAGCTTGCTGAGCTTCTTCTAGAAGCTTGCTGAGCTTCTCCTAGAAGCTTGCTGAGCTTCTCCTAGAAGCTTGCTGAGTTTCTCCTAGAAGCTTGCTGAGTTTCTCCTAGAAGCTTGCTGAGCTTCTCCTAGAAGCTTGCTGAGCTTCACCTAGAAGCTTGCTGATCTTTTTCTAGAAGCTTGCTGAGTTTCTCCTAGAAGCTTGCTGAGCTTCTCCTAGAAGCTTGCTGAGCTTCTCCTAGAAGCTTGCTGAGCTTCTTCTAGAAGCTTGCTGAGCTTCTTCTAGAAGCTTGCTGAGCTTCTTCTAGAAGCTTGCTGAGCTTCTCCTAGAAGCTTGCTGAGCTTCTCCTAGAAGCTTGCTGAGCTTCTCCTAGAAGCTTGCTGAGCTTCTCCTAGAAGCTTGCTGAGTTTCTCCTAGAAGCTTGCTGAGTTTCTCCTAGAAGCTTGCTGAGCTTCTCCTAGAAGCTTGCTGAGCTTCACCTAGAAGCTTGCTGATCTTTTTCTAGAAGCTTGCTGAGTTTCTCCTAGAAGCTTGCTGAGCTTCTTCTAGAAGCTTGCTGAGCTTCTTCTAGAAGCTTGCTGAGCTTCTTCTAGAAGCTTGCTGAGCTTCTTCTAGAAGCTTGCTGAGCTTCTTCTAGAAGCTTGCTGAGCTACTCCTAGAAGCTTGCTGAGCTTCTCCTAGAAGCTTGTTGAGTTTCTCCTAGAAGCTTGCTGAGTTTCTCCTAGAAGCTTGCTGAGCTTCTCCTAGAAGCTTGCTGAGCTTCACCTAGAAGCTTGCTGAGCTTCTTCTAGAAGCTTGCTGAGTTTCTCCTAGAAGCTTGCTGAGTTTCTCCTAGAAGCTTGCTGAGCTTCTCCTAGAAGCTTGCTGAGCTTCTCCTAGAAGCTTGTTGAGCTTCCGCTAGAAGCTTGCTGAGTTTCTCCTAGAAGCTTGCTGAGCTTCTCCTAGAAGCTTGCTGAGCTTCTCCTAGAAGCTTGCTGAGCTTCTCTAGAAGCTTGCTGAGCTTCTTCTAGAAGCTTGCTGAGCTTCTTCTAGAAGCTTGCTGAGCTTCTTCTAGAAGCTTGCTGAGCTTCTTCTAGAAGCTTGCTGAGCTTCTTCTAGAAGCTTGCTGAGCTTCTTCTAGAAGCTTGCTGAGCTTCTTCTAGAAGCTTGCTGAGCTACTCCTAGAAGCTTGCTGAGCTTCTCCTAGAAGCTTGTTGAGTTTCTCCTAGAAGCTTGCTGAGTTTCTCCTAGAAGCTTGCTGAGCTTCTCCTAGAAGCTTGCTGAGCTTCACCTAGAAGCTTGCTGAGCTTCTTCTAGAAGCTTGCTGAGTTTCTCCTAGAAGCTTGCTGAGTTTCTCCTAGAAGCTTGCTGAGCTTCTCCTAGAAGCTTGCTGAGCTTCTCCTAGAAGCTTGTTGAGCTTCCGCTAGAAGCTTGCTGAGTTTCTCCTAGAAGCTTGCTGAGCTTCTCCTAGAAGCTTGCTGAGCTTCTCCTAGAAGCTTGCTGAGCTTCTCCTAGAAGCTTGCTGAGCTTCTTCTAGAAGCTTGCTGAGCTTCTTCTAGAAGCTTGCTGAGCTTCTTCTAGAAGCTTGCTGAGCTTCTTCTAGAAGCTTGCTGAGCTTCTTCTAGAAGCTTGCTGAGCTTCTTCTAGAAGCTTGCTGAGCTTCTTCTAGAAGCTTGCTGAGCTACTCCTAGAAGCTTGCTGAGCTTCTCCTAGAAGCTTGTTGAGTTTCTCCTAGAAGCTTGCTGAGTTTCTCCTAGAAGCTTGCTGAGCTTCTCCTAGAAGCTTGCTGAGCTTCACCTAGAAGCTTGCTGAGCTTCTTCTAGAAGCTTGCTGAGTTTCTCCTAGAAGCTTGCTGAGTTTCTCCTAGAAGCTTGTTGAGCTTCTCCTAGAAGCTTGTTGAGCTTCCGCTAGAAGCTTGCTGAGTTTCTCCTAGAAGCTTGCTGAGCTTCTTCTAGAAGCTTGCTGAGCTTCTTCTAGAAGCTTGCTGAGCTTCTTCTAGAAGCTTGCTGAGCTTCTCCTAGAAGCTTGCTGGGTTTCTCCTAGAAGCTTGCTGATCTTCTTCTAAAAGCTTGCTGAGCTTCTTCTAGAAGCTTGCTGAGCTTCTTCTAGAAGCTTGCTGGGTTTCTCCTAGAAGCTTGTTGAGCTTCTCCTAGAAGCTTGTTGAGCTTCCGCTAGAAGCTTGCTGAGTTTCTCCTAGAAGCTTGCTGAGCTTCTTCTAGAAGCTTGCTGAGCTTCTTCTAGAAGCTTGCTGAGCTTCTTCTAGAAGCTTGCTGAGCTTCTCCTAGAAGCTTGCTGGGTTTCTCCTAGAAGCTTGCTGATCTTCTTCTAAAAGCTTGCTGAGCTTCTTCTAGAAGCTTGCTGAGCTTCTTCTAGAAGCTTGCTGGGTTTCTCCTAGAAGCTTGTTGAGCTTCTCCTAGAAGCTTGTTGAGCTTCCGCTAGAAGCTTGCTGAGTTTCTCCTAGAAGCTTGCTGAGCTTCACCTAGAAGCTTGCTGAGCTTCTTCTAGAAGCTTGCTGAGCTTCTCCTAGAAGCTTGCTGGGTTTCTCCTAGAAGCTTGTTGAGCTTCTCCTAGAAGCTTGTTGAGCTTCTCCTAGAAGCTTGTTGAGCTTCCGCTAGAAGCTTGCTGAGTTTCTCCTAGAAGCTTGCTGAGCTTCTCCTAGAAGCTTGCTGAGCTTCTTCTAGAAGCTTGCTGAGCTTCTTCTAGAAGCTTGCTGAGCTTCTCCTAGAAGCTTGCTGAGCTTCTCCTAGAAGCTTGCTGAGCTTCTCCTAGAAGCTTGCTGAGCTTCTCCTAGAAGCTTACTGAGCTTCTCCTAGAAGCTTGCTGAGCTTCTCCTAGAAGCTTGCTGAGCTTCTCCTAGAATCTTGCTGATCTTTTTCTAGAAGCTTGCTGAGCTTCTCCTAGAAGCTTGCTGAGCTTCTCCTAGAAGCTTGCTGAGCTTCTTCTAGAGGCTTTCTGAGCTTCTCCTAGAAGCTTGCTGATCTTCTTCTAAAAGCTTGCTGAGCTTCTTCTAGAGGCATGCTGAGCTTTTTCTAGAAGCTTGCTGATCTTCTTCTAGAAGCTTGCTGAGCTTCTTCTAGAGGCTTGCTGAGCTTTTTCTAGAAGCTTGCAGAGCTTTTTCTTGAAGCTTGCTGAGCTTCTTCTAGAGGCTTGCTGAGCTTCTTCTAGAAGCTTGCAGAACTTTTGGTGGAAGCTTTCAGAACTTCTTCTAAAAGCTTGTTAAGCTTCTTCTATAAACTTGCTGAGCTTCTTCTAGAAGCATGCTGAGCTTCTCCTAGAAGCTTGCTGAGCTTCTTTTAGAAGCTTGCTGACCTTCTTCTAGAAGCTTGCTAAGCTTCTTCTAGCAGCTTGCTGTGCTTCTTCTAGAAGCTTGCTGAGCTTCTTCTAGAAGCTTGCTGAGCTTCTTCTAGAAGCTTTCTGAGCATTTCCAAGAAGCTTGCTGAGCTTCTTCTAGAAGCTTGCTGAGCTTCTTCTAGAAGCTTGCTGAGCTTTTTCTTGAAGCTTGCTAGCTTCTTCTAGAAGCTTGCTGAGCTTCTTCTAGAAGCTTGCTGAACTTCTTCTTAAAGCTAGCTGAGCTTCTTCTAGAAGCTTGCTGAACTTCTTCTTAAAGCTTGCTGAGCTTCTTCTAGAGGCTTGCTGAGCTTTTTCTAGAAGCTTGCAGAGCTTCTTTTAGAAGCTAGCTGAGCTTCTTCTAGAAGTTTGCAGAACTTTTTCTAGAAGCTTGCTGATCTTCTTTTAGAAGCTTGCTGAGCTTCTTCTAGAAGCTTTCTGAGCTTTTTTTAGAAGCTTGCTGAGCTTCTTCTAAAAGCTTGCTAAGCTTCTTCTAGAAGCTTGCTGAGCTTCTCCTAGAAGCTTGCTGAGCTTCTCCTAGAAGCTTGCTGAGCTTCTTCTAGAAGCTTGCTGAGCTTCTCCTAGAAGCTTGTTGAGCTTCTTCTAGAAGCTTGCTGGGTTTCTCCTAGAAGCTTGCTGAGCTTCTCCTAGAAGCTTGCTGAGCTTATCCTAGCTTGCTGAGTTCTTCTAGAAGCTTGCTGAGCTTCTTCTAGAAGCTTGCTGAGTTTCTCCTAGAAGCTTGCTGAGCTTCTCCTAGAAGCTTGCTGAGCTTCTGCTAGAAGCTTGCTGGGTTTCTCCTAGAAGCTTGTTGAGTTTCTCCTAGAAGCTTGCTGAGTTTCTCCTAGAAGCTTGCTGGGTTTCTCCTAGAAGCTTGTTGAGCTTCTCCTAGAAGCTTGTTGAGCTTCCGCTAGAAGCTTGCTGAGTTTCTCCTAGAAGCTTGCTGAGCTTCTCCTAGAAGCTTGCTGAGCTTCTTCTAGAAGCTTGCTGAGCTTCTCCTAGAAGCTTGCTGAGCTTTTCCTAGAAGCTTGCTGAGTTTCTCCTAGAAGCTTGCTGAGTTTCTCCTAGAAGCTTGCTGAGCTTCTCCTAGAAGCTTGCTGAGCTTCACCTAGAAGCTTGCTGATCTTTTTCTAGAAGCTTGCTGAGTTTCTCCTAGAAGCTTGCTGAGCTTCTTCTAGAAGCTTGCTGAGCTTCTTCTAGAAGCTTGCTGAGCTTCTTCTAGAAGCTTGCTGAGCTACTCCTAGAAGCTTGCTGAGCTTCTCCTAGAAGCTTGTTGAGTTTCTCCTAGAAGCTTGCTGAGTTTCTCCTAGAAGCTTGCTGAGCTTCTCCTAGAAGCTTGCTGAGCTTCTTCTAGAAGCTTGCTGAGTTTCTCCTAGAAGCTTGCTGAGTTTCTCCTAGAAGCTTGCTGAGCTTCTCCTAGAAGCTTGCTGAGCTTCTCCTAGAAGCTTGCTGGGTTTCTCCTAGAAGCTTGTTGAGCTTCTCCTAGAAGCTTGTTGAGCTTCCGCTAGAAGCTTGCTGAGTTTCTCCTAGAAGATTGCTGAGCTTCTCCTAGAAGCTTGCTGAGCTTCTCCTAGAAGCTTGCTGAGCTTCTTCTAGAAGCTTGCTGAGCTTCTTCTAGAAGCTTGCTGAGCTTCTTCTAGAAGCTTGCTGAGCTTCTTCTAGAAGCTTGCTGAGCTTCTTCTAGAAGCTTGCTGAGCTTCTCCTAGAAGCTTGCTGAGCTTCTCCTAGAAGCTTGCTGAGCTTCTTCTAGAAGCTTGCAGAGCTTCTTCTGGAAGCTTCTAGAAGCTTGCTGAGCTTCTCCTAGAAGCTTGTTGAGCTTCTTCTAGAAGCTTGCTGGGTTTCTCCTAGAAGCTTGCTGAGCTTCTCCTAGAAGCTTGCTGAGCTTATCCTAGCTTGCTGAGTTCTTCTAGAAGCTTGCTGAGCTTCTTCTAGAAGCTTGCTGAGCTTCACCTAGAAGCTTGCTGAGCTTCTTCTAGAAGCTTGCTGAGTTTCTCCTAGAAGCTTTCTGAGTTTGTCCTAGAAGCTTGCTGAGCTTCTTCTAGAAGCTTGCTGAGCTTCTGCTAGAAGCTTGCTGGGTTTCTCCTAGAAGCTTGCTGAGCTTCACCTAGAAGCTTGCTGAGCTTTTTCTAGAAGCTTGCTGAGTTTCTCCTAGAAGCTTGCTGAGTTTCTCCTAGAAGCTTGCTGAGCTTCTCCTAGAAGCTTGCTGAGCTTCTCCTAGAAGCTTGCTGGGTTTCTCCTAGAAGCTTGTTGAGCTTCTCCTAGAAGCTTGTTGAGCTTCCGCTAGAAGCTTGCTGAGTTTCTCCTAGAAGCTTGCTGAGCTTATCCTAGCTTAAGCTTGCTGAGCTTCTTCTAGAAGCTTGCTGAGCTACTCCTAGAAGCTTGCTGAGCTTCTCCTAGAAGCTTGTTGAGTTTCTCCTAGAAGCTTTTTTTTTTATCTAGTTCATTTATTTGTGGCTCAATCGCGTTTAACGCTTTACGGAGCCGAAATTCATCTTTTGTATTATTTACAATGTATTGACTTTTTGAGTGCCAAAATTAGTACGGGATGGAGCCAGGGTACTCGTGGCAACTCGAGGTTAGTGGTCACAATTGTTGAAGGAAGGACATGGTAAGGATTGGGTTTAGGGTTCTCTGCAGCACATCCGGGAGGTATATCGTAACTTTCGTCTCATGGCGTTGGTACCAATTTCGTGTCGGTATTCGTCTGCCGGATGGCCAGGATCCTCAATCCAACACAAAGGGGACAACACAGAGAAAAAAAAAACTGGGGAAGAAAACACAAGTGAATTAAACTTTTATACCACACAAGCGAAGGAAATCGTAAATTGCGACCATATACATGTAATCACGGGTTCCCAACACATCTCTAACTGAAACATAGGGTTGTCTACCTCGGGCCGCAAGGGTATCCAAAAGTTGCGCTCTGGAGGCGTTCATATCCGGGCACTGCCAAACTACGTGATCGATGTCATCATAACCGGAACCACACCTATTACAAATATTGCTCACCGCGAGGTTAATCCTGTGCAAATGTGCATCTAGCGAGTAATGGTTGGACATAAGTCTTGACATCACGCGAATGAAATCTCGACTTACCTCCAAACCTTTCCACCACGCTCGCAAGGAAACTCTAGGAATTATGGAATGTAACCACCGTCCCAGTTGGCCATTTAGCCAATCGCTTTGCCAACCGCGAAGAGAACTTTGACGTACTAAATGAAAAAATTCATCGTGTGAAATTCGTCTATCATAAATCTCACCTTCCTCAGCGCCCACCTTTGCGAGAGAGTCCGCCTTCTCATTGCCATAAATTAGGCAATGTGAGGGGACCCATACAAAGGTAATCTTATATGATCTTTCGACCAGTACACACATCTGCTCTCTTATTTTTGTAAGAAAGTAAGATGCATGCTTTGCAGGTTTCATCGATCGGAGTGCCTCAATAGAACTGAGGCTATCCGAGAAGATGAAGAAGTGGTCTGCGGGCATGTTTGAGATCATCCCCAAAGCGAAGTTGATTGCTGCCAGCTCAGCAACATAAACCGTGCAAGGTTCCTGAAGTTTTCGGAAGGCGGAAGAGTTTTCATTGAAG
The DNA here is from genome assembly GCF_002204515.2 of Aedes aegypti. Classification (NCBI taxonomy): domain Eukaryota; kingdom Metazoa; phylum Arthropoda; class Insecta; order Diptera; family Culicidae; genus Aedes; species Aedes aegypti. The sequence goes on from NC_035107.1 coordinate 22,809,063, forward strand.
ACACCGAAGCCAGTGGATCCATTTATACGGGACCCGTCAGTGAAATATCTCCTGTAGGAATCGACATTCTGGTACTTTGCGTTAAAAATACGTGGGATAGTAATACATCGAAGTTGATCTGGAATTCCATGAATAGCTTGTTTCATGGACAGATCATATTCAACAGAGGAACTGTCATTGGTGAAGCGTACACGTGGAGGGTTATAACATGGAAGGCTAATGTCAGATGACATGTAGTAGAGATAAACTCTCATGAATTTTGACTGAGCATTCAGTTTGAGCAATTCTTCGAAATTTTCGATAACGAGTGTGTTGCTCACTCCACACTTAATAAGTATTCTTAGCGAGAGCTCCCAGAATCGGTTCTGTAGCGGTAAAACCCCTGCCAGAACCTCTAGGCTCGCATTATGTGTTGAGTGCATACACCCTAAGGCGATACGCAAACAACGATATTGAATTCGTTCCAATTTAATCAGGTGGCAGTTTGCTGCTGAGAGAAAACAGAAAGAGCCATACTCTAGAACAGATAGAATGGTTGTTTTATAGAGTTTTATGAGGTCTTCCGGGTGAGCACCCCACCATGTTCCGGTAATTGTTCGTAGAAAATTGATCCTTTGTTGGCATTTTTCCGTTAAATATCTAATATGGGTTCGCCAAGTGCCTTTTGAATCAAACCAGACCCCAAGGTATTTTGAAGTCAAAGACTGATCGATGTCTGTTCCCAATAGCTTAAGCTTTAGTTGGGCTGGATTCCGCTTCCTAGAAAATACGACCAGTTGAGTTTTTTGCGGAGCAAACTCGATCCCTAAATTTCTAGCCCATGTGGATAGATTATCAAGGGAATTTTGCAATGGTCTTTGCAAGATTTCCGCTCGTGGGCCCTTCATAGAGACCACAGCATCATCTGCAAGTTGTCTAAGCGTGCATGGTTCTTCCAAACAGTTGTCAATATCTTTAACATAAAAATTATAAAGCAAGGGACTTAGACATGAGCCTTGGGGCAGACCCATATAGCTAATTCTGGAAGTTGTCAGTTGACCGAGAGTGAAGCTCATGTGTTTTTCTGACAACAGATTGTACAAAAAATTATTCAATATTCCAGGTAGTCCACTATTGTGCAAGTTTTCTGACAATATTTCTATGGAAGCTGAATCAAAAGCGCCCTTGATATCCAAGAAAACTGAAGCCAATTGCTCCTTGTCCGCAAAGGCTAGTTGAATATCTGATGAAAGCAACGCTAGACAATCGTTTGTTCCTTTGCCCTTGCGAAAGCCAAATTGTGTACTGGAAAGCATGTTGTTTGATTCGACCCAGTGAACGAGTCGGGATAGGATCATTTTTTCTAACAATTTCCTTAAACATGATAACATAGCGATCGGGCGGTACGAATTATGATCAGACGCTGGTTTCCCAGGCTTTTGAATAGCTATTACTTTGACCTGTCTCCATTCAAGTGGAACAATGTTATGCTCTATGAATGAGTTGAACAGATCAAGCAACCGTCTTTTAGCGATATCAGGGAGATTTTTAAGAAGATTAAACTTAATCATATCGCGTCCCGGAGAGGAATTGTTTGATGAAAGAAGAGCCATAGAAAAATCCAGCATAGTGAATGGTCTGTCCAACGCATCGTCACTCTGGGTTTCCCAGAATGGCGGTTGAGCTGGAACTGAGTCTGGACAGACCTTTTTTGCGAAGTTGAATATCCAACGATTGGAGTATTCGTCACTCTCATTTGAGGATGAGCGGTTTCGCATGTTGCGAGCCACTCTCCAAAGCGTCGTCATTGAAGTTTCTCTTGAGAGACCATCGATGAAACGTCGCCAATAGCTACGCTTCTTCGCTTTAATAAGATTCTTCAGTCTTTTTTCGAGCTTCGAGTACTCTAAATAAAGTTCTGAGGTACCATATCTGCGAAAAGCTTTAAAGGCATTAGATTTTTCTCGATACAACAGAGTGCATTCATCATCCCAACCAGGTGTGGCTAGTCGTCTTTTGAAGGATGCACTTGGAACTCGTTGCTTTTGGGATTCTAATGCACTTTTATAAATCAATTCTGTTAGGAATCGATACTCGTCCAACGGAGGGAGAGTGTTGAATGATTCGATACCAAAAGTTACCGCTGATGCAAATTTTTGCCAATCGATATTCCTAGTGAGGTCAAAAGGAACCTGAATTGACTGTTCTGACCTTTCACAATTATTTCTGATAAAGGTTATTATGGGCAAGTGATCACTACCATGGGGATCATCGATCACCTTCCACATGCAATCGAATGATAGTGAACTTGATCCCAAAGACAGGTCAAGACGGCTTTCTTTACCGTCGGATGAAATACGTGTCACTTCACCTGTGTTCAAAATGTTCAAGTTGAAATCGTCGCATAAATCATAGAAAATAGCCGCTCTATAATCGTCATAAGATTCGCCCCATCCAGTACCATGTGAGTTCATATCACCCAGTATTAGAACTGGGGATGAGAGCATGGAGACTGCATTCCAGAGATGACGGCGGTTTATTGAAACTCTTGGAGGAATATAAACAGAAGCTACGCAAAGATCTGTACCCTTTACGTTTATTTGGCAAGCAACGATTTCTATGCCTGGATGAGTCGGGATGGGGATTCTGTAGAATGAATGGCACTTTTTGATCCCTAAAAGCACACCCCCGTAATTATCATCTCGATCCTGGCGTATAATGTTAAAATCGTAGAAGTTAAGATCATCTTCAGAAGAAAGCCATGTTTCACAGAGTGCAAATATATCACAATCGGAATTGTGAAGTAAAAACTTAAATGTGTCTAATTTAGGTTTTAGACTATGACAGTTCCACTGTAGCACAGTGGTCATATCTTGTACCTCACTTGATGAATTAGCCATCGAAAGATATGATCGAAGCTAGGAGGGGCCATGAAATAGTCAATTCCTTGAGATACTCTTCTATTGCGGGGAGAAAAAGGTCGAGTATGCCTCTGAATGAGTCTGAAACTCCGAGAGCATTACATATGCGATCCACAAGAGCCGTAAAAGTTATCAGACCTCGCTTGGCCCTGGGGGTTTTTGAGGAAGAGCGAGGAGCTTCAGTAGCATTTCTTTTGCTTTCTTGTCTAGAGCTTCTTTTCGAAGTGTATTTTATCTGTGGAGGCGGGGGCGGCAGATCTTTGCTGCAACACGGAACGGAAGCATCAAAGACCTGTTTCTTCGGGATTTTCAAATTTGCCCCACCACCTTTGGAATTAGGCAAACTTCTGAGGGAAGATTTTAATACCTTACGGCGCAATCCCGGAGAAGATGGAGACTTTCTTTTACCGGGTGCGTGTACCTCCGAAGAATCTCCCCCATCGGTTTCGTCGTCGTTCGCTTCATCGGAAGACAACTCTTGAAAAGAGTTACCAACTGGGATGGCTGATGAAGACTCTTTTGCAGGCGGAATTTAGAGCTTTCACCATCTCCGCATACGTCTTCTTGGAGCGCTTCACAATTGAGCGACTCTCATTTCGAATGCGTCTTTTGTATGCCGGGCATTTCTGCAAGTCATGCAGATCCTTGCTACAGTAGCTGCATTTTTCAGCTTCCTGTGTGCAAGCATCTTCTAAATGAGCTTGGTTGCATTTGCCACAACGGGGCTTGTTGTCGCAAAAGCTAGCACTGTGGCCAAGCTGCTTGCAGTTGGTACAATTGAATACCTTCGGCACGTAAAGACGCACTGGGTAAAAAACACTATCAATGCAAACAAATTTCGGGAGGACGGAACCAGGAAAAGTCACTCGAAACGAGGCGGACGGCGAAAAAACTTTCTTATTTCCTTCCATGGAAACTGATTGCAACTGTTTGCAATCCAGTATAGCCACATCAGGAATTGACCGGTTCTCAAAAACGCCTTTGCCAGTCTTAATGTCTTCACATGTCAGACTCGCGTCGATGATTTTCCCTTCCACCTCGACTTCTCGTGCAGGAATGTAGATAAAGTATTCCACAGTAAAAGCCTCATGCTGAGCAATTTCGTTCGCTGCTTTGTAACTAGGTGCAGTTACACGCAGCTTGGATTGCTTCACTTGGTGAATAACGGTCCCAGGATATTTACGCGTCAGCTCTCTGGAAATCGAGAGCACATTCAAAATCTTATTTTTGCGCCGGAAATAGACAACCCAAGGCCCAGCCGAAGACGGTTGATAAAACCGCGTTCGAGCAACGAGATCTTTAGGAGGCGTATCGCCTCCATCCGATTCGTCCATGCGGGGAAAATCCAACCGCAACCAAATCAACAAAAATTTAAAAAAAAAAAAAAAAATGCGGAGAAAAAAAAATGAGCAGAAAAACTAATCAATTAGTGAGCTATTTTGTACACACCTCCCCTATAAGGGCAAAAAAATAAATAAAAATAATTAAAAAAAAAAAAAAAAAAACTTTCGAAGAGAAAAAAAAAACAGTCAGTGGACTATTTTGTACACACTTCCCCTAACAGAGCCAGCAAAATAGCTCCGGGAGAGAGACAGAGGCGAAGCGAAAAACAACTTTGAACTCAACACTGTTTGTTCTGGGAGATGCGAAAGCAGTTCAATAGAGTATGGATAAGTATAGAAATTTGCTACTTATCCGTTCCCGTTCGATGACCGCAAAGCAGCTAGCCTTCCACGTCGTAGGTAGGCAAAAAATCGTATCGCCGTCTTCGCTGTTGATTTGCACGGGGGAACCAATCACCGGGGGATGAAGGTGACAATGTTTTATTGTGGCACGATACCAGTTGACCCTTGTCAATCTGGTTCGCTTCCTTCACGATGCGCGGTTTAAAGCACTACGGTACAATACTGCACTGGTAAAAACCACACGGGCGGTGGAAGAAAAAACCAAAACACTACCGACTGCCAAAAACTGAACTGGCTTGTTCAAGCGCACAGCAAGGAATGATCCTAGAAGCTTGCTGAGTTTCTCCTAGAAGCTTGCTGAGCTTCTCCTAGAAGCTTGCTGAGCTTCTCCTAGAAGCTTGCTGAGCTTCTTCTAGAAGCTTGCTGAGCTTCTTCTAGAAGCTTGCTGAGCTTCTTCTAGAAGCTTGCTGAGCTTCTTCTAGAAGCTTGCTGAGCTTCTTCTAGAAGCTTGCTGAGCTTCTTCTAGAAGCTTGCTGAGCTACTCCTAGAAGCTTGCTGAGCTTCTCCTAGAAGCTTGTTGAGTTTCTCCTAGAAGCTTGCTGAGTTTCTCCTAGAAGCTTGCTGAGCTTCTCCTAGAAGCTTGCTGAGCTTCACCTAGAAGCTTGCTGAGCTTCTTCTAGAAGCTTGCTGAGTTTCTCCTAGAAGCTTGCTGAGTTTCTCCTAGAAGCTTGTTGAGCTTCTCCTAGAAGCTTGTTGAGCTTCCGCTAGAAGCTTGCTGAGTTTCTCCTAGAAGCTTGCTGAGCTTCTTCTAGAAGCTTGCTGAGCTTCTTCTAGAAGCTTGCTGAGCTTATCCTAGCTTGCTGAGTTCTTCTAGAAGCTTGCTGAGCTTCTTCTAGAAGCTTGCTGAGCTTATCCTAGCTTGCTGAGTTCTTCTAGAAGCTTGCTGAGCTTCTTCTAGAAGCTTGCTGAGCTTCACCTAGAAGCTTGCTGAGCTTCTTCTAGAAGCTTGCTGAGCTTCTCCTAGAAGCTTGCTGAGCTTCTTCTAGAAGCTTGCAGAGCTTCTTCTGGAAGCTTCTAGAAGCTTGCTGAGCTTCTCCTAGAAGCTTGTTGAGCTTCTTCTAGAAGCTTGCTGGGTTTCTCCTAGAAGCTTGCTGAGCTTCTCCTAGAAGCTTGCTGAGCTTATCCTAGCTTGCTGAGTTCTTCTAGAAGCTTGCTGAGCTTCTTCTAGAAGCTTGCTGAGCTTCACCTAGAAGCTTGCTGAGCTTCTTCTAGAAGCTTGCTGAGTTTCTCCTAGAAGCTTTCTGAGTTTGTCCTAGAAGCTTGCTGAGCTTCTCTTAGAAGCTTGCTGAGCTTATCCTAGCTTGCTGAGCTTCTCCTAGAAGCTTGTTGAGTTTCTCCTAGAAGCTTGCTGAGTTTCTCCTAGAAGCTTGCTGAGCTTATCCTAGCTTGCTGAGCTTCTCCTAGAAGCTTGTTGAGTTTCTCCTAGAAGCTTGCTGAGTTTCTCCTAGAAGCTTGCTGAGCTTCTCCTAGAAGCTTGCTGAGCTTCACCTAGAAGCTTGCTGAGCTTCTTCTAGAAGCTTGCTGAGCTTCTCCTAGAAGCTTGCTGAGCTTCTTCTAGAAGCTTGCTGAGCTTCTTCTAGAAGCTTGCTGAGCTTCTCCTAGAAGCTTGCTGAGCTTCTCCTAGAAGCTTGCTGAGCTTCTCCTAGAAGCTTGCTGAGCTTCTCCTAGAAGCTTGCTGAGCTTCTCCTAGAATCTTGCTGATCTTTTTCTAGAAGCTTGCTGAGCTTCTCCTAGAAGCTTGCTGAGCTTCTCCTAGAAGCTTGCTGAGCTTCTTCTAGAGGCTTTCTGAGCTTCTCCTAGAAGCTTGCTGATCTTCTTCTAAAAGCTTGCTGAGCTTCTTCTAGAGGCATGCTGAGCTTTTTCTAGAAGCTTGCTGATCTTCTTCTAGAAGCTTGCTGAGCTTCTTCTATAGGCTTGCTGAGCTTTTTCTAGAAGCTTGCAGAGCTTCTTCTTGAAGCTTGCAGAGCTTCTTCTTGAAGCTTGCTGAGCTTCTTCTAGAGGCTTGCTGAGCTTCTTCTAGAAGCTTGCAGAACTTTTTGTAGAAGCTTTCAGAACTTCTTCTTAAAGCTTGCTAAGCTTCTTCTATAAACTTGCTGAGTTTTTTCTAGAAGTTTGCAGAGCTTCTTCTAGAAGCTTGCAGAACTTCTATTAGAAGCTTGCAGAGCTTCTTCTATAAGCTTGCTGAGCTTCTTCTAGAAGCTTGCTGAACTTCTTCTAAAAGCTTGCTGAGCTTCTTCTAGAGGCTTGCTGAGCTTTTTCTAGAAGCTTGCAGAGCTTTTTCTTGAAGCTTGCTGAGCTTCTTCTAGAGGCTTGCTGAGCTTCTTCTAGAAGCTTGCAGAACTTTTGGTGGAAGCTTTCAGAACTTCTTCTAAAAGCTTGCTAAGCTTCTTCTATAAACTTGCTGAGCTTCTTCTAGAAGCATGCTGAGCTTCTCCTAGAAGCTTGCTGAGCTTCTTTTAGAAGCTTGCTGACCTTCTTCTAGAAGCTTGCTAAGCTTGCTAAGCTTCTTCTAGCAGCTTGCTGAGCTTCTTCTAGAAGCTTTGCTGAGCTTCTTCTAGAAGCTTGCTGAGCTTCTTCTAGAAGCTTGCTGAGCTTCTTCTAGAAGCTTGCTGAGCTTCTTCTAGAAGCTTGCTGAGCTTCTTCTAGAAGCTTGCTGAGCTTCTTCTAGAAGCTTGCTGAGCTTCTTCTAGAAGCTTGCTGAGCTTCTTCTAGAAGCTTGCTGAGCTTCTTCTAGAAGCTTTCTGAGCATTTCCAAGAAGCTTGCTGAGCTTCTTCTAGAAGCTTGCTGAGCTTCTTCTAGAAGCTTGCTGAGCTTTTTCTTGAAGCTTGCTAGCTTCTTCTAGAAGCTTGCTGAGCTTCTTCTAGAAGCTTGCTGAACTTCTTCTTAAAGCTAGCTGAGCTTCTTCTAGAAGCTTGCTGAACTTCTTCTTAAAGCTTGCTGAGCTTCTCTTAAAGCTTGCTGAGCTTCTTCTAGAGGCTTGCTGAGCTTTTTCTAGAAGCTTGTAGAGCTTTTTCTTGAAGCTTGCTGAGCTTCTTCTAGAGGCTTGCTGAGCTTCTTTTAGAAGCCTACAGAACTTTTTGTAGAAGCTTTCAGAACTTCTAAAAGCTTGCTAAGCTTCTTCTATAAACTTGCTGAGCTTTTTCTAGTAGCTTGCAGAGCTTCTTCTAGAAGCTTGCTGAACTTCTTCTAAAAGCTTGCTGAGCTTCTTCTAGAGGCTTGCTGAGCTTTTTCTAGAAGCTTGCAGAGCTTCTTTTAGAAGCTAGCTGAGCTTCTACTAGAAGTTTGCCAGAACTTTTTCTAGAAGCTTGCTGATCTTCTTTAGAAGCTTGCTGAGCTTCTTCTAGAAGCTTTCTGAGCTTTTTTTAGAAGCTTGCTAAGCTTTTTTAGAAGCTTGCTCAGCTTCTTCTGGTAGCTTGCTGAGCTACTTTTAGAAGCTTGCAGAGCTTTTTCTAGAAGCTTGCAGAGCTTTTTCTTGAAGCTTGCTGATCTTTTTCTAGAAGCTTGCTGAGCTTCTCCTAGAAGCTTGCTGAGCTTCTCCTAGAAGCTTGCTGAGCTTCTTCTAGAGGCTTTCTGAGCTTCTCCTAGAAGCTTGCTGATCTTCTTCTAAAAGCTTGCTGAGCTTCTTCTAGAGGCATGCTGAGCTTTTTCTAGAAGCTTGCTGATCTTCTTCTAGAAGCTTGCTGAGCTTCTTCTAGAGGCTTGCTGAGCTTTTTCTAGAAGCTTGCAGAGCTTTTTCTTGAAGCTTGCTGAGCTTCTTCTAGAGGCTTGCTGAGCTTCTCCTAGAAGCTTGTTGAGCTTCTTCTGGAAGCTTGCTGGGTTTCTCCTAGAAGCTTGCTGAGCTTCTTCTAGAAGCTTGCTGAGCTTCTTCTAGAAGCTTGCTGAGCTTCTCCTAGAAGCTTGCTGAGCTTCTCCTAGAAGCTTGCTGAGTTTCTCCTAGAAGCTTGCTGAGTTTCTCCTAGAAGCTTGCTGAGCTTCTCCTAGAAGCTTGCTGAGCTTCACCTTGAAGCTTGCTGATCTTTTTCTAGAAGCTTGCTGAGTTTCTCCTAGAAGCTTGCTGATCTTTTTCTAGAAGCTTGCTGAGCTTCTTCTAGAAGCTTGCTGAGCTTCTTCTAGAAGCTTGCTGAGCTTCTTCTAGAAGCTTGCTGAGCTACTCCTAGAAGCTTGCTGAGCTTCTCCTAGAAGCTTGTTGAGTTCTCCTAGAAGCTTGCTGAGTTTCTCCTAGAAGCTTGCTGAGCTTCTCCTAGAAGCTTGCTGAGCTTCACCTAGAAGCTTGCTGAGCTTCTTCTAGAAGCTTGCTGAGTTTCTCCTAGAAGCTTGCTGAGTTTCTCCTAGAAGCTTGCTGAGCTTCTCCTAGAAGCTTGCTGAGTTTCTCCTAGAAGCTTGCTGAGCTTCTCCTAGAAGCTTGCTGAGCTTCACCTAGAAGCTTGCTGAGCTTCTTCTAGAAGCTTGCTGAGTTTCTCCTAGAAGCTTGCTGAGTTTCTCCTAGAAGCTTGCTGAGTTTCTCCTAGAAGCTTGCTGAGTTTCTCCTAGAAGCTTGCTGAGCTTCTCCTAGAAGCTTGCTGAGCTTCACCTAGAAGCTTGCTGATCTTTTTCTAGAAGCTTGCTGAGTTTCTCCTAGAAGCTTGTTGAGTTTCTCCTAGAAGCTTGCTGAGCTTCTTCCTAGAAGCTTGCTGAGTTTGTCCTAGAAGCTTGCTGAGTTGTCCTAGAAGCTTGCTGAGCTTCTCCTAGAAGCTTGCTGAGCTTCTGCTAGAAGCTTGCTGGGTTTCTCCTAGAAGCTTGCTGAGCTTCACCTAGAAGCTTGCTGAGCTTCCTTTCTAGAAGCTTGCTGAGTTTCTCCTAGAAGCTTGCTGAGTTTCTCCTAGAAGCTTGCTGAGCTTCTCCTAGAAGCTTGCTGAGCTTCTCCTAGAAGCTTGCTGGGTTTCTCCTAGAAGCTTGTTTGAGCTTCTCCTAGAAGCTTGTTGAGCTTCCGCTAGAAGCTTGCTGAGTTTCTCCTAGAAGCTTGCTGAGCTTCTCCTAGAAGCTTGCTGAGCTTCTCCTAGAAGCTTGCTGAGCTTCTTCTAGAAGCTTGCTGAGCTTCTTCTAGAAGCTTGCTGAGCTTCTTCTAGAAGCTTGCTGAGCTTCTTCTAGAAGCTTGCTGAGCTTCTTCTAGAAGCTTGCTGAGCTTCTTCTAGAAGCTTGCTGAGCTACTCCTAGAAGCTTGCTGAGCTTCTCCTAGAAGCTTGCTGAGCTTCTTCTAGAAGCTTGCTGGGTTTCTCCTAGAAGCTTGTTGAGTTTCTCCTAGAAGCTTGCTGAGTTTCTCCTAGAAGCTTGCTGAGCTTCCTCCTAGAAGCTTGCTGAGCTTCTCCTAGAAGCTTGCTGAGCTTCTTCTAGAAGCTTGCTGAGTTTCTCCTAGAAGCTTGCTGAGTTTCTCCTATAAGCTTGCTGAGCTTCTCCTAGAGGCTTGCTGAGCTTCTCCTAGAAGCTTGCTGGGTTTCTCCTAGAAGCTTGTTGAGCTTCTCCTAGAAGCTTGTTGAGCTTCCGCTAGAAGCTTGCTGAGTTTCTCCTAGAAGCTTGCTGAGCTTCTCCTAGAAGCTTGCTGAGCTTCTCCTAGAAGCTTGCTGAGCTTCTCCTAGAAGCTTGCTGAGCTTCTTCTAGAAGCTTGCTGAGCTTCTTCTAGAAGCTTGCTGAGCTTCTTCTAGAAGCTTGCTGAGCTTCTCCTAGAAGCTTGCTGAGCTTCTCCTAGAAGCTTGCTGAGTTTCTCCTAGAAGCTTGCTGAGTTTCTCCTAGAAGCTTGCTGAGCTTCTCCTAGAAGCTTGCTGAGCTTCACCTAGAAGCTTGCTGATCTTTTTCTAGAAGCTTGCTGAGTTTCTCCTAGAAGCTTGCTGAGCTTCTCCTAGAAGCTTGCTGAGCTTCTCCTAGAAGCTTGCTGAGCTTCTTCTAGAAGCTTGCTGAGCTTCTTCTAGAAGCTTGCTGAGCTTCTTCTAGAAGCTTGCTGAGCTTCTTCTAGAAGCTTGCTGAGCTTCTCCTAGAAGCTTGCTGAGCTTCTCCTAGAAGCTTGCTGAGTTTCTCCTAGAAGCTTGCTGAGTTTCTCCTAGAAGCTTGCTGAGCTTCTCCTAGAAGCTTGCTGAGCTTCACCTAGAAGCTTGCTGATCTTTTTCTAGAAGCTTGCTGAGTTTCTCCTAGAAGCTTGCTGAGCTTCTTCTAGAAGCTTGCTGAGCTTCTTCTAGAAGCTTGCTGAGCTTCTTCTAGAAGCTTGCTGAGCTTCTTCTAGAAGCTTGCTGAGCTACTCCTAGAAGCTTGCTGAGCTTCTCCTAGAAGCTTGTTGAGTTTCTCCTAGAAGCTTGCTGAGTTTCTCCTAGAAGCTTGCTGAGCTTCTCCTAGAAGCTTGCTGAGCTTCACCTAGAAGCTTGCTGAGCTTCTTCTAGAAGCTTGCTGAGTTTCTCCTAGAAGCTTGCTGAGCTTCTCCTAGAAGCTTTGCTGAGCTTCTCCTAGAAGCTTGTTGAGCTTCCGCTAGAAGCTTGCTGAGTTTCTCCTATGAAGCTTGCTGAGCTTCTCCTGAAGCTTGCTGAGCTTCCTTCCTAAGAAAGCTTTGCTGAGCTTCTTTCCAGAAGCTTGCTGAGCTTCTCTAGAAAGCTTGCTGAGCTTCTTTCTAGTAAAGCTTGCTGAGGCTTCTTCTAGAAGCTTGCTGAGCTTCTTCTAGAAGCTTGCCTGAGCTTCTTTCTAGAAGCTTGCTGGAGCTACTCCTAGAAGCTTGCTGAGTTTCTCCTAGAAGCTTGCTGAGCTTCTCCTAGAAGCTTGCTGAGCTTCTCCTAGAAGCTTGCTGAGCTTCTTCTAGAAAGCTTGCTGAGCTTCTTCTAGAAGCCTTGCCTGAGCTTCTCTAGAAGCTTGCTGAGCTTCTTCTAGAAGCTGCTGAGCTTTTCTAGAAGCTTGCTGGCTTCTTCTAGAAGCTTGCTGAGCTCTTCTAGAAGCTTGCTGAGCTACTCCTAGAAGCTTGCTGAGGCTTCTCCTAGAGCTTGTTGAGTTTCTCCTAGAAGCTTGCTGAGTTTCTCCTAGAAGCTTGCTGAGCTTCTCCTAGAAGCTTGCTGAGCTTCACCTAGAAGCTTGCTGAGCTTCTTCTAGAAGCTTGCTGAGTTTCTCCTAGAAGCTTGCTGAGTTTCTCCTAGAAGCTTGTTGAGCTTCTCCTAGAAGCTTGTTGAGCTTCCGCTAGAAGCTTGCTGAGTTTCTCCTAGAAGCTTGCTGAGCTTCTTCTAGAAGCTTGCTGAGCTTCACCTAGAAGCTTGCTGAGCTTCTTCTAGAAGCTTGCTGAGCTTCTCCTAGAAGCTTGCTGAGCTTCTTCTAGAAGCTTGCAGAGCTTCTTCTGGAAGCTTCTAGAAGCTTGCTGAGCTTCTCCTAGAAGCTTGTTGAGCTTCTTCTAGAAGCTTGCTGGGTTTCTCCTAGAAGCTTGCTGAGCTTCTCCTAGAAGCTTGCTGAGCTTATCCTAGCTTGCTGAGTTCTTCTAGAAGCTTGCTGAGCTTCTTCTAGAAGCTTGCTGAGCTTCACCTAGAAGCTTGCTGAGCTTCTTCTAGAAGCTTGCTGAGTTTCTCCTAGAAGCTTTCTGAGTTTGTCCTAGAAGCTTGCTGAGCTTCTCTTAGAAGCTTGCTGAGCTTATCCTAGCTTGCTGAGCTTCTCCTAGAAGCTTGTTGAGTTTCTCCTAGAAGCTTGCTGAGTTTCTCCTAGAAGCTTGCTGAGCTTATCCTAGCTTGCTGAGCTTCTCCTAGAAGCTTGTTGAGTTTCTCCTAGAAGCTTGCTGAGTTTCTCCTAGAAGCTTGCTGAGCTTCTCCTAGAAGCTTGCTGAGCTTCACCTAGAAGCTTGCTGAGCTTCTTCTAGAAGCTTGCTGAGCTTCTCCTAGAAGCTTGCTGAGCTTCTTCTAGAAGCTTGCTGAGCTTCTTCTAGAAGCTTGCTGAGCCTAGAGCTGCTGGCTTCTCTAGAAGCTTGCTGAGCTTCTCCTAGAAGCTTGCTGAGCTTCTCCTAGAAGCTTGCTGAGCTTCTCCTAGAAGCTTGCTGAGCTTCTCCTAGAATCTTGCTGATCTTTTTCTAGAAGCTTGCTGAGCTTCTCCTAGAAGCTTGCTGAGCTTCTCCTAGAAGCTTGCTGAGCTTCTTCTAGAGGCTTTCTGAGCTTCTCCTAGAAGCTTGCTGATCTTCTTCTAAAAGCTTGCTGAGCTTCTTCTAGAGGCATGCTGAGCTTTTTCTAGAAGCTTGCTGATCTTCTTCTAGAAGCTTGCTGAGCTTCTTCTATAGGCTTGCTGAGCTTTTTCTAGAAGCTTGCAGAGCTTCTTCTTGAAGCTTGCAGAGCTTCTTCTTGAAGCTTGCTGAGCTTCTTCTAGAGGCTTGCTGAGCTTCTTCTAGAAGCTTGCAGAACTTTTTGTAGAAGCTTTCAGAACTTCTTCTTAAAGCTTGCTAAGCTTCTTCTATAAACTTGCTGAGTTTTTTCTAGAAGTTTGCAGAGCTTCTTCTAGAAGCTTGCAGAACTTCTATTAGAAGCTTGCAGAGCTTCTTCTAGAAGCTTGCTGAGCTTCTTCTAGAAGCTTGCTGAACTTCTTCTAAAAGCTTGCTGAGCTTCTTCTAGAGGCTTGCTGAGCTTTTTCTAGAAGCTTGCAGAGCTTTTTCTTGAAGCTTGCTGAGCTTCTTCTAGAGGCTTGCTGAGCTTCTTCTAGAAGCTTGCAGAACTTTTGGTGGAAGCTTTCAGAACTTCTTCTAAAAGCTTGCTAAGCTTCTTCTATAAACTTGCTGAGCTTCTTCTAGAAGCATGCTGAGCTTCTCCTAGAAGCTTGCTGAGCTTCTTTTAGAAGCTTGCTGACCTTCTTCTAGAAGCTTGCTAAGCTTGCTAAGCTTCTTCTAGCAGCTTGCTGAGCTTCTTCTAGAAGCTTGCTGAGCTTCTTCTAGAAGCTTGCTGAGCTTCTTCTAGAAGCTTGCTGAGCTTCTTCTAGAAGCTTGCTGAGCTTCTTCTAGAAGCTTGCTGAGCATCTTCTAGAAGCTTGCTGAGCTTCTTCTAGAAGCTTGCTGAGCTTCTTCTAGAAGCTTGCTGAGCTTCTTCTAGAAGCTTGCTGAGCTTCTTCTAGAAGCTTTCTGAGCATTTCCAAGAAGCTTGCTGAGCTTCTTCTAGAAGCTTGCTGAGCTTCTTCTAGAAGCTTGCTGAGCTTTTTTCTTGAAGCTTGCTAGCTTCTTCTAGAAGCTTGCTGAGCTTCTTCTAGAAGCTTGCTGAACTTCTTCTTAAAGCTAGCTGAGCTTCTTCTAGAAGCTTGCTGAACTTCTTCTTAAAGCTTGCTGAGCTTCTCTTAAAGCTTGCTGAGCTTCTTCTAGAGGCTTGCTGAGCTTTTTCTAGAAGCTTGTAGAGCTTTTTCTTGAAGCTTGCTGAGCTTCTTCTAGAGGCTTGCTGAGCTTCTTTTAGAAGCCTACAGAACTTTTTGTAGAAGCTTTCAGAACTTCTAAAAGCTTGCTAAGCTTCTTCTATAAACTTGCTGAGCTTTTTCTAGTAGCTTGCAGAGCTTCTTCTAGAAGCTTGCTGAACTTCTTCTAAAAGCTTGCTGAGCTTCTTCTAGAGGCTTGCTGAGCTTTTTCTAGAAGCTTGCAGAGCTTCTTTTAGAAGCTAGCTGAGCTTCTACTAGAAGTTTGCAGAACTTTTTCTAGAAGCTTGCTGATCTTCTTTTAGAAGCTTGCTGAGCTTCTTCTAGAAGCTTTCTGAGCTTTTTTTAGAAGCTTGCTAAGCTTTTTTAGAAGCTTGCTCAGCTTCTTCTGGTAGCTTGCTGAGCTACTTTTAGAAGCTTGCAGAGCTTTTTCTAGAAGCTTGCAGAGCTTTTTCTTGAAGCTTGCTGATCTTTTTCTAGAAGCTTGCTGAGCTTCTCCTAGAAGCTTGCTGAGCTTCTCCTAGAAGCTTGCTGAGCTTCTTCTAGAGGCTTTCTGAGCTTCTCCTAGAAGCTTGCTGATCTTCTTCTAAAAGCTTGCTGAGCTTCTTCTAGAGGCATGCTGAGCTTTTTCTAGAAGCTTGCTGATCTTCTTCTAGAAGCTTGCTGAGCTTCTTCTAGAGGCTTGCTGAGCTTTTTCTAGAAGCTTGCAGAGCTTTTTCTTGAAGCTTGCTGAGCTTCTTCTAGAGGCTTGCTGAGCTTCTCCTAGAAGCTTGTTGAGCTTCTTCTGGAAGCTTGCTGGGTTTCTCCTAGAAGCTTGCTGAGCTTCTTCTAGAAGCTTGCTGAGCTTCTTCTAGAAGCTTGCTGAGCTTCTCCTAGAAGCTTGCTGAGCTTCTCCTAGAAGCTTGCTGAGTTTCTCCTAGAAGCTTGCTGAGTTTCTCCTAGAAGCTTGCTGAGCTTCTCCTAGAAGCTTGCTGAGCTTCACCTTGAAGCTTGCTGATCTTTTTCTAGAAGCTTGCTGAGTTTCTCCTAGAAGCTTGCTGATCTTTTTCTAGAAGCTTGCTGAGCTTCTTCTAGAAGCTTGCTGAGCTTCTTCTAGAAGCTTGCTGAGCTTCTTCTAGAAGCTTGCTGAGCTTCTTCTAGAAGCTTGCTGAGCTACTCCTAGAAGCTTGCTGAGCTTCTCCTAGAAGCTTGTTGAGTTTCTCCTAGAAGCTTGCTGAGTTTCTCCTAGAAGCTTGCTGAGCTTCTCCTAGAAGCTTGCTGAGCTTCACCTAGAAGCTTGCTGAGCTTCTTCTAGAAGCTTGCTGAGTTTCTCCTAGAAGCTTGCTGAGTTTCTCCTAGAAGCTTGCTGAGCTTCTCCTAGAAGCTTGCTGAGCTTCTCCTAGAAGCTTGCTGGGTTTCTCCTAGAAGCTTGTTGAGCTTCTCCTAGAAGCTTGTTGAGCTTCCGCTAGAAGCTTGCTGAGTTTCTCCTAGAAGCTTGCTGAGCTTCTCCTAGAAGCTTGCTGAGCTTCTCCTAGAAGCTTGCTGAGCTTCTTCTAGAAGCTTGCTGAGCTTCTTCTAGAAGCTTGCTGAGCTTCTTCTAGAAGCTTGCTGAGCTTCTTCTAGAAGCTTGCTGAGCTTCTTCTAGAAGCTTGCTGAGCTTCTCCTAGAAGCTTGCTGAGCTTCTTCTAGAAGCTTGCTGAGCTTCTCCTAGAAGCTTGCTGAGGCTCTTCTAGAAGTTGCTGAGCTTATCCTAGCTTGCTGAGTTCTTCTAGAAGCTTGCTGAGCTTCTTCTAGAAGCTTGCTGAGCTTCACCTAGAAGCTTGCTGAGCTTCTTCTAGAAGCTTGCTGAGTTTCTCCTAGAAGCTTTCTGAGTTTGTCCTAGAAGCTTGCTGAGCTTCTCCTAGAAGCTTGCTGAGCTTCTGCTAGAAGCTTGCTGGTTTCTCCTAGAAGCTTGCTGAGCTTCACCTAGAAGCTGCTGAGCTTCTTCTAGAAGCTTGCTGAGCTTCTCCTAGAAGCTTGCTGGGTTTCTCCTAGAAGCTTGTTGAGCTTCTCCTAGAAGCTTGTTGAGCTTCCGCTAGAAGCTTGCCTGAGTTTCTCCTAGAAGCTTGCTGAGCTTCTCCTAGAAGCTTGCTGAGCTTCTTCTAGAAGCTTGCTGAGCTTCTTCTAGAAGCTTGCTGGGTTTCTCCTAGAAGCTTGTTGAGCTTCTCCTAGAAGCTTGTTGAGCTTCCGCTAGAAGCTTGCTGAGTTTCTCCTAGAAGCTTGCTGAGCTTCACCTAGAAGCTTGCTGAGCTTCTTCTAGAAGCTTGCTGAGCTTCTCCTAGAAGCTTGCTGAGCTTCTCCTAGAAGCTTGTTGAGCTTCTCCTAGAAGCTTGTTGAGCTTCTCCTAGAAGCTTGTTGAGCTTCCGCTAGAAGCTTGCTGAGTTTCTCCTAGAAGCTTGCTGAGCTTCTCCTAGAAGCTTGCTGAGCTTCTCCTAGAAGCTTGCTGAGCTTCTTCTAGAGGCTTTCTGAGCTTCTCCTAGAAGCTTGCTGATCTTCTTCTAAAAGCTTGCTGAGCTTCTTCTAGAAGCTTGCTGAGCTTCTTCTAGAAGCTTGCTGGGTTTCTCCTAGAAGCTTGTTGAGCTTCTCCTAGAAGCTTGTTGAGCTTCCGCTAGAAGCTTGCTGAGTTTCTCCTAGAAGCTTGCTGAGCTTCACCTAGAAGCTTGCTGAGCTTCTTCTAGAAGCTTGCTGAGCTTCTCCTAGAAGCTTGCTGGGTTTCTCCTAGAAGCTTGTTGAGCTTCTCCTAGAAGCTTGTTGAGCTTCTCCTAGAAGCTTGTTGAGCTTCCGCTAGAAGCTTGCTGAGTTTCTCCTAGAAGCTTGCTGAGCTTCTCCTAGAAGCTTGCTGAGCTTCTTCTAGAAGCTTGCTGAGCTTCTTCTAGAAGCTTGCTGAGCTTCTCCTAGAAGCTTGCTGAGCTTCTCCTAGAAGCTTGCTGAGCTTCTCCTAGAAGCTTGCTGAGCTTCTCCTAGAAGCTTGCTGAGCTTCTCCTAGAAGCTTGCTGAGCTTCTCCTAGAAGCTTGCTGAGCTTCTCCTAGAAGCTTGCTGAGCTTCTCCTAGAATCTTGCTGATCTTTTTCTAGAAGCTTGCTGAGCTTCTCCTAGAAGCTTGCTGAGCTTATCCTAGCTTGCTGAGTTCTTCTAGAAGCTTGCTGAGCTTCTTCTAGAAGCTTGCTGAGCTTCACCTAGAAGCTTGCTGAGCTTCTTCTAGAAGCTTGCTGAGTTTCTCCTAGAAGCTTTCTGAGTTTGTCCTAGAAGCTTGCTGAGCTTCTCCTAGAAGCTTGCTGAGCTTCTGCTAGAAGCTTGCTGGGTTTCTCCTAGAAGCTTGCTGAGCTTCACCTAGAAGCTTGCTGAGCTTCTTCTAGAAGCTTGCTAAGCTTCTCCTAGAAGCTTGCTGGGTTTCTCCTAGAAGCTTGTTGAGCTTCTCCTAGAAGCTTGTTGAGCTTCCGCTAGAAGCTTGCTGAGTTTCTCCTAGAAGCTTGCTGAGCTTCTCCTAGAAGCTTGCTGAGCTTCTTCTAGAAGCTTGCTGAGCTTCTTCTAGAAGCTTGCTGGGTTTCTCCTAGAAGCTTGTTGAGCTTCTCCTAGAAGCTTGTTGAGCTTCCGCTAGAAGCTTGCTGAGTTTCTCCTAGAAGCTTGCTGAGCTTCTCCTAGAAGCTTGCTGAGCTTCTTCTAGAAGCTTGCTGAGCTTCTTCTAGAAGCTTGCTGGGTTTCTCCTAGAAGCTTGTTGAGCTTCCGCTAGAAGCTTGCTGAGCTTCACCTAGAAGCTTGCTGAGCTTCTTCTAGAAGCTTGCTGAGCTTCTCTTAGAAGCTTGCTGAGCTTCTCCTAGAATCTTGCTGATCTTTTTCTAGAAGCTTGCTGAGCTTCTCCTAGAAGCTTGCTGAGCTTCTCCTAGAAGCTTGCTGAGCTTCTTCTAGAGGCTTTCTGAGCTTCTCCTAGAAGCTTGCTGATCTTCTTCTAAAAGCTTGCTGAGCTTCTCCTAGAAGCTTGCTGAGCTTCTTCTAGAAGCTTGCTGGGTTTCTCCTAGAAGCTTGTTGAGCTTCTCCTAGAAGCTTGTTGAGCTTCCGCTAGAAGCTTGCTGAGTTTCTCCTAGAAGCTTGCTGAGCTTCACCTAGAAGCTTGCTGAGCTTCTTCTAGAAGCTTGCTGAGCTTCTCCTAGAAGCTTGCTGGGTTTCTCCTAGAAGCTTGTTGAGCCTCTAGAAGCTTGTGAGCTTCCGCTAGAAGCTTGCTGAGTTTCTCCTAGAAGCTTGCTGAGCTTCACCTAGAAGCTTGCTGAGCTTCTTCTAGAAGCTTGCTGAGCTTCTCCTAGAAGCTTGCTGGCTTCTCCTAGAAGCTTGCTTGAGCTTCTCCTAGAAGCTTGGCTCCGCTGAGCTTGCTTTCCTAGAAGCTTGCTGAGCTTCTCCTAGAAGCTTGCTTGAGCTTCTTCTAGAAGCTTGCTGAGCTTCTCCTAGAAGCTTGCTGAGCTTCTCCTAGAATCTTGCTGATCTTTTTCTAGAAGCTTTCTGAGCTTCTCCTAGAAGCTTGCTGATCTTCTTCTAAAAGCTTGCTGAGCTTCTTCTAGAGGCATGCTGAGCTTTTTCTAGAAGCTTGCTGATTCTTCTTCTAGAAGCTTGCTGAGCTTCTTCTAGAGGCTTGCTGAGCTTTTTCTAGAAGCTTGCAGAGCTTCTTCTTGAAGCTTGCTGAGCTTCTTCTAGAGGCTTGCTGAGCTTCTTCTAGAAGCTTGCAGAACTTTTTGTAGAAGCTTTCAGAACTTCTTCTTAAAGCTTGCTAAGCTTCTTCTATAAACTTGCTGAGTTTTTTCTAGAAGTTTGCAGAGCTTCTTCTAGAAGCTTGCAGAACTTCTATTAGAAGCTTGCAGAGCTTCTGGCTTCTTCTAGAAGCTTGCTGAACTTCTTCTAAAAGCTTGCTGAGCTTCTTCTAGAGGCTTGCTGAGCTTTTTCTAGAAGCTTGCAGAGCTTTTTCTTGAAGCTTGCTGAGCTTCTTCTAGAGGCTTGCTGAGCTTCTTCTAGAAGCTTGCAGAACTTTTGGTGGAAGCTTTCAGAACTTCTTCTAAAAGCTTGCTAAGCTTCTTCTATAAACTTGCTGAGCTTCTCTAGAAGCATGCTGAGCTTCTCCTAGAAGCTTGCTGAGCTTCTTTTAGAAGCTTGCTGACCTTCTTCTAGAAGCTTGCTAAGCTTCTTCTAGCAGCTTGCTGAGCTTCTTCTAGAAGCTTGCTGAGCTTCTTCTAGAAGCTTGCTGAGCTTCTTCTAGAAGCTTTCTGAGCATTTCCAAGAAGCTTGCTGAGCTTCTTCTAGAAGCTTGCTGAGCTTCTTCTAGAAGCTTGCTGAGCTTTTTCTTGAAGCTTGCTAGCTTCTTCTAGAAGCTTGCTGAGCTTCTTCTAGAAGCTTGCTGAACTTCTTCTTAAAGCTAGCTGAGCTTCTTCTAGAAGCTTGCTGAACTTCTTCTTAAAGCTTGGCTTCTAGAAGCTTGCTGAACTTCTTCTTAAAGCTTGCTGAGCTTCTTAAGCTTGCTGAGCTTCTCTAGAGGCTTGCTGAGCTTTTTCTAGAAGCTTGTAGAGCTTTTTCTTAAAGCTTGCTGAGCTTCTTCTAGAGGCTTGCTGAGCTTCTTTTAGAAGCCTACAGAACTTTTTGTAGAAGCTTTCAGAACTTCTAAAAGCTTGCTAAGCTTCTTCTATAAACTTGCTGAGCTTTTTCTAGTAGCTTGCAGAGCTTCTTCTAGAAGCTTGCTGAACTTCTTCTAAAAGCTTGCTGAGCTTCTTCTAGAGGCTTGCTGAGCTTTTTCTAGAAGCTTGCAGAGCTTCTTTTAGAAGCTAGCTGAGCTTCTTCTAGAAGTTTGCAGAACTTTTTCTAGAAGCTTGCTGATCTTCTTTTAGAAGCTTGCTGAGCTTCTTCTAGAAGCTTTCTGAGCTTTTTTTAGAAGCTTGCTAAGCTTTTTAAGAAGCTTGCTCAGCTTCTTCTGGTAGCTTGCTGAGCTACTTTTAGAAGCTTGCAGAGCTTTTTCTAGAAGCTTGCAGAGCTTCTTTTAGAAGCTTGCTGAAATGCTTCTAGAAGCTTGCAAAACTACTTCCAGTTAATTATAAAGTTTTTGTCAGAAGCTATGCAAAAACTGGAGGCTTCTATAAAAAGCTTTTAAAACTTCTGCAAAAAGTTTCTGGAGCATTTCTCTATCTTACTAGTGCTTGTTAATTATTTTTTGCTTTAAAACATTTGAAGGTAACTTATAAACATCTAGAATCTATCCTACTTACTCATCCAGCTCGGGGAACATCGCGTACACGTAGATCATCGCAAACAAACTGGTGAAGAAGATCGCCGCCAAAATAATCAACGACTGCCTCGCAGATCGGTCTTCTTCCTTGTCCTCACTAGATTTCGCCATTGATCCCGTACCATTGCAATCCCCGGCAGCGGGAGTCCCATTCGAAACCGCCATGCGTTGGTTAATCTTAGCGTGCACTCCATTCCCATTACTGCTGCTGCTACTGCTGATGTCGTACTTCAGCTGACCGTTCGCCGCTGGTGACGACGTCATTGTGCTTCCCAGGAGGGGCATCTTATCGCTGGATGCTGGAAGACAGGAGAAACAAAAACGTGGAAATTCAAATCAGTTCCGTCAACAAAGAATCGGACGATTGATGGATGGGATGCATGATGGACGGATGATTGCTTGGATGATGCAGCACCTTGAATAGTAAGCCACGATTGGCGCACGCTACGCTAGACGTTGTTGCTCGAACAACGATCGTAGTAGGTGAGCTGCTGATAAGCCCCAGCCAACCGAATATTATGTGCGCAGAACAAGGAATAACAAGGAAATCAGCTGATTCCGCGAACCACCAGCGAATTGCAAGCGACGATAAAAACTGCGCGATTCGAAATCTTTATTGCGACTGTTGGATTACTTCGCGCTGCGTCACGCGCGGAGCCACCTCTCGACTTGCGAATGGCATTGAAGAAGTACCGCCCGCCTCCGCTCTTACCTCAACGCCTCAACATCAGGTCGTCAGGTGACGATGGCAACCAGCAGCGTGTTTGATTTTGTTTATTTGAAAACGTTCGTCGTCGCCTTTAAAATCAGCACAACGAATTCCAACGTGCGATTCGATTTTCCACAATCAGAAATACAATGGCTACTAGGATTCGGTTTTACCAAAAGGCAGGTATTAGCGCCACGACAGTCGATAACTTAATGGATATGACTTAGCGTTCACCTCGTCGAGTCCGCAGCCTGCTGCGGTGCACAGAACGTTCTAAACGCAATTTAATGGGCGTATGACGTGTTCTTTTCTGCCCCCTGCGGATGGAGAGGCAATTACGCGGTTGTGGTTGTGCCAATCGATAGCAGGTAAGTGCCTCTAGTGAACTTATTTCCATTATTGTCCAATGTTCTATGGGATTACCGGCATACATGGGACAGTTATGCGAATAGGGGCAGTATAGCCCTATAGCTACAACATACCTTCGATGATGGCACGTGTGCAGTACTGAATGAGCTATAAATTGCATGATGTGTTATCGTAATAGCGACAACTGTGTTTGTTTTTGGTATGCATATGGTTTGGTTGGAGTACCATTGGACACGTGTAACTGCTTGTTATACGGGTTTGGATTTGGAAGTCGACGAGTACCTATTTCACGTTCAATTATGGAAACAAATTCTCTTCATGTTGATAAAGGGCATGGTATGTTCAATTGAACTAATTTACACCTATTTTATAAATCGACCTAGAATTCGTCTGAAGTAACTGTTGGACAAGATGGCTTTTTTTTGGTTTTTCAATCCTTTCAGAACGGATAGGCAAGGCTGGTAGCGAGTCACTTTTTAGTGACTTGGTCCCTTTTTAAGCCAGTCACTTAAAAGTCTCTTTTTTGAAGCCGTTTCAACTAAAGTCACTTTTTTGTCAGAAAGTCACTTTTTTCAACTATTTTCGGCTAAATTTTCAGGACAAAGTTATGAATCGGCCTTTTTTATTTAGGCTAAGTTTAGGTCATCCCCAGAACAACTTCATGTCAGTATCAAAATATTGGCTCGTGATTTTCTTGTGAAAAAAGCTTGGAAAAAAAACTTAATATTTCATAGAGATCCACATAATCGTAATATTATCTAAGTTATTATCAGTATGGTGTAAGTTTATTACAGTTTTATAATAATGAACTAAAAGTTTTAACACAGACAAACAGACGTCACACTCTCATCATTGTCAATCGCCCACCTTTTTAACGATCGATTGAAAAATGTGGTAGGTGCGCCAATCCGCCACTCGCAGCGCTCGCATCGTTTTTGTTCGCGTTTGACGTTTACACACTACCGCCATCTGTTGGCCCGTCGGCCAAATGCACTAATTTTAGCATTGGGCGTACATGTCCTCGTGACTATAATTTGGATCGAAATTTGTTCTAAGTGTTACGTCTGTTAGTGCAGACTAACAGACGTAACACTTAGAACATTTAAATTTTTAGAATTCTTTTTGAATATCTCGTCCATTCTCTTTTAATAGAATTTTTAATACCTCGTGGTGGATAATAAGATGTTTATCTTCTATTGTCGAACACTACGTTTTAAAATATGCATCCTTATTATTCTCTTTGCCCTCCAAATACGTTTCATTAACCAAACCATCCTGGTATAAAGCACATTAGGCTAATGTCATTAGCTCTTTAAAATTTTACAAAATCTGTTATATAGGTATTTGATACTAAAACGCAAAACAAAGAATAATTATTTAATGTTCTATTTGAGAGTAAAAACTTATCATACTTCTTAGGACATACTTTATTTGCAAACCAAACCTTCAAAAATGGCCGGATAGATCTTAGCTAGAGTATACACTAAGATTTTTTTTACGTCGGTCGACGCAACGCGTAAAAAATCGCTTTATTTCATAAAATGACGTAAAAAGACCTAATGTTTTTCGACGTTGCATGACCATACGAATCATGGGTTAATACATAAGAATGTTAATACAGAAAAGCTTCAAAGAATCGTTTCCATCAAATCATGCATGCTTTCGTCAATGAAATGTGGGGTGTCGGATCCTCTTCTTGGCTTTTTTTATTCACTTTAGCAGAAGGTTTTTTTTGAAAGCCAAGCGGTGTTAAAGTATTTTTGTTGCATAGTTTGTTACAATTCGACCGATTATAATCCCCAGTGTCAAGTGACTCAGGAAAGTGTCCAAGAAATTTTGATTGAAATATTAGAAGCTTAGTGCTAATAACTACTTTAACAGCATAACTCAGAAAAACAGCCTATTAAGCCTATCGCCTTAATGCTAAATGTCCATTCGGCCAAACTTTCTTCCCATCAAACTTATTGATGGAAAATTTCAATATTACTCTACCATTTTTTCTCCCTCAGTCGGCGTTCGAAGGAACCGTCTATGATACATTGGTTTTAAGCTGTATTTCAATCACATTCTATTTCTTTTTTTTTATTTTTAATTTGAAAAATTGATTAATGCCCAAGTATTACATTTTTCGTAATCTTGATCTAGTTACACAAAATATTGACCTTATTATGTAGAAGCTTTGAAGAATCTAGTAATGCTAAATAAAAAATATTTTTCTGTCAATATTACATTTGACGTAACTTCATCTAGGGGAAAAGCACTAATTTTCGACCTACAATAATTCTATGCCAATTTTCGGATTTCCATACAAAGTAGGCCAAAATCGTATGAATGGGTCGAAAACTAGTGCTGGGTCGAAAATTGGTGCTTTTCCCCAACACGCTTATATTTTTTCTAGACTGAATCTTAAATTCTTATCGACTTGAAGTCATTGAAAAATTTTGGGATCTTCACAGTTTACAATGAATTCAATTTTAATGATTTTTAGATGTCATTTTTTGGATGGAAATGTTCCAAATTCTGGATGGAAATGTTCCAAAATTGGGAGATGTAAAAAAAAAATATTTTTGAAAAGATTAAAAATCTGATAAAAAGGAATAATTACGTAAATATTAAATTCATGTTTGAAATAAAATGTAGGTAATATTTTAAAATTTTGGAAGCATAATAAAAATTACGAAATATGATACTCAACTAGGACTACTACCTGCAGTAGTAGTCATATTGAATATTCCGTAGGCAACGTCCATTTATTACGTGATCCTAAAATTTGAAAGTTTTGATCCCCTCCCCCTCACCGTAACGCTTTTTGTATGAAAAATTTCAATTTTTTTTTTTTTGAGCCGTAACGCTAGGGCCTACTCCCTCCTCCTCTAGAGCGTTGTGTAATTTGTGGATGCCGCCCTATCATATTGGATATTGGTCGTAAAACAGTATAATATAATTTAAATAAAACTAATAACGGTTTGATTTTTAAGTCACTTTTAGTCACTTTTTTGAGAATCGAAAGTCTCTTATTTCTCAAATCTGGTCACTAAAATATTTGTTTTCGGTATCACATTTTTCGGTACCACTTTTTGCTACCAGCACTGCGGATAGGGCACCTTGACCCCAACTTATATATTTGGCAGTATAAAATCAAGGACGAAAGATAGGGATACACGTTCTTCGAATAAGTTGTGCCTTCTGTGAAGCAACAATACAAACAAACAAGCTTTGCTATATCTGAAAGATTCAGTTCCATGTCCATACATTTGGAAATTGTGTAGGAAAAAGATTTATACTACATATACATGTTTACCATATCCAATAACAGTATACGTGAAATTATGTTCTATATGTCTGTCAATGTCATAACTAATTCACTCATACCGGGTACCCCCGTTGGTTTGACCACATTTAATCTGAACACTTTTTAATTTGTACCCCGCTAATTTGCACATCGTTCAGATTAAAAATGGTTCAAACGTCATTCAGCTCATGGAACGGAGTAAAGTGAAATGGAACGCTGTGGAACGGAACACAGAATCAAAACAAAACAGGGAAAGAGGTGACCAGAAACACGTTTCTAGTGTGACTAGATGTTCAAATTAAAAATGAACCCCGGTGGTTTGCATGAGGTATCGTTCAAATTAACGGGGGTGTACGGTATTTATATGAGAGTTCAAGTCAGATGATCTACCGTAAAGTGCCCTAGTTAAGCGCATTTCCCTAAATCCGCGCTTTTCGTCAAAAATTTCATCAGTTTTATGAAAATTTTGACGTTTGTCCATTCGTTTATCTGCATTATATAATACATCACAATTTTACAAAATTATACCAATAAATATAATTTTCAAACTTTTAGACATTTTTCAAAATACGCGGGATTATAACTGAAATAATTAAGAATTTCAACTGCTGGGATATTGATTTGTCTTGCCGTTGCATTTGTCTGATATCTAAATAAACGAATAGAATAAAAACCCTTCAATTTATTAACATCAATGTTTTAATTTTAAGTTTACTATTTTGAATGAATATTGTCACATAACGAACAGCTTCTTAATTAATTTTCATTTAAGGCGAAGTAGGCCGTCATAGAAATTTGTACGTGTGGTTGATGATTGTTGTTAATTCATCCTACGGCTTCCAGGCTCACAAGGAAACATTAGCCATTTAGCCAATCGCTTTGCCAACCGTGAAGAGAACTTTGACGTATTAAATGAAACAATTCATCATGTGAAATTCTTCTTTCATATATCTCACCTTCCTCAGCGCCCATCTTTGCGAGAGAGTTCGCCTTCTCATTGCCATAAATTAGGCAATGTGAGGGAACCCATACCAAGCTAACCCTCTATGATCTTTCGACCAGTGCACACATTTGCTCTCTTATTTTTGTAAAAAAGTAAGATGCCTTAACTGAGACTGAGACGAGAAGATGAAAAAGTGGTCTGCGGGCATGTTGGAGATCATCCCCAAAGCGAAGTTGATTGCTGATTGTTGATCAGCAACGTAAACCGCAACCGCACAATCGGTTATGTAGCGATAGAACCCCTGCCAGTACCTCCAGGCTCGCATTATGAGTTGAGATAAAAAACCGAATTTAGTACTATACCATTCAATTCCACAAGAGTTTGTATCCTTAGACAGATACGCGTATTTCGACCTCAACTGTAAGGCCGTCTTCAGTGTCGTGTACTAGAAGTCGAGTCTAGTACACGACACTGAAGACGGCCTTACAGTTGAAGTCGAAATACGCGTATCTGTCTAAAGATACAAACTCTAGTGGAATTGAATGGTATAGTACTAAATTCGGTTTTTTCATCTACTTATTGGTGTTCTACTAAACAGCTCGAAGATTTATAAATTTAAATTTGTTTGTTCGAAATTTTAACACCAGTTTTACTTTCCTAAAACACATTATCTTCAAGGTCACAAAACCCCCCTAGAGCCAAATCCTGGTTGCGCAACTGATTATATGCGTACTTCAAATATCTAAATTTCAACTGAACGTTTCAATAAATGAATTATTGAAAATAATCATATCACTCAGTGGTGACTGGACACCTCACTTTTTATCTGATCTACGAACCTGAAAATTACTAATTTTGCATACTTAGATTTAAAAAAAAAGTAAACCATAAAAATCGCATATTTGTTGCTGAAATTCATGAACAGGTTGATTTAACGTTAGGGGATAGCCACTGATATCACAATTGATTAATTAGATTGTGCTACTTTTCCCCGAATGTCGGTTCCCCGAACGCCAGTTCTCCGAATGACCCAGTTCCCCGAAAAGTGGTACTGTTCGAATAGGAGCTCTAATAGTTTTTAGTAGCAAGATGTTGAACTAGAAAGAACGATAAGCAATCGAAAGAAGGAGGTATTTGGTCCTTCTGGACTATACACATAGTGCCAAAAATGCGGAGGATGGTAAAACTCCTAAGAACCGCCAATCAAATAAAGAAGGGTGCATATCAGACGACCAGTACGGGGAAGTGGGCTATTCGGGGAAACGGGATATTCGGGGAATTGGCATTCGGGGAACTGGCGTTCGGGGAAACGACATTCGGGGAACCGACATTCGGGGAAAAGTAGCACAACCGATTAAATATTATCGTCCAACAATGTAGAACATTCATACTAGAAACGTGTTTTTTGTGTAGAAGTAGTTGACTAAAGTCGTGTAAAAAAAAAAGTGTCAAGGGTCAATCAATGGAAAAATTTATTGTTTATTGGTTGGAATTTCTAAAATGATTTCCAGCAAAATAAGTCCTGGACGAGCTTCTGACAAACTCTTTGAATATTTTTTTTGGTTGTTATTCCTAGCCGACTCTGGCTTATCTTCCAGGGGGAATTTTGATGATGTTCTTTCAGAGAGCTGGTTTAGGAAATCATCCCAAAGTTGATTTCAATGTTTGGCCAGAATCTCCTCCGAAACTTTTCGCAGGAGTTTTATTTATTTTCCGTTGGAAATGTCTACGAATGAATTCTTCCAGAAAGTTATCCGGGAGTCCCTATTTTCTTGATTCAAGAATCTTGATACTTTGATTCCAAATCACATAGTTGTCTTTATAATAACAAATATCTATTTCTTCCAGTTTGTATTTGAAAAGCTGATCCAGCCTTAAATTTCATTATCATCAGATCACGAAAAAAGTGACTTAAGTGACTTTTTGTTGGAAATAGTAACTTTTAAGTGACCAAGTCGCAAAAAGTGACCAAGTCACTAAAAAGTGACTTGCTACCATTGATATTTGTACTCCATTACGAAGAAATAACATTGTGGGACACGGTGATCAATTTAACCCTAAATTTACGGCATTGATGAGCATAATCGAGTTGAATTGGCTAATGCCAATGTGCCCTAATGTTCGTCCAGATTTGTTCAAGATTTTACGAGTCAGTTAGCAAATGCAATACTTTAGAACAGGGGGTGGGACAGCCTGCTGATCTTGAGCTAGATCACGAGTTGTTCTTAAGTAACTAGATTTGCTCGGCTCTATGTAAACATAGCAACCATAGCACCACTATGGTCGAACTTTTGCCCCGTCTTACTCTAGATTTTGCTGCTCGCTATTTCAATGTCATTTCACATTTTCATCTAGTTTTGCGAAAAACGTTTTTTCGGGCAATTTTTTGATGAAAAATTAGAGTGTATTTATCTGTAAACATAAGTTTATTTAAAGTATGCTGCCCATAAAGGCATAACTGTCCCAGAAATAGTAGGCATTGAGAAAATTGCGCTCAAAGTTTGAGTTTTGTCTTCTCATACAAATGTTCATAATTTTCTAGTACATTTCTGCATGACATATTTATTTAGCACCATCGCACACATAACTTATTTTGCTTCTATTGATCAGAAAAAAATATAATCTTGAACACAACGCACGTTTTGCATTTGTTATTCGCGTTGAAAGTCTATATGGAGACTGTTATGCCTTTATTTTTCAATATGGGACTGCACACACTTCATATTTTTCCGCAACTTTTCCGAACAAAGTGTGTTAAATTTTATATGCATAGTAAAGTACATATAAAAACATGAATGTTGCGACGAAGAAAGGTGATGGTTCGAAAATCCATATGGGACAGTTATGCTTTTATGGGCACATTACCCATATGACAACATATGTCTGTCGTAAAAATGTCGAACCCCACCGATAGGGCGAAAGTTTGTTTAAGGGCCGATTTCTTCACCTTCGCTTAAGCCGTAAACAACGTTTACCCATACGATAAACCAGGTTTAAGGCCTAAGCGGTGGTGAAGAAACCGCTTATAAGACAATTAGCGAAATTATAGCAAATATATTGAAGGTTCATTGTATGGTATTTATTTTCAACTGCTATTGTATTTATAAAAAATTTGATTATACCACTAAGGTCGAACTTTTGCTCTGCCTTACTATGATTGGATATTAATAAATCCATGAGCAAAATACCTTCCATCTTGTTTCCTTCAAACAACTGCTCTGACGTTATACGCATAATTGTCCCATGTTACTTTTTGTCATTTTTTAGTTTTTGTAGCCAAAAAGTCTATTTTAACCTATATTATTATAAAACAATTCAAAAACATATACTTCGAACACTCTATGAAAAGCATACCAAGTCAATTTGTCCCACTGTTGAATTTCTACGCATAACTGTCTCGCTAATAAATTTCTACGCATATCTGTCCCACTATGTATTTTCCAAAATTAGTTGCATATAAAATACTTAATTTATACGATTCATTGAGCTGTGTCAAATCATTTTATATCATCTTTTTTCTTTGGCTTTACATCCCATGTGGAACGCTGCCTGTTTCACACAATAGTGTTCTAAGACTGTTGTACAGGGGATAGACTGAATAATTGAGTTAGGCGAAATTTTTCCTAAATACAAATGCTTGAAACTTTTTGAAAATTGAATGTAATTGGATGCATCCAGAAGCATTCGACGGAAAATTTCATTTAGTTTCAGCAACTTGCTTGATCATGTATATTGGTTTGATGTTTCTGGTTTTCTGAGTTCATGTCTTAATCACATTTTTTCTGTTGCTTGTATTTTTGTGCGGTGTGAAGTTGTATTCATGTTAACGATTTTTTAAGAAACTACAACTAATTATAAATTGAATGCCACATTATGGTTCGTTTAAGTAGTAAATACTGGCAGGGGCGGCGGCTGATCATCGTCCGAGTGCAAGAGTAAAACTCTAAGCTAAACTGTGCTCTATGGCCCTCCAAACATTAGGGGGAATGGTCCTCCTGAAATCTAGATGGTTTGTGTCAGGCTCTGCAAGCCTGAGCACAGGAACATTTACATTTGGAGGCTATGAACCACTCAAAGGGATCTATTTTGTTCCTTCAGATACACATGGTACCAATGGTACGCCATGCCCAGCATTTACCAACCTGTATAACCATATTGATTCACATACCCATATACGGCTCCACTTTGCTACATGCCACACGAGCCTTCGTCTGGACCCTCAATATAGGCCTTACAATACACATTTTCCATTTTCGGTATAAAACTCTCGTCAAACTAATCATCAAGAGCAATGTAATTGGTCAAAATCGGTCTGCTACAATTATGGACTGTTCATTTTATAAAGTGGACACCTTGTGTATGCTGTATCTTTCTTATTAATCAATGAAATTTCAATCGGTTTTTTGCACATCGTTCGACTAGTATTGTACAATGTTGTGATAATAAAAATTCTCCAAAATAATTAAATTTCACACGAATATGGAACAACGATTAGATCGGTCGATTTTTTGAGGTTATCAAAATCAATGATTGTAAGAAATTGGCTGGAAAATTCGATAATTTATATTTTCTATTTTCAAAAAAGGCTTGTTCTTCGAAAGCATCATCAATTAGAAGCCTGATGGAAAAAATCAAGTTATTTTTGGAGCAACAATTTTACAGATATAATAAAATCAATTTTCCCGTATATTTTTAAAGATTTTTTTTTTAATTTGATGGGAATTGATATAAGTAGATTTTTTTGTGTAAAAGTACGTCCTGACGGAAGTCCTAGTATAGTATTAATATGAAAAATAACTTACGCCTTCATAGAGTTACTTAGTAAGTCCCCACGTCACATTCAAATCACAACAGAAACACAATTGTTTTATTCTTAGAAGACCTATCAAAGTACATTGACAATCATCAACATTGGCAACACTGCTGTAATAAAATCGATTTTATTTTCCACATATTATTTTCATAAGGGGCGGTCCATTAATTACGTAAGGGTTTATGGGGGGAGGGGGGGTCTGAGATTTCTTACGTGCCATACAAATTATTTTTAATTTTCATACAAAAAATCTTACCATGGGGGGAGGGGGGGTTGAAAAACCCCGAAAAATGTCTTACGTAATAAATGGACAGCCCCTAATATGTTATTCTGAGATTACCAATTGAAAAATTCGGAGAAAACTGTTTACAATTTGCTGTAGATCGATAAATATGCGTACATGATTTTAAAAGTATGAGACTTTTTAGTAAAACTACCATAAACAGTAAAATTTATACTTAAGACTGTGGTTTAATCTCACGATTTAGCTTTCGTTTATACTAATATAGTTTTTTTAGTAATCCAAACTAGTTTTGAACACGCTTTTTATTTTTCTTTTTTGCTGGGAGTGAAAGGATGGTGTATCAGCAAATTTGGCCATAAATGGGTAAATCACTAAAGTTACCTAATGTCATAGAATGGTGGAATACAATTGATATTTTTAAAGCTTTACCTTTAGTAGAATAGTAAAGGATACAAACATACAATTTGTTCATAAAAATAAGGATTTTTGTTTTGCGAAAAATAATGTTAAACTTTGACGGACAGCTTTTTTTAAGAGTTTTTGGAAAAACTATTTAGCTCTTCAACCAAAAGCATTTTCAAAGATTTTATATTTTTATAGCATTTTAGAATAATAGGTCAACGATACACAGAAAACCGATTACGATTTTATCAATAAATAAAAAAAAAGAGCATAAACAAAGTGTCCACTTTATAAAATGAACAATACTTAGTGCGACTCTTATGCGTTGAAATTCCCCCAAAACGCGGTATTTCTAGGCATAACCGTCCCACTTTGAATTTCATAGCAAAATTCAAATTATTTCGCAAAAACTAATTCTTGACTATAAAAACACCCATTGCCTCATATTATTATTAAGAAATTATTCAAATTTGTCATAACCTTCACCAATACGGAGCATAAATGTGCGAAAATCTTTAATCGCGTTTTTCTCGGTTTCATATTTTGGAACATGGGACATTTATGCGTATAACGGCAGTGCTATCGTACGAATTTGCAGACGACAGCTTTATTTGAATACAAAAAAAAACCTTCAAACCTTCAATATGATGGTAGCCAAGCAGCTTTATGATTTAAAGTTTTTAAATCTAACAAAAAAGGTATTGTTCAATCCTATATACACATTTTGGTTTAGAGAGGTTTAGACTTTCAGAGAAATGAATCGTTTGCTACAGAAATGCTGAGCAACAATAATTACCATATTTTCAAACTAGCAAGCATTCGAGATCTATAAGATTGGGTTGAATACGTCATATTGGCAATATAAAACGAAAACATTGATTTTTTAATAATTTTTTACTATTTTCCCATAAAAGTGACACTTGGTATCTAAAAAAGTTGATCAGTCGGTTTTGGACGATTTTAAGGTTTTGATCTACCTCTGTATGAAAGTGCGCCACTATAATCGGTTCACAAATATTATCGAAAAAAGCATTGTTAAGTTATCTAAACACTTTACGACATTTATCTCTCATGAGAAGGGGCCATGGCCCCCTCAAGTCTGACGGCTATTTACGCCCATGGTGTTTGCCTATGAGTTGCCATAGAGCTTTTTCATTGGACAATATGTTCGAGGGGGAGCACTTAAAATCGATCTATATGCGAGCGAAAAACTGACGTATTAATAATTATCAAATACCTTTTCAATGAAACTGATAGTTATCTGTATAGTAATTTTCATCGATTGGAAACCACTGCCGCACCAGCAACGACGCGCAATTAATTAGATGTGCATCACCAAGCACCAAGCAGCTGCTTGCAAGCCCCAAACCGTCAAGTTCAATAGCAAACTGTGGGAACCACGCCTCGCACCGTCAGCAACGCGAGCCGACCTTGACTAATTGGTATTCCCCTGGGAATCGCACCATGCTTAAAGTGAGGTGCCCCGTCCGAAAGAAAGAGCTTTCACTCCATGTGTTTTGTGTGAGGTGGTATGACGACACTCTTGCGGGTCGACGAACTCCAATGTTGGGTTGCACCAGCTGATGGACGCGCTCTCCGAGGTGGGTATTCTAATTTTGCACTACTCTAACCGGTCAACTGGTCAAGCAGGTTTCGCAACCCATGTCTCCGAGGCTTATGACCGATGACCACCATTGGGGGGGCAATGGAAATGCAACGCATACCCCGCGGGAAGCACACCTATGAAGGTGAAACGAGGGTCTCGCGGGGGGACTCGGAGCGAGGCAGGAAAAGTTGCAGTAAAAACAAATGGCAAGAGATGACCGGACGGATGGATGGATGGACGAACGGGCAAACGAAAGCCACGCCACGATTGCTGATGAAATAAAGTGTTTTTTAGCTGAAAGTGAAACCGTTTCAGGCCGTTTTTAGGAAGTTGGGTGTTTGAGTTGGGGCATAAAAACCGGTGCTGGTTTTCTGACGGGAAATGATCATTCCGCTCAAATATAATAGTTGAAAACTACATAAGCCTTTCTAGAGGATTTGTGCAATGGTTTATACAGCAATACTTCCACGATTTCAACGTCTAAAGCCTCCATGCACTCTTTCAGATTCTCTCCAGAATTCCTTTAGAGTTTGTTCCAGGAATTCTTGCTGAGATTACTCAAGAAATAACTCTAGCAATGCTTTCTAGGATTAACCACAGATTTCTCAAAATAATTATTTATGAATTTCTACATAGATGCCTCCAGAAATCGCCTTCAAAAGTTTTTTTTCTAGATTTTATTTCAGGACCTAAGTATTTCTCCTTGAGATTCCCATAAGGCTTGCTCGGAAAGCTTCATTTCAAAAGTTTTTAATGTTTCAGTTCATGGAACGCTTCCTCTCAGAAGTTTAGAGTGCTTTCTCTTAGAAGCTTGGAAGCATATTAAAAACTAAGATTATACCCAGTTGTCCGATCTTTATCTTGGATTAAAAACAAATGAGTTTCCTTTCAGAAGCAGGGAAAGTTTGCTCCTAGAAACATGGACTGCCTAAATATAGAAACATGGAACGATTTCTTTCAGAGGCTTGGAAAAGTTCTTCCAGAAGCTTTCTTCCATAAGCTCTAACAGCTTTCCTCCAGAAGCCAGAAAAAATCTCCGTATAGAAACTGTTTTTCAAAAGCTTGAGAACCTTTCTCTCAGAAGCTTGAGATGCTGTCTCTTAGATGCTTGAAAAGATCGCTCTCAGAAGCTTGGAAAACTTGCCTTCAGGAGCTTGGATAACTTCATCCAAGAATCTTGGAGAGCTTCATCCAAAAAGCTTGGAAGGTTTAATCCAAGAAATGGTTACTACTGAGGGGCCCAGATAGCCGTAGCGGTAAACGCGCAGCTATTCAGCATGACCAAGCTGAGGGTCGTGGGTTCGAATCCCACCGGTCGAGGTTCTTTTCGGATTGGAAATTTTCTCGACTTCCCAGGGCATAGATTATCTTCGTACTTGCCACACGATATACACATGCAAAAATGGTCATTGGCATAGTAAGCTCTCAGTTAATAACTGTGGAAGTGATCGTAAGAACACTAAGCTGAAAAGCAGGCTCTGTCCCAGTGGGGACGTAACGCCACAAAGAAGAAGGTTATCACTGCATCCAAAAACTTTGAGAACTTCATCAAACAAGTCTGAAAATAATAAATCTTATTACTGTTCGATAGATATGTAAGTACAGTTAACTCTCCCTTACTCGATGTTCCGTATCTCGATATCGAGTTAGAGAACCATAGTAAAATTGATTTTCATGGCTAACTCGATGGTCCCTTGGATCGCAGTTGCATTAAGGCGAAGTAGGCCGTCATTGAAATTTGTACGCGTCGTTGATGATTGTTGCTAATTCATCTCATGAATTCGAATCAAAGAAAATCAGTTGGTTTTGCACTGACTCAGCTGAAAATGTATCAGCATACTTTATGCATGTTAGCGCGTACAGTGATACTTTTTCAAGTCAATATAAACTATCAAGACTGCTTTTCATCACTTCGAAATGCAAGCTGAAAAGTCATTATTGTTGCCAAAACGAATGACGGGCTACTTCGCCTTAATTTTGTGTTCTGTAACTCAATACCTCCCTAACTCGATGGTCCTTTTTTTTATTGATAACAGAATATTACATTATAATACTTAATAATAACAGGTTCGCTTTTTGCTTGTTTAATAAGTTTCTGAGCCCTAGCTTACATTTATGTACGTTCCAAAGCAACGGTTGAAAAACTCTCTATTTTCCCATCTCAATTCACGGATTTTTTTCTTAAACAAATACAAACTAGGCTGTGGGTACCGTATCAGATTGAACGAGTTTGCTTTGACTGCTAACCATAAAGCCGCATTTTCATTTTTCTTTAAATTATCTATTTCGTAATGGAGAATATCTTCTAAGTTCTGCAACCTTATTTCACAATGTTTCAAAATTGTCGTTTTTGTCCAATTTGAGATAATATGGGCTGGGGGACATTGTTCCAATCTGTGAACATTATTATCGGAGCGCGAACACTGGTCGCAGGTGCTACTTTCAATCCTTCCAATGTTATAGGCAACAAGTTTTTCCTTATTAGATATAATATTATTCCAGAATGCGAAACACGTAGCTTTGTCGTCAGAACAGATAAAATTAAAATTCAGGTTTCTCCATACAATCTCCCATCTAATCATAGGATATTCAATTTTAACAGTTGGAACAATATTCTTCTGTGAGATATAATGTCTGTAAATCAAGGCGGTAGTAGAGATATAAGGCAATCCATGAGACAGCTGCGATCAGCTGTTTTTTTTTGTTTACCATGTGCTTTTGACGTTTCGCGATCGGAGTGACTTTCGATTACAAAGGAAAATGTAAAGCTCCGATAACACTCGCATGATTTGTTTACTTTTTCATTTCGGTTGCATTCACACTTTTAGTTGTCAGTCCTATCACGAAAAGTCCTCATGGATAGCCTTATTGGGCATACACTTAATCTTTCGAATTTCAACAATTAGTTCCTTAACAGCGAGAGGCAATTTTTGGGGTTTCTGTTTATGTATTATGTTTTCTTCCGATGTATCATTATTTTCCCAGTCTATTGCATTTTTAATAAAAAGAGACTTTGTTTTCGTTTCTGGGTCTACTAATCGCATCCCACCCTGATCATAATCTAAATAAAGCTGTTCTCTATTGGTTTTAAATATGAATCCTTTCCATAGAAATTGACCCACACAGCATTTGATTTCAGCTATGTGCTTTTTTAAATTGTTCTGAAAAATATCTTGATTATTTGCTTTACCTACCAACATCACCTGTAATTACATTCCCATCTAGAAGTCTTAAGTTACCTGTTTTAGAATTCCTTTGAATCTGGGCAGAAATTTGAAATATACTTATTGTTTCCTTCTGAGTTATAGAATGATCCTGAATTGTACTGCAGAAATACTTCATCCTATCATGCTCAATCTCTAATAGCCTAGATTTCACTATTTTCATGTCCTTTAAAACGTCTTCACCACGACATCGCCTGTTATGCAAATTATTTAAAACTGAATAAAATAAGATTTTTCTTGATGTGTTCTTCGATTTCTACACCAGCTTTCAGATTTGAAAAATTGTTTTGTTTTACTTTTCATCACTGAATTCCACCAATTATTTCTGCTAGCGCAATACGACGAGAATGCCTTCCAGGAAAACAGAAAAATCATTACAAATTCGTCCTTCAGAAATACTGAATTAATCTTCCAATAACCTTTACCTTCGATAGGAAGACTGTTCCCACAGGACCGTAAAATCGGTCTAATCGAGATGCTGATCCAGATCTGTGAAATGTAAATTGATTCTGTTTCAATTCCTTCATAATATCCTTCCATTGGAAGGATTCCACCAAGCGCCTGAGACCAGCTGAATCATTGAAATCCTGTAGAATCTGACCGTTCAAGAACACAATTAAAGTCTCCACCAAGAACCGAATACAAAACTCCAGATTTACTCAAGTGGACCGCTAAACCATTTACAAATAAATGTTGATGTAATTAATTTTGTTAATTACAATAGAAGATATTCGTCCATTAGGATCTAGAATCACATTTTCAAAATCAAACAATTTCCTCAAAAGTATTCCAGTACCCATACTATGTTCACTAATATTAACTACAGCGAAATGAGATGGAAGAAACGAAAAGTTTTCATAACAAAGCTCCTGCAGGAATACTAAATCGATATCATGATTCCAGATAAAATCTCTTAATTAATTTTGATTCACTACTGTTGTCGTACTGTTCAGATTGACCGTTGCAATTTTCAAAATATGATTCATCCTGGATCTTAAAACTAGTATTGATAGTCAAATTACTGATCTATCGCAAAAAACTAACAGACTTCCTTAGAAGCCTGAGAGGTTAAACAAAGAGAATAGTTATTTATGCAACAAGTTGCAAAATGACGATTTTTTCAGCACGAGTTAAACATTTATCCAACGAGGCTCGCCGAGTTGGATAAATACAACGAGTGCTGAAAAAATCATCATTTTGCAACGAGTTGCATACAACATTTTTTGCTATTACGAAAAAAATCCGTTTTAGCTGGATCATTTCCAAAAGCACAAACAAAAGTTTCAACAGAAACCACGTGGGCGAACATCCCTACACATATCATTTCAGTATTTTTCAATCGCGTAGGCTGCGACCTAGTAGTATCTACGAACGTCACAAATTTTCTCGTTCACTGCATACAGACCCATATTCCCTATTGGGGGACCGAACAGATGCGTACAGTTGCGGGTTCTGCTGCCATCTCTAAGAATGCTGGACGATCCGTTCCAAAACAAGTATTGATCGGTCTGAAAATGCAGTTCGCCTAAAATGGATTTTTCTCGGTATCCATGTAAGACACCCTGTTTCGAAAGTAGGACGTATTAGAGCGCATCCGGATGCGAATCGAATGCACCACTTTCGCATAGATTCTGAGAAAAATCTAACTTCGGTTAAATCTTATTCTAACTTTTTATCGCGCCGACAACATCACCAGTAGACCTATTCAAAATTTCAAAAATGTCTGGAAACTCCCCAGTCAACCAATACTTTGATTTTACATGTCAAAATGAACTTCTGGTCAAAATTTCATTCATTTTGGAGTAAATTTAGGTGTGCTTCAAATCAGTTATGTGTTTTTGGGCTATTTTCAAGCTTTAAAAAATCATAACTATCGAAAGGAACACCAAAACTTATCGGAAATACCTCTATACAGTAGTTTATCCAATTCTACGAACTTTTGTCGAACACGATTTTATGATTGGAGCAAGTTTTAACATAATTTGGTTGAGGTTTGTGTCTCGAAGTTCTTGAAAATCTCTTTTTTCGGGAAGTGTTTTCTCTAAAAAGCATACCTGTATAAAAATTTCAGATTTTAAATTTCCAGACATGATGACTATGCACATCTAAAAGTCAATCCCGTTCAAAGTTACCATTTATCTCACGAAAATAAATTGTAAAACATTGGTAACTATGAAGCACATTTGTAAGTCCGCTGTGAGTGAGCCAAAAGCACCACCGTGAGCTTCAAAGAACATAAAAAATGAACACGTTAGCACTGCCTTTTCTCAGTCGATGATGATGATTGTTTTCAAATCGTTCTAAATGGTCAGTGAAACGCGATCAAAACAATCATAAATTGAAAAGAAAAAGCAATGCTAACTTGTTCAATTCATTAATTCGTCGGTACATGTGTCACGCACGATTTAATTTCCATCAGGTTGCGATGCTGTGTTAGATATTTGGGCATTTATTGTAATTTATTACCTCAAGCAACACGATAGCAGATGATGGTCAATGAATTCATAGATTTATTATGTTTGATTCCGTTTGACTAAGGATGGAAGAAACAATGTCAGTGTGTGTTTTCTATACCATATACACTCCCGTGCATAAGTTTGGGTTCACCCCCTCAAAAACATACAAAAGTGTTCTGTCCATATCTCTGCGATAACACGTCCAATTAAAATTCTTTAAGCCGCATTCGAAAGGCAAAGAGTTATTCTAACTTCGTATGTATTTTTCGGAAAACATTTTTTGAACTTTGAATACTAAATTTTTACCTAAAGTTGTGGCATTTTTCAATAAACACTCTGAAAAATCATATCTAATTTCCTTAGCATTGGATTGACCAAAATTTTAAGTCAAAGTGTCATTAGAATCGTAATCTTATATGCTTTGAAGAGGCCCCACGAGATATTGGTGGAAAAATCTAAAAAGTTTTCGAAATCAATGAAACAGTCAGTCAAGTCATCGTGCAAAAGTTTGGGTTCACCCCTCAGTATGATGCAAATCGTGCAAAAGTTTGGGTTCACCTGAGCCGCACACACATAATTTTTGTCAATATCTTTGCCATTTTTCAACTGATTTTAATAGTTCAAAGCTTTTTCGAGCGCAAATAATGGCGCGTACATGATTGATTTGAGATTTCACAGATTTTTCGTGTTCAGGTGAACCCAAACTTTTGCACGATACACCATACTGAGGGGTGAACCTAAACTTTTGCACGATGACTTGACTAACTGTTTCATTGATTTTGAATACTTTTTAAATTTTTCCGCCAACATTTCGTGAGGCCTCTTCAAAGAATATAAGATTACGATTCTAATGACACTTTGATTTAAAATTTTGGTCGATCCAATGCTGAAGAAATTAGATATGATTTTCTAGTGCGTTTTTTGAAAAATGTCACAACTTTAAGTAAAAATTTAGCATTTAAAGTTCAAAAAATGTTTTTGGAAAAATACATACCAAGTAAGAATAATTCTTTGCCTTTCGAATGCGGTTTAAAGAGTTTCAATTGGACGTGTAATCACAGAGATATGGACAGAACACTTTTGTATGTTTTTTAGGGGGTGAACCCAAACTTATGCACGGGAGTGTATATTGAGAAAACTGTGATTTCTGGAAAACGAATCTGGTGACGTCTCGGATGCCGACCTACTATCCTTCTTGCTCAAAGTGCGGCTACGCTTCTTATTTTTCCATACCATCTGGAATTCACCTACCTTCATCTCACTCACCTCTATTGCAGAGTGACCAGCGGCTGCATCTGGAGTGATACTACCACTATCGACCACCTCATAGAGTTCCGCTACTGCCTCTACGTTTCGTTCTTTGCTAGAGCTATCGTTCATAGCTTCCACGCATACACTTAATTGGTCACTCGTTAGAATAGCATTCACCGTACTACTCACCGCCGTTACAGATTTTTCTTCGCCAGCCGCTAACAGCTTGTTCAAAACGACCATACCTTCATTGTTTTCCTTTTTTTTTTTTTTTTGTCGGTAGCGATAGGGGTAGTACTGGCACTCTTAATCTGCCTTAAGCTCCTTCCCAGCATTTGCTTTTATAAGCCTCTATTGCGTTCATCACACAGACGTTCCTAAGCAATGTTGCTCAAATGGTCACTGTGTACCCTAGCAGCAATCAGCCCTTACCGTAGTTTTGCAGTCTAGTAGTTCAGACTACTATCAAACTATGATAAGGCCTGAAATGCTACTAGAGTGGTTAAAGTGAAGAACGAAATAGTTTTATTAAAAGGTCCTCATTCCCCATTTCATTTCATCACTCACTAACGTCACTTTTATTTTCGACACTATCACGTGTATCACCGATTATCACTCATAAACTTTCGTAATACACTTCAGATATACTTTCCATTATATCACCTTTCACATCACACCATTTTCATAGAAATTCATTGTTATTACCATTTACCATCTGTTAGCATTACTAAGTAATTAAAAGATATTCAATTTAAATGTTTCATTATTTTTGTTGCTGTAGAGTCATTAC
Source organism: Aedes aegypti (assembly GCF_002204515.2). NCBI lineage: Eukaryota > Metazoa > Arthropoda > Insecta > Diptera > Culicidae > Aedes > Aedes aegypti. The sequence goes on from NC_035107.1 coordinate 22,849,445, forward strand.
TATTCAAACTACAATTTAGAACTATCACGAAAGTTACAGTAAAACAAAATCACTTCGATCCATTATTCTGCACTCGCTGTCATTATTAACACTTTTATCATGCATGTTTGAAATACTAGGCAATAATGTTTATGTTCAGAGAAATGATTGCAAAATGTATTATGGCCTTTATTAAATTAGTAGAGTTCACATCAATATACATCATCATTATAATATTTTAACAAAACTATCAGAATCACTTTCAATTTCATTTTCAAATTTTCTTCACCATAGATTTTATTATGAAATCACTATTAGCACCCTCACAATCACTAAATTGAATAACAACGAGTGTTACGCGCAGTTCCACCAAACACCCAAACACATTCTTATGTTGCATTATAAAACGATTTATCACACGTTAGCTTCGAAACTTAACAACCATTACTGATTAGTACAAAGGATGCTACAGCTCGTGGTAAACGAACTGAACCATCAACAACCAGCACTGGTGTATAAGTAACTAATGAGCCCTGGCGGTCCCTCCGTTCGAAGAGGACCTGATAATATGCCGAAACATATTAACAGATCCTCCGCCTGAATGCAGCCGTTTCATGATAAATCATGAACCGTTAGAGGTGTGCCAAAGTATTGGGAAGGTGATATGTTTCACAGACGGGTATTATTATGGTGCACCTTCTACTTTGGCACCGTCAAACCCTGTGATCGTGGCCAGGGTTCCATACCTTCATTGTTTTCCGGAACCTTTATCTTCACAGACCGGGGCCGCCAACGTCCAGCTGCAATTTCACTGAACGTTGGTACAGCGGTTTCGCCTATCGCACTAGAATGCCTCTCCGAACTTGTTGAAGGTTCTGATGTCCTTGTATTTTCCGATGTCACGCTGGTCACATCCAACCTGTGGTTGATGCTCACACGTTTCGGACAATTCGCCTTCCGATGCTCCATACTGCCGCAAAGAAAACACTTATTTTGCAGTCCTTCGTAGAATACACGTGCTTGGAAGTTCTGCTCCGTATTTCTCTCGCACCGTTCTTTGAATGACTCCATATTTGGACAGCACTGAAGAGATTTCTCTATTGTCGATCTCCGGGGGGAGATTGAAAATCCGGACATACCTGAATACATTTGACGCAGCAGAAAACGTGACCCTTGTTGACTAATACTAGCAGCCATCAGTTATTCTTCCGTCCTGAACTTGATGAAAACGCAGTTTTCCTTCGGGTCCTTGTACATCGAAAGCAGAGTAGCCGGACTTAGACTCATCTTGACCTTCATGAAATGAAAAATTTCATGATCGGTTGGTTCCTTTTTTCCTGGGCCAAAGTGAATTCGCATGGAATTTGCACGCGCTTCTTCCATTTTTCCTATATTCCGTTGTTTCCGATTAGTTGAAGGTCGCCTATTGTTCAAGCGAACAAGAGGAAAGCAGGATTTATTGTAGTCTCAGCTACATTTTGGTATTAGATAGTTATTGAGGACTGCTGGAGGTATTGAAAAGTTTCACTTTTATATGAAAATCCATCAAGTATTATTTAGGTATTACAATACCTGATCTAGTTATCAGCTTGGTATTTGTAGAATATACAGAAGGTATTATTTGAGGTATTTTACCTCTTATGCAGGGCTCATTCATACCTCATTCAGGTTGTAGGTATTGGAAATTATCTGGTATGGAATACCTCAATTTAGTATTCAGTAGTTATTTTCTTCTGCTCGGGGAGTAGAGATGGGCAAATTGGTCCAATTTTGGGAGCGAATCGTGGGTGACTCACTCACAAATGTGAATCGACTCTTTTGATCGATTCAGTGACTCATTTAAAATAATCAAAAATAAATCATGAACAAAAAAAAAACAAACATAACGTCACATTTTCTGAATGATATCATTTATATGTATGAAGCAACTTCAAAAGATTTTTACATGTCTAGTACTCTTGATTACGATAAATCTAACTCAAAAATGTTATACAGATTAATTTTTAAACTCCCCTCCGAATATTGCAAGGCTAGAGAATCGCGACTCTTTTGAAAAGAATCGTGATTCGTTCACTCATTTTTGAGAGTCGACTCTTTTGAATGATTCACGACTGAGTCGCCCATCTCTATCGGGGAGTAAGGGAGAGTTGACTGTAGATGAAAACCGAATGCAATACTATACCATTCAAATACAATAAGAGTTTGTGCGTGAAAAACTATTCCGTACAACACCATAAATCACAACCGCGTAGCTGGGGCCTTCAACCGAAACCCAAACGCCTCCGTTCGGGATGTGGCTAGGAACCTGCACCTAAGCCGAAGTTTTGTCCAGAAGGCTTCGAACGTTCAAGGTACAAAAGGCCCCTAATCGCAACGAGAAGCAGAACAAGTCTGCCAAAACCCGTGCCATGAAGTTGTACCTCAACATGCTGACGAAAGTTGAATGCTGCATCATGGACGACGAAACATATGTGAAGGCCGACTTCAAACAGATCCCCGGCAACCTGTTTTTCACGGCCAAAGATAAGTTCAGCGTACCGGAGCATGTCCGCACTCAGAAGATGTCCAAATTTGCGAAGAAATTCCTGGTTTGGCAAGCCATCCGCACGTGCGGGAAGCGGAGTGCACCTTTCGTGACCCAGGACACGATGGACGGACAGGAGTACACCATAATAGGTCAGAATTGACATGCAACAAATAGTATGAAAATTGATCGGATTTATATCAGTAGAAATCTTTCATAAGTTCGTGACGGTCTCAAGCCAGGAAATAAAAGAAGCTAACGTTATCCAACGTCAACTTGGCGGTTGTATCTGAGAAATAACCTCTTACTTTTTCACTCCGGATAATCGAATCACTAAAAAAATTGAAATCTTTGATTAAAGAATTTAAATATTATCTATTTTTGTTGTTTTATTTTTATGATACTATGGCGTAGTCATATTTTTGTTCTAGGAACAGCAGAGGTCTTTACAAGAAAAAAACAAAATTTTTGATCAGCATACACAAAATCAAAAAAAACGTATTTTTCTTAAATACGTTCTAAACTGCAAAACCATTCATATTGTATATTGCAATACCAAAGTATCTCAGATTTATTCATAACAATTTAAAAACATGAACATCAAAAAAACAAATTCCGGATAATCGAGTCCCCGGAAAATCGAGCCTCCGGATAATCGAGTCCGACCTGTAATTAACTGAGAGCTTTCTTTACCAAAGTTGCCATTTTCGCATTCGTATATCGTGTGGCAGGTACGATTATACTCTATGTCCAGGGAAGTCAAGGAAATTTTCATTACGAAAAAATTCTGGACCGACCGAGAATTGAACCCAGACCCCTTCAGAACGGCTTTGCTTTGTAGCCGCGGACTCTAACCACTCGGCTTCAAAGACCTTCCATTAAACATAGACTTTTTAGAGACTTGCATTGAAATAGAGACTAATTCTCTACCAGTCCTGACTGAGCATAAATTTAGTAAATTCCTTAAAGACAATGAAGTGTGACTAAATCACCGCCTCCAAAGCACACAACTTAATACCATATGTTTCCACAGTAAAGCTTTATGACCCTTTAGGTTATCACCTTCGTTTCCCATCCTACTTATGCCAGGGGAAAACAGCATATATAATGAATATGTAGCTACCCCAATTCAGAGGCAGCACAACTTACCCTCTCCAAAGGCCATGAAATGATTAGCCGTCTCGACCGTATCCATTTCGTGTTCGCTATCAGCACTCCGGCAATCAAACCGCGACCTAGGATACACCACCCTAATCACAAGTGGAACACGTGAAGCGCGAGTTCAAACTTCTTCTTGAACTCAAAGCACAGACTTTGCTACTTCCACTTCCGAATTGAGCTGCGCTAATGCTCACTCTATTCGGAATAGGAGCGCCTCGAGGGAGATCACGCGGACGAGATGACTGACGACGACTAGCTCTGAGGCGACAACGACTTCGAGGCGACGCACTTCGCGCACAATCGCCCGTATGGGATGATACCTAGTTCTCTCTTTATTCCGCTACGACACTCGGTCGCTATCTATCCAGCTCCTCTCGCTCTGCTTAGCTCAGTTCAACTCAAAGCGGTCTGTATCGTACGATATTTTGTTGTTCTTCCCCTCTGGCCGCGCACTGAACCGCTCGTCTCGCCGCTAGTCAACCACTTCCTTGTAGTAGGTATCCAAACGGTGGATACTCGTTTTATCGATTCTTCTCTTTGTTCTTCGCGGGACGAATAATTCACAATCAAATGCTATGAATCAACGAAAGCTTCGAGCAAATTCCTCGCCCCAGGATACCGTCCATTGAGTTATCTAATCCTCGTTTATTAGAAGGGGGATTGTCCTTCACACACTAATCAATTCCGAGTGGTGCAAATTCCCCTCTTGTTTCGGTCGTCCGTCGGTCGGTTTAAAAAGCTGCCCCAAGTAACACACTTTCCTCTTCGCACTTTGATATTCGAGACGCCCCACAAGCACGGCTTTCAGGTTTCTAGTACTGAAAAACTAGATGTTGTAATGGCACATACAAGTTTAATTATGCGACGAAACTGCGGGCACTGATTGCTGACGGATCCACCCCACTTTTTTAACCATCCGCGACGACGGGATCTGCTCCGTTGGTTGGGGGGTCGTTGTAATATCAACAACTAGAACACTGCCACCACACAAAGAACGGATCACTAATCCCTCGGCTCAGACAAGAACGAAACGGATTACGGAGAACGACGGACTGCGGATTTACAAACCGACCAACGACACCGATGCAGAAAAATCAACTGCGCGACGGAGAAACCGATCGAACTGACAGACAAAGAAACGGACCAGCAAAGAGAAGCACAGAGAAAAAAGGAAACGCGGATGACAGCAACTGTCACTCAGTGGGTGACTTTTAAATTTACCTGCAGGGCCGTACTCAGAGACTGATCTAGATTAAAGTGGCACTCATTTCATAACGCCGAAAAGGGCCATTTTTGACACCCACCCACCCCCTTGTAACACTTTTTGTATGAATATGTTGAACATTTTGTATGAGCTGTAACATTTTGTAGAGACCCACCCACCCCCTTCAGCGTTATGAAATTTGTGAACAGGCCCCGTGGCGAATTCTGTCAAGATATCGTCGGTTGGTTGGTGCTTCGCCGACGCATAAGGATTGCTTTTGTCGGCGTAGCACTTCGGTAGAATGCCGACGCCGAACTTTCGGTGATATTTAATTTCTCTTATGAACTTCGGTCTAAAGTTAATCTGAATGGACCTATGCACGAGTTCACTATTTGACGTTTGAGCGGTGCCGTGTTATTTACGTGACCAAGGCAACGAGTGAATTCGGCACCGCTCAAACGTCAAATTAGTGAACACGTGCGGGAACAGCAAACGGGGTAAGATTTTTCACAAGGAAAGCGAAGTCAAAAATTGATTTTCTTAGCTAGGTTGGCGGTGATATCGATCATGGTTGCTAAGTATCCTTGAATTGGGTCCTAAAATGCTTAATGAAATCTTGTTTTTATTTAATGACACGAAAGAGCATGTTACTGCAACTATTTTAGCATTTTTTCCCGCTCAAATAACGGCTACATCATATTTAAACTTTAATATAAAAATTGGTTCCATAAATGAACCTTGACATTTTTGATCATGTTTGACGTTCGCTTAATCGACAAAAACACCACAGGGCATTTAGTTTTAACACTGGGGTTGTTCCTATCTGACATTTTGGAAGGGACACGGAAAGCAAAATACACCCAAAATTTGAGTTTAAGCTAAGGAGTGTGACAAAATCTAAAAAAATGTTTTTTGATCTTAAACAAAAGAAAAACATTAAAAAATTGAGTAAACCTGTGTTTTTAGCCTAAACTTAAGCGTTTGGCATTAAAATTGGGACAGGCCTTTAGGACCCTATTAACAAAGATGGTAAAGAAAAATCCTGAACTGATTTTCGACAGAATCGATAGAGCGATCTTCACATAATCCTTCCGGAAATTTTGACTTAAATCCCCTAGCGTAGTATCGATCGTTCTAGCTTAAATATTAGATTGATTCTATCTACAATAGTACTGAGATTTTCAATGGATCATTGAAGGTAGTTTTTGAAAGTGCTTACCGCATCAAAACAAAGGCGCCACTGTATATGGAATTTAACATTTTGACAGCATTGCTGTTCTGTCAAACACACAAGACTACAAATTAATCTAAATTAAACTGCTGGCATTTCAAGCCTCCAATATTTTTCTGCATTATGTACAATGCTGAACAAGGGAACTCATAAGGGCTCATTCATTTATTTCATAACGCTGAAATTGGCCTTTTTAGACACCCACCCACCCCCTTGTAACGCTTTTTGTATGAATATTATTAAATTTTTGTATGGGCCGTAACATCGTAGGGACACCCACCCACCCCCTCTAGCGTTATGAAATTTGTGAATGGGCCCTAAGAGCAGCAATGGAGTTGATGGAAAAGGTGACCGAATCTAAATATATGCTTGAAAAACATCAGTTCTCGCGAAACATTACTAAAGGACCTATGTACGAATGAGAGGCTCTCTTTGTTTACTTTCTCTTTGATCAATAACTGAGTCACATTAACCACTTCTGTTGCGTTTTTTGTATGAAACGCTAGTCATTGAATCTGCATTTCGATCTGTAGTGAAAAACTTTTCAAAAGCTTTAGTATTCCACTGTTATAATCGAAAGAGAGCGAGAGAGAAGAGAATCTCTCATTTGTACATAGGTCCTTTAGTAATGTTTCGCGAGAGTTCAAGTCTAAGGTACACGGAGAAAATCGAAAATACTAATTAGTATGAGATATATTATTCTCCCATCATTATTCCCTTTTAATCATTGAGAAACTTAAAAATTAATCGTCGTAATATTATGTTTTATACTTTTCCATGTTTAACCATGAATTATTTTTAGACATGCATATGCGGTGAATCACTACTCTTGGGACTTAACCAAAATAATTTTGTCTTAGTTTGCTCTACAGTATCCTATTGCAATCCCGTCGCGTTTAAGAACTCCGGTGGTTTCCCGAAAAGCACGCGTTCTGAGAAGTTTGATCTTAAATATTAAACTCATAGTCGAAGTTCCTTCGCGTGAAAGTTATTTATAGTAAAATAAGAATGTGCAAAAAGTTCCCTACACAATTTGCTCCACAGCAAACTATCCGCGACCGCCACCAGCGGCGGGGCTCAACTTTAATAAATAAAAAAAAAACGTAGTGGTAGCAATGAATATGAAGGTAAGTTCGTTTGTCTGATCTCGGTATTATTTAATCATTATGTCTAACTTTTTCAATTTAATTCTCCAGAAGAGCTCCATTACGATCATCGGGAGTTTTCCGGACAGATGTGTGGGAAGAACAGCTGCAAGCTTGTGGATAATGAATCTTGTTCGAAGCGGCGCAAAAGTGGAAGTGATCTGAATTAAAATCAACGATGATCATCAAATGCAATATAATGAGACCCTTTCACCCTTTCACACACTTTCGACAAGATTTGACTGAAAACAAATGCGCTTCATGCGAATATTAATTGTTGTTTCATTTTTGTTTGTTTTTGTTCACAACAAGAGAAAATGGTTAATTTTATTGATTGTACAGGATTATAGATCTTTATGCATGAGTTAAATAATTCACGAAAAATCATTTCCGGATATAAAATCTGTTTATACTAACCAAGCTTAATGATTCAAAATGCATTACAATGAGTGAATAGACCGAATATGGTTTTAGAATGCTCGCGTAACTTTTCAAAACGTCCTAAGTAACAAATGTAAACAAATTGAGATTATCATTGCGAATCATTTGCGTTGCACCACTTAGCAGCACACTAGAACACTCGTTCTGATATATTAACAACAAATTAATCTATTCAAAGCTTAACAAAATGACCAATGTTCAAAACTGCATCGCTTTTAATCAATTGTTACATAGGACCTTTGATCAGAGAACCAACCACATGTCCTATGTAACATTTATGAATAAACACGATTCTAATGTTACATTGGACATTCCTGAATAAAGCTTTGGAATGGAGTTTAAAAAGTAGAATGATTTGTAGAAGCGTGTCTGAGACACTACTTAGATGCCTAGAATGCCATAATAACTGCTTCTCAATCATTTCAGTCGATATTTTCAGAGTCGCACTGCCTCGCGAAATTGAAAACGCTCAAGTGACAAAATGAGAATGAGTTACACAAAACTGTATTTTGGTCTTTTTGCCAAACCATGTTTTACTGTTTCGCTGGATTGGATCAGCTGCATCATCTCTTTTCATATTATTAGCGCATTGCGTGCATATAGGGGAATGATATTGAGCATCATGATGTCATTGTATCAATCTGATTCAGATGCATGGTCGATCAACAATATAAATATGCTTCCCGGCAGCAACACGAGCAACGTACATGCGCGACTTGCTCACACATATTTGCAGAGCGATCAATCACCGAAGAGAGGAGAAGCTGTAGGTATTTGTTAGACGTGGGCTCCTTTCTCGAGTTCCTACAACAAGATGGACGGCGTCGTCATCGTCATCATTCCCCACCGCAATTTCTTGTTTCAACCGACGGCTGGTGCTGATTGCAACACAGCCGTCACCACCACCACGTCATGCAGTGGAAAACTCTCACATGATCATGTGGGCGAAACCGTCATAAAAACGGGGGGGAAATTGAGGGAGAATCAATGAGAGAGCAAAATGTCCTACATACAGCTCAAAGTTTCCCCTCCTTCTGTTGTTACATAGGACACATAGACGGATGGGAAGAAGTGACGTCGTGGGATTGAATGAATCAAAACAAAGCACAGCTGGTGTCTCCGATTAGCACACCGCAACAAAATGTCGATTATCAGCGTATTGAGTGCATGTAGGGAAATGATATTCAGCATCATGATCTTATTGTATCAATCCGATTCAAATCCATGGTCGATGAAGCATATACATATGCTTCACGGCAGCAACACGAGCAACGTGCATGCGCGACTTGCGCACATATATTTGCAGAGCAATCATTCACCGAAGAGCGGAGAAGCTGTATGTATTTGTTTGGCATTGGTTTCCTACAACACAATCGACGGCGCCGTCATCGTCATCATTTCCCACCGCTATTTCTTGTTTGCGCCGACGGCTGGTGTCGAATGCAACACAGTCGTCACCACCCGTCGTGCAGTGGGTAACTCACATACGAACAAGTGTGGGCGAAAGCAGCATTGAAACGGGGGGAATATTGAGAGAGAAACAGTGAGAAAGCAAAAAGTCCGAAATACAGCTCAACGTTTCCCCTCCTTCTGTTGTTACATAGGACACATAGACGGGGGGAAAAAGTGACGGCGTGGCATTGAATGAATCAAATTGTTGTTGTTCGTGAGAGACTTTAACCCGAAGGTCATTCGTCTCTTCTTCAAATGAATAAAAACAAAGCACAGCTGGTGCCTGCGATTATCACACCGCAACAAAATGAGCAGTTCAACTTGAATGTTGAAGCAGTTCAACGCACGTGGATACAAAATGAAATAAAACATGATTGTTGTGTGCTCAAATCAAAGTATCCGATGTTACTATAACTGAAACAAAATGACAGAAATGAATGACCAATGTAACAATTGTTGAAACAGAACGACCTATGTGATTTATCCTATGTACATAATTTTGGTCAAAACGTCCTATCTGATGTTTTTATAGATTTCAGTGTAATTTCCAAATAAATTGACAAAATTTCATTCCATACGTTGAACTCTATTACACTGCTTCCCTCTACAAGCAACAAGGTGGGGAAAAATTGATTCATTTTGATACAGTTTCAAAATATATTTTCACAACCTTCTAGCTCGATTTACTCGAAATGTGTGAATTGTTAGATAGGCCGTTTTGAAAAGTTACGCGAGAATGGTATTTAAGCCATCTAGTATAATATTTTCTTAGCGTGTATACAGTGGCGCCTTTGTTTTGATGCGGTAAGCACTTGCAAAAACTACCTTCAATGATCCATTCGGAGTGTGCTTTAGGTTTGATTGATGCTATTTATTGCTAATATCCTTTTAAATCAAATTTAAAAAGTAATAAATTGCGATGGTCCAACAGCAAACAATCATCCGCCTCCAACAGTTCGCCACGTAAACATGTACGGAAAGAAACGAAAACGAAGCAAAACAAAACAATAAACTCGACAAAATATGACATGACATATGACATATGACTTTTTTTCTGATCGCAGAACTGTCAGTTCAAATGGGAGTCGCTGTAGAAAATTTCTGCAAGGAATCGGCGAGAAATTTCTTTAGTGATTCCTGTTCAAGCTAAGTATGCTGTTCCGCACAAGAAAAGCAAAGAAATTCCTTGACTAAATGGGTCAAGAAATTTCCTACAGAGAGCTCCATTTGAAATGACATTTCTCCTCAACTGCGTACTGCGATCAGAAAAATGAGATTTTCTGGACCATTTCTGGGAAGAAATTTTCCACGCATTGAGATAGGCGATTCCTTTTCTTGTCAGTAGCAAACCTGCCTTCAGCAGCAAATCAGGCTTTAGGGATGTTCATCGATTTTGATCGATGCGATGAATTATCAGCGATTTTATCGGATTTTCTCGGATATGCCAAATTTGAACGATTTATTTTTCATTTTACCTATTTTGTTAAAATTTCAATTAATTTCATGTCACACGTGGATTAATGCAGATTATGTCCGAAAATGAAGATAAACTTGAAGTGTCGTTCCCCTCGCACTCTCCGAATACGGTTCGATCGGCTTGTTCGGATCAAAATCCAACCACTGAGCCATCTGGATTTGCGCCGTTTGGATTCATCTTCACCTTAAAGCCTAGTATCCACATCCTAAGTAGAGCGGTAAAGTACAATTTATTGCTAATTACCAAAGTAATTTTGACAGCTGATCCAGAATGAGCGAAGTGTCACTTTTACTTGCGGAATAATTGAGCGGCTCATTTTTCCGTACGGAATAGTGACAGCTCCATTTGATTTGTACAGCAGGCGTTACCAATGTTACGAAATCAGCTTTACTTGTCAACTGGATACAGCTCAAGTAATTTGAACAGCTGAAGTATTTCTTGACCATTACTTCAATACAGTACCAGCACAACGGCCCAACTAACAAATGTAAACACATTGAGTTTTATTCACCTAACAGTTTATTTGATAAACTACAATCATATAATGCACAACTGTTTCTTAAAAATAACGTTTTTCACGAAATAAGTGAGAAAAACATAAAGGCGCATTTGATATTCTCTTTCGATGCGAACTCTGATGTTAATTTCGCCCACCTTCCTCCCCTGCGGTAACCGGGCGCATTTGCGATTAAGTGTGGCAGCAGGGCGCATTTAAAACTGAGTGTGCAGAAGGTCGATAGTGAAGAAGGTTCGTGTGAAAGAGCATAGCAAAACAGCGAAGCTGATGATAGTCAAACCAGAAGGATGAGGTAGAAAGGCGCAATTGCTGCTGTCAAACTGAAAAATATGAAAAACCGAGGGGCGCAACAATCCTCAATTTTGATGAATGGCGCATGGTGCTTTTTTGTTTATTTTAATATGTCGTTCATAATAAGAAAATAAATCAAACGGTTCGTTACAAAAGTTACAAAATATTGTAATTGATCATACAAAAATGCATCATGCGATTAAATCGATCGGAAACATAATATAGAATTGAAATTATATCCGCTGAACTTTAAACCGATTTTACTGACAATGTATTAGTGTTCACATTCGCCCTAATTCTGACTCTGTATTGACTTGTCCTATCCTTTTACCAGGCTATGGACATGCCCTATATCAACTGTAGCGATTCGCAGTAGACAGGATGTCCCGGGCCCGATCCATCTGACAACCCGAATAAAAAATACAATACAAAAACAATATTACGTATTGTAACAGTACCATTCAATATATTGGAAATACAATACAGTATATGTAAAACGACAATACAATTACAGTACAATATATTGTTTTGAACAGTTCACTGTATGGTATATGGGATTTTTGCAATATAATGTATGGGTGGTTAAGTATCGTAACAATACAAATATAGATATTTTCTCATACAAACATTTTGAACATACAATACGATATAATGTTCATGTATTTTCTTGATTAGCAATTCGTGTATTGTTGTACAATACTAAAACAATTCAACGAACTGTATCATGGTTGCATTCGTCGTTACAGCTTATGTCAAGTGACTTAAAAAAAAAACTACTTATTTTTATTTTCTGAATATTTTTCACCCAACATTTTTTTGCTTTCTGAACTTGTTTTGTTTATTTCTTTCAGCAAAGCTACATAGAAAAAAGCAACAGTTGTTTTACGCGAAAATAGGAATTTGACCAAAATTGTAAGGTATAAAACCAATAAAAAACAATACAATGTTCTGTTACAATAAATTATATTGTTTTTGAATTGTATATCCAAACAAGAATAATATCCCGCATAGAAAAATACAATTCGTCTTATTTTCCAAACAATAAGATTCTCCTAGCTGATATGGTTAATACATCACAAACAGTGACTTTTTTGTTGGACAATATAAGTTCCAAAGCTCTTGACTATTAATAACTGTTTTCATAATTCACAGCAAACAGTAACAGTTTATAAAACTGTTCAGAAATTGTTAAATATTATGAAACCGAAAACATTTCGCAAATAGTGGCAGTACAAATTCGTGCGCAACACACTTACACATATATGCATTTCACTGTATTTTACCTTTTCATTACAGTTTGGCAAACAGTTACCCGCAATAGTATTCGTGAACAGGTTAATAAGTGAACTTAATCCACTCTTGAAAAATTCACACAACAGCGCAAGCTTCATAAAGAATTAGAAAAGAAAAAATTAAACTTTATCTTCAAACATTACAGTTTTTTGTTCTTCGGTTTATTCACAAATTTCATAACGACAAAAATAATCATTTGTGACACCCACCCAATACCTCGTAGCGCATTTTGTATGAATATTTTTCGAATTTCGTATGAGCTGTAACATCTTAAGGACACCACCCACCCCCTCCAGGGTTATAACACTTTTGAATGGGCTGTTTTATTCTTTTTTAGAAAATTGTGTAAAAACATATTTTGAAAAAAAGGAAAACTTAAAAACCTACATCACTGATGTGATGTGTTTCTAGAGTGTTTGTTTTTGCACTATCTAAATATGGAAAAAGTGAAAAGAGTTAAATCTATTTGCTGGTTTGTTTTTGGCAAAAAAAATACAGAATCAGTGTAAAATGTCCAGAATTATTTTGTTCAACAGTAGCGCTGGTAAGTAATCAATCTGAATAATCTAAAATTAGCACGTGAGTCATTTGTTTTTCTCTTAGATGCGGATTCCATCGACGGAATCGACACGATCTGCTGTCGAACTGACCGAGCTCTTTCAGCAAAATGGCTGGGATCTGAGACGCTGGGACTAGATAAAATGACCGAAACCAGACGGGTGCTTCACAGAACAAAACAAGCAATGTTTTCCCGGGACGATGCTTTACGTGGTTCCGTCACGATTCCCGTTAATCGGAAGCTAAAATGCTGACGTGTATGCAAATCGGAACCCATCGGAAAATATTCCTTTAACGCCTGAAAATTTATTTGTGAGAAGTGTTGAAGTGTGGAATTACAATTGAACCTTTCCCTAATGCGAAATAATAAAATAAGTTGATTAAAAGTACAGTCCCTGGGATTTTATATTTGGCAAAGTAAGATTTTTTGAAGTTATTTTCTTGTTTCACTTTTTTAATGTAATCTTTGTATCTTATAACTAGGTATCTTTAGCAAAGTTACGAATCGAATGAATGAACTATAAGAGCTATTCTTATTCATCATACGATTTGTAACTCTGCTGAAGATGCTCAAAATGTATCATTTCTATTTTATGGTTTAAATGCAAAAGAACAATAACGTAACAATAACGAATACAGTAAAATAATCATTAAGCACCGAAAACTAACTATTACACAAACATTGTTCGTTTTTCTTGAATATTTATGGTTTTAAAGTTTCTTAATTATTTGCTGTATAATAAATTTGTCAAAAAATGGACGGTATATCTACCGTTTGACAAACTGTTTATGGAAAATTTTGTTCCGAAAAATCGCCATATTTATATGGTTACATAACTTAACCGCCCATTCCCCACATTGTTATTTTCCCATTCACTGTTCAACAAATTGTCAAAAACGTTTGCCGTACGGTTGACATATTGTTATTTTGCATGTTATACGTAGTGGTCCAGATATTGTCGCAAATTGCGCGTCCATTTTATTCCCGTTATCCAATAATTTACTGAAATTCGTTCACATTGGATGTCTTCTGATGAATCCTAATAAATGATTACCTAAAATATTAAAAAATAATTCAATATTATAGAATGATGGTTGATGTAAGTATAACTTGTTAAATACGAAGATGTTGTAGCTGCATAACAAATCAGGTGAAAATTATTGACAGTTCAATCAACAAAATAAAATCATTGCCTACTAAGACTTCGCTATAAAATCTGTACGCAAAAAGTGTCAAAACCAAATCACCCCTTGTCGTTTTATGGCCAGCGTAAAAAGCTGGATAGGCCTTTTCATGTGACAGATCCGTCTATGCATTTGTTTACATCGGTGGAGGACCGGTGCTAACACGGGCCTGTCATTTTCATAGAAGAACTGTCAAAGTGCTTCTCGACCAGCTGATTTGAGACGTCATGTGAATAGGCCTATAGGCCTATTCACATGACGTTCCAAATCAGCTGATCGGGAAGCTCTTTGACAGTTCTTCTATGAAAATGACAGCTTCGTGTATGCACCGGTCCTCCACTGATGTAAACAAATGCATAGACGGACCTGTCACATGAAAAGGCCTATCCAGCTTTTTACGCTGGCCATAAAACGACAAGGGGTGATTTGGTTTTGACACTTTTTGCGTACAGATTTTATAGCGAAGTCTTAGTAGGCAATGATTTTATTTTGTTGATTGAACTGTCAATAATTTTCACCTGATTTGTTATGCAGCTACAACATCTTCGTATTTAACAAGTTATACTTACATCAACCATCATTCTATAATATTGAATTATTTTTTAATATTTTAGGTAATCATTTATTAGGATTCATCAGAAGACATCCAATGTGAACGAATTTCAGTAAATTATTGGATAACGGGAATAAAATGGACGCGCAAGATTACATCGTCCGTCAAATGGGGCCCTACCACTATTTTTCAGCCATTCGTTTCCGATTATCGGTGTTGTTGAAAGGCCAACCATTTAAGGACAGATAATTACACTTTTTGAACAAAAGCAATGCGCTTCGAGCTAGCAATGGAATTGTGAACCGATCGGTTTTTGCGCTTTCCAATCATCGGGTGCCAAAATAATACATTTAGATGAATAATATAGGTATTTACTAGAGACCACAACTAACTCAGAGTTTGAAGAGAAGCTAGCTGCCTTCGCTAGTGAACTATCCTTGTAAGGAAATATACTTCTTCCTTGCATTACAAAATTTGTAAGGTCCATGGGAAGCGGCCGTATATTACGTCCTCAGGACCTTAATCGTCATTGTGAAATGACCCAATCCCACATCGCTATATTCTGCACACATTTGATAGGTTCGCTCAAGAAAGCTATCGCAATATCGTAGCCATTTTTTCTCAAATCACTGGCATACATCTAGGTTCAAGTAGGACTTTGTAATTTGAAATTCCTATTCAGTTTGTGAATTTAGCTACAATCCAGTTTCATCAACCTAAAATAAATAACATTATTGCAAACAGTGAAATATGAAAAGAATAAAACATCTGAAGTATTTTTTAGTTTTTACACGAATGAAAATATTTGTTTTTCGTCAACATGAAAATTTGTTCAACTCCAAAGATTGCTATGATCCAACTATAAAATATTATGTCAGAGGCAAGAAATGTCAAGAGAGGGGTGATTCAAAATTTATGGCATGCTAGCGTAAAAAGCTGGATAAGCCATTTTACGAGACGTTCGAATGACGTTTTCTGGCGATATATGAATGGCGCTGGTCACATTTTTGTTGGCGATGACGTCCCCGTCTCTTTCAGCGCATGGTTCTACTCGGTTTACATGTATTATATTACCTGTAAATGAAAAATATCTTCTCTGCCTGCTAATTTCAATTTTACATGCGAAAATTAAAAACTTTGTTACACTGCCATTGTTGAATAAGCTTCTTCCAAATGTAGCGCTAGAAGAAACGTAAATAAATCGGCCCGCCAGAAACTTTCAAAGCTGGTAAACAAACGGAAACCATATGATTCGAAACGTCTCATAAAATGGCTTATACCAACCATAAATTGGAACGCTATATTTGCACTACTTTATCGATTTTTTAAATTCCGCTCGAATTTGAATCACCTCACCCCGCTGTGCAAGCGGCGCGCAAACGCGGACCAAAACAAACGAAGGAAAACAAAGCGAAAAGCGCTCATCGTTTGTACACAAAATACAGTTACGCTACAAATCCTGGCGGCGCAGACACGTGAAATACCGTTACCTTATACCGATTACCGGTTAGATTATGTCCCAGGACCCGCAGCAAAATGCAGAGACTGTGCCAACTACGACGGTGGTACTGCACTCAGCAGGAAATCTTCCCCCGGAGCACCGTTCGACGCTTGAAAGACGTGAAACCGGAATATGAAACGCGGGAAGCTGATGAAATCAAAGACGTGCCATCGAAACCAGAATCCAACGTGGAAGTGCCGGGACCAAATTCAGCCCGATTGAACGAAATGAACATCCAGTTGCTTTCCAAAGGATTGTATGAGCAAATCTTCAACGTTGGATCACACGGAAGCAAATCAAATCTGCTGTCGGTGGCTCAAATCGAAGCCCTGAGAAAGGACCTTACTCGACATGGGATTCCTTTCGCAAATCCGGATATTTTACCGGACGTTAGTTTTCGGCTGCCGAAGTTGAAGGGCGCCAGCATCGAAGAACACTTCCTTCGGATCGCTCAAGAGCAAAGTCAGCCCTATAGGGACCTGCTGGAGATGTTGGTAAGTGGGGTTGTTTGATATTTGAGGGTACGGTGAACGACAGAACTTTAAAATCATCTCACTAAAAACGTTCGCTAAAGTTCTGTATTTCGTCAGATTTTTTTCTAAGAATTTGTCCCGATTTTCAGACTCGACCAGATGCCCCCGCTATCCCGGAGAAGTGGTCTGATAGTGCCGGTTGGACGTGTTACGATCCCGATCGGGGAGCCGTGTCCGTTCCGTACCCGGACGAACAGGCGCTGGTGTTCGACGTGGAAGTTTGCGTCAAGGCCGGCTCGGCACCGGTTATGGCCACTGCTCTGAGTCCAACCCGGTGGTACTCGTGGACCAGTGCACATCTGGTTGGCCAAGTGCCGTTTGGGGAGGGGCATCGCTATCAGCTGGCGGAGTTGATTCCCATGGAATCCGGGGAGAAGGATCGCCGGACTGATGGACGGTTCCAGGTGCCGAAGGTTGTGGTGGGGCATAACGTGTCCTACGATCGGGCACGGATTCGCGAGCAGTACTGGCTGGAGGGAACCGGATTGCGGTTCGTGGACACGATGTCCTTACATGTGTGCGTCAGTGGTGTAACCAGCTATCAAAGAGCCATGCTCAAATCAAGCAAAGAGATGCCCCTGGAGGATTTGGGCTGGAGCAGTCAGAGCTCGCTGAATAATTTGGCCGATGTGTATCAGTTGTATTGTGGGGCCAAGTTAGACAAGGAGAAGCGAAATATCTTCCTAGAAGGGACCCTCGCCGATGTGCGGGAGAACTTTCAGAGTTTGATGAGGTACTGCGCGGGGGACGTGATGGCCACGAAGGGCGTTTTAGAGAAGCTACTGCCACTATTTCTGGAACGATTCCCACACCCGGCAACTTTGGCCGGGATGCTCGAAATAGGCAATGCGTATCTGCCGGTCAATAGCAACTGGACCCGGTACATCCAGGAGTCGGATTTGGCGTACGAGGATTTGGACATCGAGGCGAAGCATCTGTTGGCTCAGAGGGCGGACGCTGCCTGCCGGTTGATGCATGAGGAGGAGTACAAGAAGGATTTGTGGTTGTGGGATCAGGACTGGAGTACGCAGGAGCTAAAGCTGAAGGCGGCCAAGAAGGTGTCCTCCAGGAAGAAGGCAGCTGAACTGGATGCTCAGAAGGAGGAAAAGGTTGTTCCAGAGGAAAGTGGGGTGGAGGATGAAGATCCACTTGCCAAAAAGTTTGAGTACCTGTACCGAACGAAGGAACGATTGCCAGTAAGACGACCGTTGCTTCCAGGATATCCGGCATGGTATCGAAATCTCTGCTCGGTGAGTAAAAATTTCAAATCAATGAAATTGGAATTTTTTTTTCTTGCACTGAAACCATACACTCAAAAAAATCCAAACGTCATTGCTTTCCAGAAGCTTCGAAAGCTTCCTTCCAGAAGCTTGGAAAGCTTCTTTCCAGAAGCTTGGAAAGCTTCTTTCCAGAAGCTTGGAAAGCTTCTTTCCAGAAGCTTGGAAAGCTTGCTTCCAGAAAGCTCGCTGAACTTCTTCTAGAAGATTGTTGAGCTTCTTCTAGAATCTTGCTGATCTTTTTCTAGAAGCTTGCTGAGCTTCTTCTAGAAGCTTGCTGAGGTTCTTCTGTAAGATTTCTGAGCATCTTCTAGAAACTTGCTGAACTTCTTCTTAAATCTTGCTGAGCTTCTTCTAAAATCTTGCTGAGCTTCTTCTAAAAGCTTGCTGAGCTTTTTCTAGAAGCTTGCTGAGCATCTTCTAGAAGCTTGCTGAGCTTCTTCTAGAAGCTTGCTGAGCTTCTTCTAGAAGCTTGCTGAGCTTCTTTTAGAAGCTTGCTGAGTTTCTTAAAGAAGCTTGCTGAGCTTCTTCTGTAAGATTTCTGAGCATCTTCTAGAAGCTTGCTGAACTTCTTCTAGAAGCTTGCTGAGCATCTTCTAGAAGCTTGCTGAGCTTCTCCTAGAAGCTTGCTGAGCTTTTTCTAGAAGCTTGCTGAGCTTCTCCTAGAAGCTTGCTGAGCTTTTTCTAGAAGCTTGCTGAGCTTCTCCTAGAAGCTTGCTGAGCTTCTCCTAGAAGCTTGCAGAGCTTCTTCTAGAAGCTTGCTGAGCTTCTTCTAGAAGCTTGCTGAGCTTCTCTTAGAAGCTTGCTGAGCTTCTCCTAGAAGCTTGCTGAGCTTTTTCTAGAAGCTTGCTGAACTTCTCCTAGAAGCTTGCTGAGCTTCTCCTAGAAGCTTGCTGAGCTTCTCCTAGAAGCTTGCAGAGTTTCTTCTAGAAGCTTGCTGTGCTTCTCTTAGAAGCTTGTTGAGCTTCTCCTAGAAGCTTGCTGAGCTTTTTCTAGAAGCTTGCTGAACTTCTCCTAGAAGCTTGCTGAGCTTCTTCTAGAAGCTTGCTGAGCATCTTCTAGAAGCTTGCTGAACTTCTCCTAGAAGCTTGCTGAGCTTCTCCTAGAAGCTTGCTGAGCTTTTTCTAGTAGCTTGCTGAGCTTCTTCTAGAAGCTTGCTGAGCATCTTCTAGAAGCTTGCTGAGCATCTTCTAGAAGCTTGCTGAGCTTCTCCTAGAAGCTTGCTGAGCTTTTTCTAGAAGCTTGCTGAGCTTCTCCTAGAAGCTTGCTGAGCTTCTCCTAGAAGCTTGCTGAGCTTTTTCTAGAAGCTTGCTGAACTTCTCCTAGAAGCTTGCTGAGCTTCTCCTAGAAGCTTGCTGAGCTTCTCCTAGAAGCTTGCAGAGTTTCTTCTAGAAGCTTGCCGAGCTTCTCTTAGAAGCTTGCTGAGCTTCTCCTAGAAGCTTGCTGAGCTTTTTCTAGAAGCTTGCTGAACTTCTCCTAGAAGCTTGCTGAGCTTCTTCTAGAAGCTTGCTGAGCATCTTCTAGAAGCTTGCTGAACTTCTCCTAGAAGCTTGCTGAGCTTTTTCTAGAAGCTTGCTGAGCTTCTCCTAGAAGCTTGCTGAGCTTTTTCTAGAAGCTTGCTGAGCTTCTCCTAGAAGCTTGCTGAGCTTCTCCTAGAAGCTTGCAGAGCTTCTTCTAGAAGCTTGCTGAGCTTCTTCTAGAAGCTTGCTGAGCTTCTCTTAGAAGCTTGCTGAGCTTCTCCTAGAAGCTTGCTGAGCTTTTTCTAGAAGCTTGCTGAACTTCTCCTAGAAGCTTGCTGAGCTTCTCCTAGAAGCTTGCTGAGCTTCTCCTAGAAGCTTGCAGAGTTTCTTCTAGAAGCTTGCTGAGCTTCTCTTAGAAGCTTGCTGAACTTCTCCTAGAAGCTTGCTGAGCTTCTTCTAGAAGCTTGCTGAGCATCTTCTAGAAGCTTGCTGAACTTCTCCTAGAAGCTTGCTGAGCTTCTCCTAGAAGCTTGCTGAGCTTTTTCTAGTAGCTTGCTGAGCTTCTTCTAGAAGCTTGCTGAGCATCTTCTAGAAGCTTGCTGAGCATCTTCTAGAAGCTTGCTGAGCTTCTCCTAGAAGCTTGCTGAGCATCTTCTAGAAGCTTGCTGAACTTCTCCTAGAAGCTTGCTGAGCTTCTTCTAGAAGCTTGCTGAGCATCTTCTAGAAGCTTGCTGAGCATCTTCTAGAAGCTTGCTGAGCTTCTCCTAGAAGCTTGCTGAGCATCTTCTAGAAGCTTGCTGAACTTCTCCTAGAAGC
The DNA here is from genome assembly GCF_002204515.2 of Aedes aegypti. Classification (NCBI taxonomy): domain Eukaryota; kingdom Metazoa; phylum Arthropoda; class Insecta; order Diptera; family Culicidae; genus Aedes; species Aedes aegypti. Next base: position 22,870,043 of record NC_035107.1, read on the forward strand.
TTGCTGAGCTTCTTCTAGAAGCTTGCTGAGCATCTTCTAGAAGCTTGCTGAACTTCTCCTAGAAGCTTGCTGAGCTTCTCCTAGAAGCTTGCTGAGCTTTTTCTAGTAGCTTGCTGAGCTTCTTCTAGAAGCTTGCTGAGCATCTTCTAGAAGCTTGCTGAGCATCTTCTAGAAGCTTGCTGAGCTTCTCCTAGAAGCTTGCAGAGCTTCTTCTAGAAGCTTGCTGAGCTTCTCTTAGAAGCTTGCTGAGCTTCTCCTAGAAGCTTATTGAGCTTCTTGTAGAAGCTTGCTGAGCTTCTCCTAGCTTGCTGAGTTCTTCTAGAAGTTTGCTGAGCTTCTTCTGAAAACTTGCTGAGCTTCTCCCAGAAGCTTGTTGAGCTCCTTCTAGATGGTTGCTGAGCACCTCCTAGAAGCTTGCTGAATTTCTCCTAGATCATCGCAAACAAACTGGTGAAGAAGATCGCCGCCAAAATAATCAACGACTGCCTCGCAGATCGGTCTTCTTCCTTGTCCTCACTAGATTTCGCCATTGATCCCGTACACTACAGCCAGCAACTGCGCTGTAGTGTAGTGTGCTATTCCTATACCTAAAAAACAATGCGCTCTCGGGCTAGGCATTGGATATATATAGAAAGCGTTGTGTTTGGATGGGCATCTAATTCTTCCGAAAGAGGTGCACTTTGCGAAAAAGGACCACGTGATTATTGAGTTGAAATCGAATTCAGGTTAACTTCTGCGTTCATGAGTCCTCTCATGGCGTAGTGGTAACGCGCCCCAACTAGAGATCGGGGAGTCGTGAGTTCGATTCTCACTGAGAAGACGTGTAACTTTTTCGCAAATCTTCACATCAATTTGTCCATCTAATCCAATTGCAAATTATATGTAATGTTTAGCTTTTCGGTAGTTGTTATTGGAAGCAAGTTTCCACATCCTGTGAACATCTTAGGTAGTTTCTCCGAAAAAAAGCGTTAGAAAAATCCAGGGTGCAATTCCTGAAAGTATTTAAAAAAGTATTTCTGAAGGAAGTCTTTTGAGATATTTTTGAAAATGTAATTAGTATAACACCTTTTAATAGCCCTAATGCAGTAATTGGATTAGTTTTATTTTTTTGCAGAAACTTGCTGAAGTTTATGCAAAAGCTTGTGATTTGAAGTAATAATTTCGATGAAATACAGGGGATAGGCAAAATGATTGAGATAGGCAAAATTTTGCCTAAATTCAAATGCTCATAACTTTATGAAAAATTGATAAAATTGGATGCATCTGGAAGCAGTCGACGGCAAATTTGGTCTACTTTCAGGAACATGCTTGGCCATGCATATTGGCCACTGGACACCGGAGATGTTCCGGATTTTTCGAGGTCATGTCTAAATGTCATTTTTTCTGTCACTTGTATTTTTGTGCGGTGTAAAGTTGGATAGATGTTTACTATTTTCCTAGAAACTAGAACTAATAGGAAGTTGAATGCCGCCGGACGCACCAAGATTGGTTGGAAATCTTCAGAAATATGACCATTTCCGTAAAATGGTTCCGGAAAACATGGTCAGTCATGTGTGTATTTCCAATTATGTAAATATTAACCAGAACTATATCCAAGTGGGCATCAACCTTAAAAATAATGTTTCCAGCAGCATATTCAAAACCATTAGATACGTAGACCACTCGATAGAAGGTTCCAGGTGCCCTGGGGAAAGTGGTCAATTAGGAACATATCTGGAACCATATCAATATGGGCATTAAACTTCATGGTTTTCAAAGCTTATGCTATCCGAAGCATTTCCAGCACCACCGGCTGCCATGACTACTTAATTGTAGGTTCCAGGTGCCCCAGGGGATTTGGCCAATTTGGCCGTTCACCTGTTAAGAATCACCTTCTACCATGAACAGTAGGATCCATGTGACTTGAAGAATGTGGAGCATTTTCAGAACCACAAGATTAAATAACCACTCTATAGTAGATTCCATGGGCTCCTAGAGATGTGGCCAATTCGGAACATAACCACATCCCCAGGGCCCATGGAAACTATTACACAGTGCAGTGGTTATATAAATATGTTGCACTGTAAATGCTTCTAGTAGCATAGCCTTCAAAAAACGTGATGTTTATACCCATACTGTTGTGTTTTCGGGCATGTTTTGAATTGGCCACATGCCCGGAGGCACCTGGAACCTACTATAGAGTCGTCATGGCAGCCGGTGGTGCTGGAAATGCTTCGAAAAGCATAACCTTTGAAAATCATGAAGTTTATTGCCCATATTGATATGGTTCCAGATATGTTCCTAATTGACCACTTCCCTCAGGGCACCTGGAACCTTCTATAAAGTGGTCTATACATCCAATGGTTCTGAATATGCTGCTGGAAACATAATTTTAAAGGTTGATGCCCACTTGGATATAGTTCCGGACAGTATTTACATAATTGGGAATAAAAACATGACTGACCATGTTTTCCGGAACCATTTTACGGAAATGGTCATATTTCTGAAGATTTCCAACCAATCTTGATGCGTCCGGCGGCATTCAACTTCCTATTAGTTCTAGTTTCTAGGAAAATAGTAAACATCTATCCAACTTTACACCGCACAAAAATACAAGTGACAGAAAAAATGACATTTAGACATGACCTCGGAAAATCCGGAACATCTCCGGTGTCCAGTGGCCAATATGCATGGCCAAGCAAGTTCCTGAAAGTAGACCAAATTTGCCGTCGACTGCTTCTAGATGCATCCAATTTCATCAATTTTTCATAAAGTTATGAGCATTTGAATTTAGGCAAAATTTTGCCTATCTCAATCATTATGCCTATCCCCTGAACCTTAACCCATTACGCCCGAATTATTTCACATTTGTAGTAATTACCTGATTATTTCTGGAGTATCGCAATATGATAAGAGAATGCTAAACCGTCATTTAAATGGAAATCTGTACGGTCACCTATTGTTACAGTACACAGTGGGTCATATGTACGCAAAATATTGAAAAAATAAATTGATTATGTTCGCAAATGTTTGAAGGTAGTATGGTGCATTCAAAAGTGACAAGATAATATGGTGAACATAATGTAAACGGTAATAATATGTTGCCATAAATTTAAATAACAAAACGAGGTTTATTTGAAAACTACACCTCAAAAGGATGCTGAATGTGACATGATCATAATGTGACATACACGTACAAGCACAACACATACTCGTTTGCACATACAAACATACATACATTCATACACATATAGCCGCAGTAGTCGCATTGTGCTCCTTTATTTTACGCCAGCCTCGTTAGTATCAGATGGTTACGGAGAACATACTTATATAAAAATTTCCAAGAATTTTTTTTTGTTGTAATAAAAACCACTAATGATTTCCCTGGGCTTGGGATTATATTTTCCAGGGAGCGATGAATTTTGATAATTGATCGCTGTTGTTAGTAGTTTTGATTAGATGTTGGGTGAATTTCAAAGCAATGGCAACCTTTTTATTACAAAATTTAGATTTTATCTTCTGACCTAAAATTCTGGTTAAACTACTGTACTATGCAGTTGGGCTGCACTAGGCTATCACTCATCAAAATTACTTTCACTTCGGGAAAATATAATTTCAAACTGGCGAGAAGATTACGAACTGAGGGTGGGTTAGGAGCACAATTAGACCCTTGAATGTGCAATGTGGGGTAGTAATTGGGAATGCCATTGACGGTTTGTAATCTTCTACGAGGTTTTCGAAAACCAACAGGGCGCGTGCACCGGGTTGCGGATAGGAGCAAAGGGAGATCAATAGCATCTACCTAAAATAATAGAGCAAAAAGCCGTTCCATGATTAGGTAATGTTAAGCGATCTTCTATGGTGTTCTAGTACTATAAAATTCTTCACTCACTGGGAATTCTGGCCTTGATAATACCAATAGTGATAAAAACATAAAATAATACCTAATACTTAATAAGTACAATGTAGCTTTAATGTAGTAATAAATGAAATTAAATCAATTTTCTATACTTGACAAGGTTTTGAAGACAACCAATGAGTGAAAGAACTACCTATTAGAAAAGCCACATCAGCTAAGTCTATACAAATCCAAATGTTGGTCATAGGGTCATGGCGAGCATTCGATATGTATGTCTATGACTGATTCTGATCTAATAGGGGCACTAGAAGACCACGCGGACAATTTCGAAACAAATTATTTTTATACATCGGTCTTACGTTCCGAAAGGCTCAGCTATGCTGCAAAGTAATTTTATAAGTTATTTTTTATTTTCATTACTGCTGTTTAATTGTTTATAATTCTAACAAAACTACATAATTAACTCATTACTAATCACTGTTCCTATATTCTCTTTTTCTCTCCTTCTTATCTGTTGCATGATTATGAGCATCACTAATATAATGCATGAGCATGCACAATAAGAATAATTTCAGGATTGAAAGCAGTACATGGATACCTGGATAGAATAGCTTCGAAAAGGGCGCTCAAAATATAATATTTCTGGTCAGGGAAGTATTTCATCAAGGGTATGTAAAATTTTTCCATTATTAACACCTAGATCACACAAACAAATGAACTAATATCAAATATTTTTTAAATATTTTTATATAAATCAGCATCGTCAATCAGTGTAAAAATAGATAAAGTTTGTAAAGTTATCACCATCGATTAAATTGCGCTCTGTATAGTAATGTTCATTCAGTATCAAAATCTCCTAAAGCGTCGCATTGTGCCATCAGCAGCCCTTAGCATCACTCTCATATTGTTATTATTTTGTTGTTTATAAAATTTCTAGAAAGCGATCAGCATATTCTTTCTTACTTGTACAATGGCCGATCTATTTGGAATTTTAATAAGTCAAATCAAACTTCAAAACTCAAATTAAATTGCTTTCAGCACATTTACATTTTGCAGCATTAATCTTGTACAATGGCCGATCTATTTGGAATTTTAATAAGTCAAATCAAACTTCAAAACTCAAATTAAATTGCTTTCAGCACATTTACATTTTGCAGCATTAATCGCATTACTGTGTCAAGTCTTCTCCATTCCCTATACCCTACCCCAACCCTTCTTATCCTTTCCGATGGTGTTCAAGTGGTCCGCATAGACTATTACGGCCATTACCTATCCCTTCCCCCGGCTTTGGACTGACTTGCGCTCTCATTGCCCCACCAAACGCTGCAAAATGAAAATGAAAATGAAAATAAAAACCACTAATGATTTAGCAGGATTCACAAGGTATTTACATAATGTTTCTACAGGACTCTTGAAGGTTTCCCAATTCACAATTCCCGCAGTATTTCTACACAATTCCCAAAGAATTCTTACAGGTTTCGCACATAGTTCCCTGAAAATTCTCACCTGACTCTTTCCAATGAGACCAATCCAAATTCCCACAGTATTTCTACGAGATTCTCTCAGGCCATACTAGATTCTGTTTGCCATATAACCAGTGTTGCTCAGACTCATTTCCTTGAAAATAACATTTTCCGAACTACGAAGCCACGAACTACTACAACCATGCTCTATCCTCCTAAAATAGAAAAGCAGATGGTTAAGCTTGAGTACTGCACACAAAATCGATCAATTTTGATCCCAGAGAGCCACAATTCAAGTTTCGGTGAAATGAAATGAGTGAGTGAGTGAGTGCGAATCATTTTTTCACCGAAACTTGAATTGCGGTCCACCGAGATCGAAACTGTCGGATCCCATGTGCAACACTCAAGCCCAACCACCTCCCCCTCCATCTCAGGAATACAACGCACCGTTATAACAGTTCATGGCTTCACAATTCGAATTTCGGGGAAATGAGTCTGGTCAACACTGCATATAACTATAAGATAAGATTTCCACATTCTCCCAACATTCTCGTATTATTCCCAATGTATTTTTTAACTTTTTGTGAAGAATTTTTACAACATTTGCACTGTCTTTCAACATAACTCCAACATGATTGCCACAGTATATCCTTGGGTTACCACAATTCCCACTGGAATGCCAGAATCCTCACTGGAATACAAGCATCTACACTAGAATCTCAAAATCCGCACTGGAAATCCATAATCTATGATGGAATCCAAGGAATCCACACTAGAAACTCAAACTCTCCACTGGTATACCCATATCGCACTGAAATCCTAGCATCCATACTGGAATATGCCAGGATCCACCGTGAATTCCAAGGATCTACACTGAAATCCTAAAATCGACACTGAAATTCCAGCATTCACATTACAAACTTAGGACCCATGTTCCAACCCTGTGATTCACACTAAAATCGCAAGATCCCTACTGGAGTATCAAGATACTGAAACCCCAAGGTCCCCACTGAAAGCTCAGGTTTCACATTGAAATACACGACCCATGTTACAATTCCAGGATTTAAACTGGAATACCAGGAGTCAAACTGGAATTTCAATATCTACAATGGAATACTAAGATCCACACTGACACACTATGATCTGAACAACAGTGTCAGGATATACACAAAAATACAACAAACCTAGTGGAATCCCAATATGCGCGTTAGAAGTCAGAGATCCACAATGCAGCCACACAATCTACACTAGAATCCTATGATCCACACAGGGACAGTTAGAACCAGAATGGAACACCAGGATCCAAGACCAGGACCAAGACCAGGATGCAATTCCAGAATCTTCACGGGATTCCCAGAATACTCACGGGATTCCCAGCATTCTGCACTGGAAACCCAGGATGTATTCTAAAATCACAGAATTCCGGAATATACACTGATCCGGCACAGGGTCCATTCTATAATTGTTCAGGAATCTCTGAATTGTAAACCACGCTTATTGTAGTATAAGACGAGCGTGGTGATGCCGATAAGAGCTGGTAACAAAACAGATATATTTTATGCTGACAGCGCAACCCCGTGGAAGAAATCTGAATTAAAAAACCTGTCATTGGACTGCTCTTAAGGTCTTTCACAGCTTATCCAAAGATACCAACCATCCATTTTGTCTAAAAAATTAACTATAGTCAAAAATGTTACTGATCTCAAAATAGATCACTGGGCGGTAATGGGTTAACAAAGTTAAGAAGGAATTTCTGAAAGAGTTCCAGGAGAAGTATCTGGTGGAATACTTGAAAAAAAAATCTTTAGGAATTTCTACAGGAATTCCAAGAATAATTTACGAGGAAATTTTGTTGAGTTACTTGGATAAATGCGAAAAATTGTTCGAGGGATGAAAAAGAACTTGAGGGATTCCACGAAGGCATGCAAGTCGATTCTGATCGACCATTTCAAAAATATCTGAAACTTTGCACAGTTTTTCAGTTCCATCTAAATCGTCATTTTCCGATATCAAATCTTCAAGTTGAGTCACGACTAACTTTTCAAAAGGGTGTATGTGAAAATGGTTCAAAAATATTCAAAAAGCTGCACAGCAAAAACGGTTCGTTCGATTGTTAGACAACTAAAGAAACAAAGTTAGACAACTAAATAAAGATTAAAAAAAAAAAAAATACACACAGTAAAAAAAGTTTTTTTTTGCATTAAAAAACATCATTTTTGTCACAAATATCTCAAAACCCTATCGGAATACCAACGTAATTTTCTGAGGGAAAACGGTCCATTATATTAGCTATCTACCATAAAAATTTGGTGATGGTAAGCCAATAAACAAAAAAGTTATGACATTTCAAATATTTCACAAATTTGACACTTAGTGAATTTTTTTTTTTTCATTGTTAATTTTTTTTTAGGACCGCAGTTTGTTGCTGAATTTTTTGTTGCAAAATTATGGTATTCCGATAGGGTTTTGAGATATTTGAGTTTTTGTGTCAAAAATTATGTTTTTTAATGCAAAAAAAATTTTTTTTTACTGTGTGTATTTTTTTTGGAATCTTTATTTAGTTGTCTAACTTTGTTTCTTTAGTTGTCTAACAATCGAACGAACCGTTTTTGCTGTGCAGCTTTTTGAATATTTTTGAACCATTTTCACATACACCCTTTTGAAAAGTTAGTCGTGACTCAACTTGAAGATTTGATATCGGAAAATGACGATTTAGATGGAACTGGAAAACTGTGCAAAGTTTCAGCTCAATAGAAAAAAATGAATTAAAATATTTACCAAATTTTGGTGCTGTTGCTTGGAATCACTCACTTAGAGAAGTAGGAACATTTTTTTCTTCAAGCCTTCCGTAGAGAATCATTGAACCGTATAAAATCCACATATACATCAGTCGTATACAATAAGAAACTCAGATTTACTCAGACTCATTCGGAAATTGTCCAAACCGTTTGCACTGATAGTAAATATTGTGTTCAAAATGAATGACCAAAATATTCTCCTCAGACTGGGCCCATTATTAGACTAAGAAATTTAAATAAGTTGTGTTTCGTACACAACCTAACCCATTTTGTGGGAAAGAGCCGATTACACCCTTCAAACCAAACGCCCTTGAGTTTGTTGCATCAACCCCATGTTTCACTATTTCCTCTCTTCCAGAAACCCACCGAGGACGAGTGGTCCCCAGGGCCGACCAACATCGGAACCGGCATGCAAATAGCCCCGAAGCTGCTTCGCCTCTGTTGGGAAGGCTACCCGTTGCACTTCATCCGTGGCCAAGGGTGGGGCTTCCTGGTCCCCCACAAATTCACCCGAGAATACGACGACATCGAAGGTGGCATGATTCCGCTGGAACAGCTGGCCGCTGCTTGTCCGGTGCTAGACATCAACCCGGAGGCGACGACCGGCGAAAGCCAAGAGGCGCTGGGCAGTTTGTGGCGCGATGTGGAACAGAACATCAGCCGAAAGGATTACTACCGGAAGCTGAAGAAGGACAAAACCAACAACGCCTACAAAGGAACCGGGATTTGGTGCAATCTGGACCTGGAGGAGTGCTGCTACTTCCTCAAGTTGCCACACAAGGATGGCCCCTCGCACAGAGTGGGCAACCCGCTGTCGAAGGATTTCCTGAACAAGTTCTCGGAGAACGTTCTGGCCGGGGACGGGAAGACTGCCGAACGGGTTGTGGAAATTGCCAAAATGTTGTCTTATTGGAGGAACAATCGGGATCGAATTAATGGGCAATTGGTGGTTTGGCTAGGGAAAGACCAGCTGCCGAAACATTTGCGCGATGAGGACATGGACTATGGCGCGATTATCCCGCAGGTTGTGGTCTGTGGAACGCTAACCCGTCGAGCAATGGAGCCGACCTGGATGACTGCGAGTAACGCCCAAAGGGAACGCATTGGCAGTGAACTGAGGGCAATGGTTCAAGCTCCCAAAGGGTACAAAATGGTCGGTGCCGATGTGGACAGCCAGGAGCTGTGGATCGCATCGGTTCTGGGGGATGGCCATGCGGCGGGAATCCATGGAGCGACGCCCTTAGGTTGGATGACACTGAGCGGATCGAAGGCCGCCAAGACTGACATGCACAGCGTCACTGCCCAGGCGGTCGGAATATCCCGAGATCACGCCAAGGTCATAAATTACGCCCGAATCTACGGGGCCGGACAGAATTTTGCCGAACGATTGCTGAAGCAGTTCAATCCGACTTTTTCAGAGGCGGAAGCACGTTCCAAAGCCATGAAGATGTTTGCCCTCACTAAGGGGAAGAAATTCTACTACCTCAAGCCGGATTACCGGGATGAATTCCCACACAAAGGTTACTCCGGCTACGAAGCGCTGAAGATGGCCAAAGTCTGCAACAAGGCGGTGGATGAGATGTTCGAGAAAGCCCGCTGGGAGGGCGGCACTGAGAGCGCCATGTTCAACCGTCTGGAGGAGATTGCCGGTTCGGATGCTCCGGTCACGCCCTTCCTAGGTTGTCGTTTAAGTCGTGCGCTAGAACCGCAGGAGGGAACCGAGGAACGTTTCCTACCGACGCGCATCAACTGGGTTGTCCAGAGTGGAGCTGTGGACTTCCTCCACCTGATGTTGGTCTCGATGCGTTGGCTGATGGGCAATCGGGTGCGGTTCTGCTTGAGTTTCCACGACGAGGTTCGGTACTTGGTTGAAGATCGGTACGCCCACCGGGCAGCATTGGCCATGCACGTGACTAATCTGCTGACACGAGCCTTTTGCGTTTCAAGGTGAGATGAGTCTCTGTCAATAATCAAAAGAACCTTAGTCATGAAATCCTTCCATCTTTCAGACTGGGTCTCAACGACCTGCCACAATCCGTAGCGTTCTTTTCCACGGTCGAAGTGGACACCGTCCTGCGGAAGGAATCCCACATGGACTGCAAAACTCCCTCGAACCCGCACGGACTGGCCGTGGGTTATGGGATTCCGAACGGCGAATCGCTCAACATCTATCAGCTGTTGGAGAAGCTTGGTCCGACCGAATCGGACATGACGAGGTGGGAGTGGCACCGAGGGAAGTCCTCATCGTCAACGGCGAGCAAGCTTCAACCAAAGAAAAATGTTAAAATCGTTAGGAAGAAATCGAAATAAAAACGTTAACTGTTATTAAAAAGTAGTATTTGCCAAAAGTTCTTTACTCATTAGTGCCGATTATGAATCCAATGGTCAAATGACTTGCCAGTCAGTGACTGACTCTGGAGATCTCACTGAGGACTCAGAGATCTTTATCACATCCCTCATACATCTTTATCTTGATCTCTCTGAGATCTTTATCAGATCACTCTAAGATCTTTATCAGATCACTCTCAAAGAGATATTTATAATATCTCAGAGATCTTCATCAGATCTCTCAGAAATCTTTATCAGATCTCTCAGAAATCTTCATCGGATCTCTATGAGATCTTAATCGGATCTCTCAGAGATCTTCATCAAACTCTCTGAGAGTTTCTTCTCTTCTCTGAGATCTTCATCAGATCTCTGTGAGATCTTTATCAGATTTCTGTGAGATCTTCATCAGATCTCTGTGAGATCTTTATCAGATCTCTGTGAGATCTTTATCAGATCTCTGTGAGATCTTTATCAGATCTCTGTGAGATCTTTATCAGATCTCTGTGAGATCTTTATCAGATCTCTAGGAGATCTTTATCAGATCTCTAGGAGATCTTTATCAGATCTCTAGGAGATCTTTATCAGATCTCTCTGAGATCTTTATCAGATCTCCAGGAGATCTTTATCAGATCTCCTGGTGATCTTTATCAGATCTTTATCAGATCTCTAGGAGATCTTTATCAGATCTCTAGGAGATCTTTATCAGATCTCTAGGAGATCTTTATCAGATCTCTAGAAGATCTTTATCAGATCTCTCTGAGACCTTAATCGGGTCTCTCTGAGATCTTCTTCTCTTCTCTCTGAGATCTTTATCAGAACACTCTGAGATCTTTATTAGATCACTCTCAAAGAGATCTTTATCAGATCTCTCAGAAATCTTTATCAGATCCTTCAAAAATCTTTATCAGATCTCTCAGAAATCTTCATCGGATCTCTATGAGATCTTAATCGGATCTCTCAGAGATCTTCATCAGATTACTCTCTGAGAGTTTCTTCTCTTCTCTGAGATCTTCATCAGATCTCTGTGAGATCTTTATCAGATTTCTGTGAGATCTTCATCAGATCTCTGTGAGATTTTTATCAGATCTCTAGGAGATCTTTATCAGATCTCTAGGAGATCTTTATCAGATCTCTCTGAGATCTTTATCAGATCTCTAGGAGATCTTTATCAGATCTCCAGGAGAACTTTATCAGATCTCCTGGTGATCTTTATCAGATCTTTATCAGATCTCTAGGAGATCTTTATCAGATCTCTAGGAGATCTTTATCAGATCTCTAGGAGATCTTTATCAGATCTCTAGGAGATCTTTATCAGATCTCTAGGAGATCTTTATCAGATCTCTAGAAGATCTTTATCAGATCTCTCTGAGATCTTCATCAGGTCTCTCTGAGATCTTCTTCTCTTCTCTGTGAGATCTTTATCAGATCTCTCGGAGATCTTAATCAGATCTCTCGAAGATCTCTATCAGATCTCTCGAAGATCTCTATCAGATCTCTCGGAGATCTCTATCAGATCTCTCTGAGATCTGTATCAGATCTCTCTGAAATCTTTATCTCTCGGAGGTCTTTATCATATCTCTCTGAGATCTTTATCAGAACACTCTGAGATCTTTATTAGATCACTCTCAAAGAGATCTTTATCAGATCTCTCAGAAATCTTTATGAGATCCTTTAAAAATCTTTATCAGATCTCTCAGAAATCTTCATCGGATCTCTCTGAGATCTTCATCAGATTACTCTCTGAGAGTTTCTTCTCTTCTGTGAGATCTTTATCAGATTTCTGTGAGATCTTCATCAGATCTCTGTAAAGGAGATCTTTATCAGATCTCTAGGAAATCTTTATCAGATCTCTAGGAGATCTTTATCAGATCTCTAAGAGATCTTTATCAGATCTCTAGGAGATCTTTATCAGATCTCGAGGAGATCTTTATCGGATCTCTAGGAGATCTTTATCAGATCTCTAGGAGATCTTTATCAGATCTCTAGGAGATCTTTATCAGATCTCTCTGAGATCTTTATCAGATATCTCTGAGATCTTCATCAGGTCTCTCTGAGATCTTCTTCTCTTCTCTGTGAGATCTTTATCAGATCTCTCGGAGATCTTAATCAGATCTCTCGAAGATCTCTATCAGATCTCTCGGAGATCTCTATCAGATCTCTCTGAGATCTGTATCAGATCTCTCTGAAATCTTTATCTCTCGGAGGTCTTTATCATATCTCTCTGCGATCTTTATCAGAACACTCTGAGATCTTTATTAGATCACTCTCAAAGAGATCTTTATCAGATCTCTCAGAAATCTTTATCAGATCCTTCAAAAATCTTTATCAGATCTCTCAGAAATCTTCATCGGATCTCTATGAGATCTTCATCGGATCTCTCTGAGATCTTCATCAGATTACTCTCTGAGAGTTTCTTCTCTTCTGTGAGATCTTAATAAGATTTCTGTGAGATCTTCATCAGATCTCTGTAAAGGAGATCTTTATCAGATCTCTAGGAAATCTTTATCAGATCTCTAGGAGATCTTTATCAGATCTCTAGGAGATCTTTATCAGATCTCTAGGAGATCTTTATCAGATCTCTCTGAGATCTTAATCAGATCTCTCGGAGATCTCTATCAGATCTCTCGGAGATCTCTCTGAGATCTTTATCAGATCTCGTTGAGATCTTCATCAGATTACTCGGAGATCTTTATCAGATCTCTCGGAGATGTTCATTAGATCTCTCGGAGATCTTTATCAGATCTCTCTGAGATCTTCATCAGATCTCTCTGAGATCTTATTCTCTTCTCTAAGATTTTCATCAAATCTCTGCGTGATCTTTACCAGATCTCTCTGAGATCTTTATTAGATCTCTCTGAGATGTTTATCAGATCTCTGTGAGAACTCTATCAGATCTCTGTGAGATCTCTATCAGATCTCTGTGAGATCTTTATCAGATCTCTTTGAGATTTCTATCAGATTCCTCTGAGATGTTCATCAGATCTCTCTGTGATCTGATCTGAGATCTGCATCAGATCTCTCTGAGATTTTCATCAGATCTCTCTGAGATCTTCATCAGATCTCTTTGTGAACTTCATCAGAACTCTCTGAGATCTTCATCAGATCTCTCTGAGATCTTCATCTGATCTCTCTGAAATCTTTATCAAATCTCTCTGAGATTTTTATCAGATTTCTCTGAGATCTTTATCAAATCTCTCTGAGATTTTTATAAGATTTTTGTGAGTTCTTTATCAGATCTCTCTGAGATCTCTATTTTTATCAGATCTCTCTGAGATCTTTATCACATCTCTCTGAGATCTTTTTTCAGATCTGTCGAAGAACTTAAGAATATAAGATCTCTCTGAGAACTTTATCAGATCTCTCTGAGATCTTTATCAGATCTGTCGAAGAACTTTAAAAGATCTCTCTGAGATCTTTATCAGATCTCTCTGAGATCTTTATCAGATCTCTCTGAGATTTTTAACAGATCTATATGAGATCTCCATCAGATATCTCTCTAAACACCGCTAGCGCATGACGGCTCACCATAGTCGCATGTCCGAAAGAACTTGAAACTATTGAGAACCAGAGCTACAGGTCCAAAGCCCTGATAAAGGTGGATGGTTGTGATGGCTATGACCGTGGTCATCATGTAAAGAACAAGCGGACGATGCTGTATCGTGTCAGCATCGAGGAGGCAGCCCCTCTAGCACGATCTAGGTAGCGCAACCCTGGTTAGGTGGCCTATCGAAGACTCTTCACCAACCAAGAAAGGCAAAAGTAGAGCAAACGGATTGATTTTACGGCAACAGACCCGGCAACGAATAAAGGACAACGATTGGAAAGTTGGATCTTGGAACGTGAGAACTTTGAATGAACCCGCACGTGTTGGGCTCCTGGCTCGTGAACTGCGGAATGTCGGCGTGAACGTGGCAGCTATCCAGGAAATACGCTGGCCGAGAACCGGAGAACGCGAATTCCGAGCGGTGGACCCCATTGCCAACACTTCATTCAAGTACCACATCTACTACAGCGGTGGCGACAGAGCAGAACGTGGGGTTGGCTTCATAGTGATTGGGAAACAGATGAAGCGAATTATTCGGTGGAAACCGGTAAGCGACCGAATCTGTGTGTTGAGAATGAAGGGCAAGTTCTTCAACTACAGCCTGATCAGCATATATGCGCCAACGAACGATAAGCCCGATGACATGAAGGATGAGTTCTATGAGAGCCTGGATAAGGCTTACGGAGAGTGCCCAAAACAAGATGTCAAGATAGTCATCGGCGACGCAAATGCGCAGATCGGGAAAGAAGATTTCTTCCGACCCGTGATTGGAACGGAAAGCCTTCATTCCGTTACCAATGATAATGGCCTGCGGCTAGTAACCTTCGCTGCTGCTAGAGGGATGGCAATCAGCAGTACATACTTCGCGTGAAAGAATATCCGCAAACACACCTGACGACACCCGAGTGGCGATGCCTGCTCCCAAATAGACCACGTGCTGGTTGATGGGCGACATTTCTCAGATGTCATTGATGTCAGGACCTTCCGAGGCCCTAATATCGACTTGGATCATTATCTCGTTGTAGCCAAAATTCGGGCGCGGTTATCCAGCGTCACGAGTTCCGCAACACACAGAACGCTACGCTTCAATATACAACGCTTGTCGACTGATGGGGTAGCTGCGCAGTACCGTCAGCAACTAGACGAGAAGTTGGGAAGAGTCAACTTCTAATCTCT